>NC_056737.1:101415833-101745833 GCF_019279795.1 Protopterus annectens
CTCTCCCAATTTCCTCCTTGGCATCTTCCTCTGAAGCCGGATCTGTTGGTTCAGGAAGGGGGAAACATTCTACATCCTCATCTTCAGTCTCTCCATTTGGCAGCATGGCACATTGTATGACTCCATCCTTTTCTTCTTCCCTTTCCCAGCAGATGGTTGACGCGCTGAGGGAGGCCAGGAGGTCTAGCAGTAGGAAATCCTATGCTGGCAAATGGGAAAGATTCTCTCACTGGATGCAGGCTAGAGGGGAATCTTCTTCTCAGCCTACCCTTCCTCTGATCCTGGAATGCCTGGCTGATTTGCTTCAGGGTGGTCTTTCTTTTTCCTCTATCAAGATCCATGCTTCAGCCATTTCTGCTCATTGTTCTTTTAAACAACCCATTGTCTCTCATCCCCTGATGAAAATGTTTCTCAGAGGTGTTTACAACTTGAAACCTCCCAGAAGGGTGCCTACTCCAGCCTGGGATCTTAATTTTGTTCTAGAGAAACTCACTCTTCCTCCTTTTGAACCAGCCGTTACTGCAGATTTAAAGTTTCTCTCGTGGAAGACTGCCTTCCTTTTGACTATAACTTCAGCAAGGAGGGTTTCGGAGCTGCATGCTTTGATGGCTGTCGAACCTTTTCTTATTTTCCATGCAGATAGGGCTTCTCTGAGAACCAATCCCTCCTTTATGCCTAAGGTGGTTTCTAGCCTGACTCTTAATCAGTCCATACACCTTCCTACCTTCTTTCCTAATCCTCGAAATAGAGGTGAAAGGATCTTGCATTCTCTTGATGTGCATAGACAGGACTAAAGACCTTCGGAAATCAGCTCAGCTGTTGGTAAGCTTTGCCCCTGGAGGCCAGGGCAAGGCTGTTTCTAAGCAAACCATTTCTAAATGGATTGCTCATTGCATTACTTTTTGTTATTCCTTTCATGGCAAGGTTCCTCCTCAAGGGGTTAGAACTCACTCAACTAGAGCAGCTTCCAGTTCTGCAGCCTTTTTAAGGGAAGTCCCTACTAAAGATACTTTGGAAACTGCCACATGGTCTTCTGTTCATACTTTCACAAAGCATTATAATTTGCCTTTGTTTTCAAAAGCTAGGGCAGGGTTTGCCACTGCTGTTCTGCAGGGCATTATCTCCAATCCTTGATTCTGTTGGTTCCTCTTCCCTGTTTTCTGGGCTTTGGTAATCATCCCATTGGTTAGGACTGCAACAGTGAAACACGATGAACATAGTACAGTTGTGTACACTTACCATAAATGTAGATGTTCGAGTGTATTCACTGTTGCAGTCCTGCTTTTCCCCCCCTCCTTCCCCCTTTTTTCTCTTTTTCTGAGGTACAGGCTAATTTTAGTTTATGCCTTGTTTTCTGGGGGCTTCTGACTGTTATGGCAAGAAAGATTGAGGAAGTGACGTCGGCTGCCTCCTTTTGTATCGGACCCCCTGATGTCCTTTACAACTGACGGCAGCCAATGTCATTTTTACTTACCTTTGGTATTCTGGCCGATCGAGGGCTACCGGGAGCCGGATAACCCATTGGTTAGGACTGCAACAGTGAATACACTCTAACATCTACATTTATGGTAAGTGTACACAACTGTACTTTCCACCTCGTAAGTGGGAAGCCAATGTGCTTGACTATAGAGTCACCTGTTACTATTGTATTGGGTATGTTATTTTGCCTTAAGGGCTGTGATTGTGTGGCACACTGATTTTGTGCAGTATGTGTTTCATGGTTTGTCTTGGGGGGTGGAGGTTGCTTGGATGTCTGCTTTGGAAGTCTCTGTTGCTTTTGCAGATTTTTATTTAGAGTATCTTTTTGTGTATTTGTGTGTTTTTTTGCCGGTGCAGGTTTCATAAGTCTATGTGAGACTGGTGGCGTGATGCAAATAATTCCCTTCTCCTCTTGACTGCCTGGTCCAGTCTTGGGTTGAGAGAACTTAGCCTCCAGTTTGGCGTGTAATTGCATCTGTCGCATGTGTTAGTGTTTGGTGGTAGGAGGAGAGGGTTGTCTGTGTACATGAGGCAGTTGTAACATTGCCTCAGAATGTCCAGATTCACCAGTTGGACCGGATGTGTGCAAAGATTTGTTTATAGAAATGTTTTTAAATATTTTTGTGTTGAGGCATAACTGGGCTGTTGAGTGTAGTCTTAGCATTCCTTGGGGTAAGGGGATTTAGGTAGAGGGATAATGACTGCATGTTTGAATAATGTAATGAATATTCTTGTAGAAAGTGAAGGGTTGAATATGTATGTGTTAGGGGCCAGCAGTATGAGTGGCTGCATTTTGAGAAATTTGGGGTGCATTTTAAAGAAGCTTGCACGTTTTTAGAGTTTTGGGAGTTAGTCTCTTCAGCTGAATGACTGTGTCTTTTGTGTGCTTCCATATGTATATCCTGTTTAATGCCGAACTGACATGCAGGATGGACATAAGAGAATGAAAAACATAAATCTGCAGAGAAATGCAGCCTTATTTTTACATTGCCTCATAAATGGTTTTCAGAAGAAGCAAATATAATGTTAATAGTTATGAAGATGGGATAGAAATGTAAAAACTGCCCCAAATTGACCATCATTGTCAAAACTCAACATTTGACTCTGTGTGTTTTTGTTGTTTTTCTGTGTATCTGCACATCTTTATGCATGTGTGGCATCTCTTTCCAAGATGTCCTTCAAGGATGCATCTGCAGTCATAACAAATGGGTTGTCCTGCCTCAGGCAGCCCTTCGGTCAGCCGGATTCCAAAGTCTGGGTCTGGCCTCGGCTGATGTCGCACTTCACCCGACGTCATAGCTGCTGGGGTATAAAGGCATCAGCCGACGCCATTTTCCTCAGTCTTTCTTGCCGCGCGGTGCCCGAAGCAGAAGCTGTTCGCAAGTGCCGGTCGGTCAGATCCAGAGATTTCAACGTACCGAAGACTTCTAAAAAGCTAAGTACCCCGTTAGGGACTCTTTCTTGCCTCAGCCGATGTCAGACAAAATAAATAATTGTTTAACTTGTGGGAAACAAATACCTCATAAGGATTTCCACTCTTACTGCCTTCCTTGCTTAGGCCCAGACCACGACGTATCAGCTTGATGTTCTTCGTCTCACATTGCTGCAGTCATAACCTATGGGTAGTCCGCTGTCCTCGGTCGGCCCGAATACCAAAGTGTTAGGCTGGCGTCGGTCATGGTCACTCAGAGCTGACGTCAGTACGCAGTAGTACTTAAGCGCATGACCGACGCCATATCCTCAGTCTTTCTTGCCGCGTGGTCCGAAGCAGAAGCAGCGTTTGCAAGTGCCGTTCGGCGTCCTGAAATTTTTGTTTTTCGAGTTTCAGACCGAAGACCAGTTGGGCTAAATACCCCGTTAGGGAATATTTTTGTCTTTTCTTGCCTCAGTTAATCCGGATGTCAGAAAAAGTTAATAATTGTATTTCTTGTGGGAAACAGATACCTCATAGGGACTTTCACTCTCTCTGTATTCCTTGCTTGGGGCCTGAGCACGACGTAGTCGGGTGTCGCTTTTGCGCTAGATTTAATAAGCGCACCATTAAACGCAGACTAGACTGTGCTAGGCTTGTTTTCGGTAAGCGGTGTAACTACAACATGCCGTCGGATCCTCCGACACCCGCTACCGCAAAAAAGCAAAAAGATAAATCGTTAAAGTCTAAGCAGGATGAGTCGTCCGTTGCGGACGCCGGTTCTGTGGAATCTACGGTTGAATCTGTGGATCCAGCCGAGGTCTCGGCTGAATCACAGGGGGAACCTTTAATATTACAGGATTTGGCCTCTCAGGAGTTAGGTCAGGCCGAGGGGGCTTCTCAAGTTTCTGTGGTTCCATCCTTACAAAAGGTGATTAGGCCTTCTACTTCTGTCACTAAAGGCCCTGCTAAAGCTAGACCTGGTCTTTCTGGTACAGGCATCAGCCCAAGTTCTTCGGGCTCTGTTCCTAAAAAACATATGTTAAAAATGGCAGAGGATTTGATTACTTTAATCAGGGGCTCTGTGCCCCCTCCAGAGAAGAGGCCTAGAGTGGAGACAGATTTAGAGGGTTTGGAGCATTCCTCAGATTACTCTGAGTCTTCAGCTGAGGATATTCAGGATTTTCCTCCCTATTCTGATTCGGAGGCAGAGGATTCCTGTCCTTCTGCTTCTCCTCCAGAGGATTTTTCCTTTTCTGAAACCTTGCACTCCATGAGGGAGCATTTCAAGTGGGAAGGTCAGGATTTCTCAGATTCTCGTAAGAGGCTTAGGGAATTTTTGTTTTTGCCACAGCATAGGCCTTTGGCTATTCCCCGTTTTAGATGTTGTTCAGGATGTTTTTTCTGAAGCTTCCCTTAATCCTGATTCTTTACCCCCAGCCCCTGTCAAGCCAGACAGGTATTACAGAGTTCCAGAAGCTCATAAATATTTGTATAAGAGTCCTAGAGCTGACCCGGAAACTATTATTCAAGGACCTAAGGGTGTCAGGGCTTCTGTAGTTTAGAATCCTGTACCTCTGGATAAAGATGCTAGAGCTTTGGATAGGTGGGGTAAAAAAGTGTATACCTCCTCCACGCTAGCTATGAGGGCTTTAAATTGCCAGTTTCATATGCTGAAGTATCAGAACTTTCTGTTAGGTCAGTTGAAATCTAAGGTAGATGCTTTAGCTGAGGGTATAGAGTGTAAGGAACTGCAGGACTTAGTTCATGCCTCAGATCAGGTTGGTAAGCATTCTTTGCAGTGTGGCTTCGATGCTCTTCAGGCTTCTTCCAGGGTGGCTGCTACTGGTTCAGTTATTCGTAGGCATGCCTGGCTTAAGGATCAAAATTTGTCAGAGCATGTTAAAGCTCGAATTTTGGATGCTCCCCTTCAATCTGAGGTTCTTTTTGGTTCTCCTGTGGAGTCAGTTTTGAAAAAGATGGAAGACAAAGCTAAGTCCATGCAGACGGTTAAGGAATTTTTGCAAGTGCAGCCCCCTAAGTTTAGCAGGAATTGGCCTGCAAAAGGATGGTCTTACCCTTCTTCCGATTTTCAGTCTAAGGGCAGGTCTAGACATGGTAGGGGTAGAGCTCACGCTCAGGGTTCTTTCAGGCCTAGGACTTGGAGTTCTCCTGCACAATCTTCTGGTGAGGGCAGGGGTCAGCCTTTTCGTAAACAGACCCAATGACCTGTATCTCCAGCTGCCAGATTCTTCCTGCCTGGCAGCTCCTCTAGGAGGAAAGTTGGCTTTATTCAAACGAAACTGGCTTTTGGTCACCCAGGACAAATGGGTGTTGGACATTATCAATCTAGGTTACAAGTTTTATTTTCACACCTTCCCTCCTTTCAAAGGCATGCCAGATGTACCTCCTCAGCAAAGGCTGGAGGCTCACAAACAGATTTCTTTGCTTTTGCAAATGGGGGCAATCCAGGTGGTACCTCAGTCAGAAGTAGGCCTAGGGTTTTATTCTCGCCTATTCCTTGTGCCAAAGAAAGGAAACACTTGGAGGCCAATTCTGGATTTGTCCATTCTCAACACATACCTAGACATTCCAAAGTTCAAGATGTTAACTTTACAGCAACTTCTGCCTCTGCTAGGCAAAGATCACTGGATGGTAACGCTGGACCTCAAAGAGGCTTATCTTCACATTCCTATCAGGCCCAGCTGCAGGAGGTTCCTGCGTTTTCGGGCTGGTACTTCTCATTATCAGTTCTCTGCATTGCCCTTTGGCTTATCTACTGCGCCCAGGGTGTTCACAAAGGTTCTGGCTCCTGTGATAGCCTTCTTAAGACTGAGAGGAATACAGATGTATCCTTATCTGGACGATTGCCTCATTCTTGCTCAAGACAAAGACAAGCTACTTCAACATCTACAGTATGTAATGACAGTTTTAAGGTGCCTAGGGTATTCTGTGAATGAAACAAAGTCCAGTCTAGTACCCTCTCAGGACATGTGCTTTCTGGGTGTGAGACTGAATACAGCCTCTCAGATGGCTTTTTTGACCCCGGACAAACAAAAAAATCTTCACCTATACTTCCAGCAACTATCAGTAATGTCCAGGCTGACTGCAAGGACAGTCCTTCAAGCCTTGGGGTTCATGGCATCTTGCATTCTGGTACTTCCCAATGCCAAATTGCATATGAGGAAGCTACAATGATATCTCAAAAATGTATGGACTCAACACTGCCACGATTTGGACACTGTCATTCAGATAATACCTTGCATCCAGAAGGAATTCTTGTGGTGGGCTCAGGAATGTCACCTAAACAAGGGACTCTCTGTGACCCGACCAGAGGCGAGTCAGATCTTAACGACGGATGCCTCAGACCTGGCTTGGGAGCACACTTCAATGGGAAATGGATTCAAGACACGTGGCCTCCCAGACTACAGCATCTGCATATCAACATGAAGGAGATGTTAGCAGTCCAATTTGCCCTGATGGCTTTCAAGGATCTACTTCAACCAGGACAGGTGTTGATTCAAACAGACAACACAACAGTCATGTGGTACATCAACAAGCAGGGGGGAACCCATTCTTACCCTCTTTGCAGACAAGCTATGATTTTGTGGGAGACTGCTCTGAGTTTGCACATCACTCTTCAAGCAAGGTTTCTGCCAGGAGCACAGAACTCCTTAGCAGATGTATTGAGCAGACAAATTGTGGATCCCCACGAGTGGAAATTGGATCCTCACGTATTCCAACAGTTGACAGTGGCTTGGGGAACTCCAGACATAGATCTGTTCGCTTCTCCACTAAATTTCCAACTGCCAAAATTCTGCACAAAGATGTTTCACCCAAAAGCTTGGAAAGTGGATGCTCTGTCTTTCAGTTGGAACAACCTTCACGTCTATGCTTTCCCTCCTCTGCCTCTCCTTCCCAAGGTACTCTTGAAAGTCAGGCAGGACAAGCCTTGCATGATTCTAATAGCGCCAGATTGGCCTCGTCAGCACTGGTATCCTCTGCTGAGGAGTTTAGTACAGGAGCCTCCTTGGCCTTTGCCACAAATTCCACACCTGTTGTCTCAGGCAAGCAATCATTTTCTCAATGTCAGGATGCAGTCCCTGCATCTGACAGCCTGGCGTATTCTGTTTTAGACCCGGGGGGGGTCTCAGCTTCCTCAACAAGTTTTGAATGTCATTTTGGAAGCCAGACGGCCTAGTACTAGAAAAGTTTATGCTGATAAATGAAGGAGATTTTTTTCTTTGGAGCACAGCAAAGAGCTTTGATGTCACAGTGCCTAATTTGAGTTTTACAGTACAGTACCTTACTGAATTATTAGACAAGGGTTTGTCTTTTTCCTCCGTGAAAGTTCATGCTGCAGCCATTTCTGCTCATTATGATTGTGACCCTCCTTTATTTTCTCACCCTTTGTTTAAACAATTTCTTAGAGGGGCAAAAAACATAAGACCCCCACGTAGAGCTCCTACTCCTTCCTGGGATCTCAATTTTGTGTTGGAAAAGCTTACTTTACCTCCTTTTGAACCTGCAGCTACGTCTGAGTTGAAGTTTTTGTCCTGGAAGACTGCTTTTTTGTTGGCCATTACGTCTGCTAGGAGGGTATCTGAATTACAGGCTCTCATGGCAGTTGAACCCTTCCTGATATTTCATAAGGATAGGGTGTCCTTGCAGACCAACCCTACTTTTATGCCTAAAGTTATTTCTAATGTGGCCTTGAACCAGTCTATTCATTTGCCTACTTTTTATGCTGATACCCAGAATAAAGGGGAAAAAATCTTGCATTCTCTGGACATTCACAGGCAGTTACGCTATTATTTGAGCAGAACTAAAGAATTCAGGAAGACTCAACAGTTATTTATTTCTTTTGCTTTGGGCTCACCGGGGAAGGCTGTTTCTAAGCAGACTATTTCTAAGGGGATTGGCCATTGTATTGCTTTTTGTTATTCTCATCATGGGAAGGATGTTCCTGCGGGGATCAGACCTCATTCCACTAGAGCAACCGCCACATCTACTGCTTTTTTAAGGGGGGTAGCTACTAAGAATATTTTGGAGGCAGCTACTTGGAGTTCAGTGCACACCTTTACCAAACATTACCATCTCCCTCTTTATTCTAAGTCTAGGGCTGGGTTTGCCACTGCAGTTTTACAGGGCATGTTGGCAGCTCCTAATGCTTTTTAGTTTGCCAGCCTCCCTTTACCTTTGCTTTGGGATTCTACCCATAGGTTATGACTGCAGCAATGTGAGACGAAGAACATAGTACAGTTTTGTACCTACCATAAATGTAGATGTTCGAGGATCCACATTGCTGCAGTCCAATTTTCCCTCCCTCCTTCCCCTCTATAGTTTGGGGTTGCTGTGTTTCTTTGGGATAATGATTCTTTTATTTAGGTTGGTTGTTGGGTATTTCTATTTTGGCTATGGCCTTTCCTTTTTAGGCCTTCTGACATCTGGGGCAAGAAAGACTGAGGATATGGCGTCGGTCATGCGCTTAAGTACTACTGCGTACTGACGTCAGCTCTGAGCGACCATGACCGACGCCAGCCTAACACTTTGGTATTCGGGCCGACCGAGGACAGCGGACTACCCATAGGTTATGACTGCAGCAATGTGGATCCTCGAACATCTACATTTATGGTAGGTACAAAACTGTACTTTTAGCCTGTGCTTCCTTCAACCGACGGACTCTCAGACGTCGGTCGGAGTTTGCAGAAGAGTTTTTTGGCTCCACTTTTGCATATAAAATGCCATCTGAGATTCCGACTACACATTTAGCTAAAAAACGCAAAGAAAAGGACCGACACTTGCGGCCCGCGGTTTCGGCTGAAACCACGGTTAGGCCGAGGCCACACAGGTCATGGCTGAGTCGGCTACAGAAATTCCTGCTGAAGTAGCAGGCACACAAGAGTTGTCTGACACTATTCCATTGGACATCTCTACTCCTGCACGTGGGGCAGCTAGACCCCCCTGCTTCTATGTCTATCAAGGCCTTTTCCAGGGCTAAAGCAGCCAAACTTTCCAAGGCCTTACCTACAAAAGCTCCCTCTCACAGGCCTACCTCAAGTTCCCAGATTCTCAGACTTGCTGAGGACCTTATTTCTCTGATCAGGGGAACCCAACCTCACCCAGACAGGGCCTCACAACCCCGTCCTGAAAAGAGGCCTAGGACTGAACCCCCTGAACCTCTCTCCTCTGACTACTCCTCGGATGGTTCAGATGTATCGGACCATCAGGAAGGCCCGTACTCGCCTTATGAGGATTCTGATGCAGAAGACTCCATTCCTTCTTCCTCACCTCCAGAAGAATTTTCTTTTGGGGAAACCCTACACTCAATGAGGGAACACTTCCAATGGCAGGGTCAGGATTCTTCTGATTCTAGGAAAAGGCTAAGGACTTTTTTACACTTACCACAGCATAGGCCTTTAGCCATTCCACCTGTACTATCAGTTGTTGATGATGCATACAATGATGCCAGTACTGCCCCTGATTCTCTTCCCCCGGCCCCTGCAAAGCCTGACAGATACTACAGGGTCCCGGATTCTCACTACCACTTGTATAAGGCTCATGCTGCAGACCCAGAAACCATTTCCCTAAAGGTATTGAAGCTGCCTCTGCCAAAAACCCACTACCATCTGAAAGAGAATCTAGAGCATTGGAGAGATGGGGTAAAAAGGTTTATACATCTGCTACTCTTTCTGCCAGGGCTTTAAACTGTCAATTTCACATGATACAGTACCAGGAATTTTTGTTAGATCAACTGAATGAAAAGCTGGCCTCTCCTGAACCTATAGACCGTAAGTCCCTTCAGGATTTGGTACACAACTCTCAGCAGGTCAGTAATCATTTCTTAAAATGTGGCTATGATGCACTGGAGGCTTCATTTAGATCAGCTATGACTGGAGCAGTGATTCGAAGGCATGCCTGGTTAAAAGAACAATCCTTACCAGACCATGTTAAGTCTAAACTCCTGGATGCCCCTATGGAGAAACAAAGTTTGTTTGGCTCCCCTGCACAGGAGGTTCTAAAGAAAGTGGAAGAAAAAGCAAAATCTGTCCAAACAGTCAAGGATTTTTGCAGGTCCAACCTCCGAGGTTTAGCAGAAATTGGCCTTCAAAGAATTGGTCCTTTCCAGACACCTCCAGAGCACAGAGAGGCAGAAATAGATGCCCAAGAGGCAGAGGTCAATCTAGGGTTGCCTACAGGGGCGTCAGTGGCAACCTGCCAACCAAAGAAGTGCCACAGCTGCGACTGCAACCACTTCTACAGGACAGACACAATGACTTGGCTCTGATTCCGCCTACCAGGGAACAACTGGAAGCACCCTTGGGCGGAAAGCTAGCTTTATTCTCAAGAAATTGGCATTGCATTACAGGAGACAAATGGACTTTACAAACAATAGACAAGGGCTACAGGTTTCACTTCCACACTCTACCAAAAAAGAGAGGAATGCCAAACCTTCCACCAAGCCAGAAATCAGAGGCTCTAACACAAATCATCAGTTTACTAAGGATGAGAGCAATAGAAAAGGTACCATCTATGGAACAAGGCCAAGGATTTTACTCCAGACTATTCCTTGTACCAAGAAAAGAAAATCAATGGAGGCCTATTCTCGATTTGTCCGCACTGAACACATATCTCATTGTTCCAAAATTAAAAATGCTGACCCTACAGCAACTTCTTCCCATGTTGGGCAAGGAGTCTTGGCTGGTGACTCTAGATCTCAAGGAGGCATACCTGCACGTCCCTATATGACCAGATTGCAGAAGACACCTCAGATTTCTTGCAGGATCAGAGCATTATCAATTCTCAGCATTGCCCTTTGGCTTATCTACTGCGCCCAGAGTATTCACGAAATGCCTGGCATCAGTAATTGCTCATTGCAGGCTTCAGGGAATTCAAATCTACCCATACCTGGACGACTGCCTAAAACAAGCGGACAACAAGACAAAATTAATAAAGGATTTGGCCAATGTCATACAACTGCTGCAAGCCTTGGGATACACAGTCAACATACAAAAGTCAAGACTAGTGCCATCCCAAAGGATAACATTTTTGGGTGCATAACTGGACACAATAACTCAGATGGCTTTTCTCACAGAGGAAAAACAAAAACAACTACCAGTCTATTTCATGGCATTAACAAGACAAACTCAGCTTACTGCAAGGAAAGTCCTGCAGGCCCTGGGTTACATGGCATCCTGCATAATATTGATCCCACATGCCAGGCTGCATATGAGAAAGTTACAATGGTACCTAAGGAATGTATGGTCTCAACACAGACACAGTCTAGAAGCCCCAGATACCAATCATTCCATGTCTGAAAAAAGAATTCCTGTGGTGGGCTCAGGCCTGTCAGATAAACAGAGGATTGCCTTTCCACAAACCACATCCAAGGCAGACCATCACCACGGACGCCTCAGACCTAGGCTGGGGGGCACACATGGAAGACAAGTGTATCCAAGGCCTATGGTCACAAGACCAGCTGAATCTACACATAAATCTAAAGGAGATGCTGGCAGTGAAACATGCAATCGAGGCATTCAGACCATTCATCCAGCAAGGACACCTGCTGATAAGGACGGACAATACCACAGTCATGTGGTACATCAACAAACAGGGAGGCACACATTCATACCCTCTATGCCGGATGGCAATGGACCTGTGGAACTTGTCCCTGAATCTCAACATACAACTGCAGGCCAGATTTGTACCAGGAAAAGAGAATTCACCAGCAGACAGCTAAAGCAGAACTACCACGGATGCTCACGAATGGATGCTGCATCCAGATATTTTCAAAACCATAACAAAGAAATGGGGAATGCCAGAGATAGACCTGTTTGCCTCCCCACACAACCACCAACTGAAGAAATTCTGCTCAAGTGTATACCACCCACTTGCCTGGAGGGTGGACTCCCTTTCTTTCAGCTGGAAGGACCTGACAGTATATGCCTTTCCACCTCTTCCTTTGATGTACAAAGTTCTACTGAAGATCAGAGAGGAACAGCCAAAGGTAATTCTGATAGCTCCAGACTGGCCAAGGCAACCGCTACTGAGAAGCATGTCTCGGACGCATTCATGGCATCTACCTCTATGTTCTTTACTTCTAACGCAGAACAACTACAAGACCCTGCATCCAAACTTAAAAACACTGCAGCTAACTGCTTGGAAAATTGCATAAAACAAAACCAACTTGATTTATCTCAGAGGGTTAAGGACATTATCCTGGAGGCTCGCAGACCCTCCACAAGGAAAACATATTCAGCCAAATGGAAAAGATTCCTCATTTGGAGTGCAGAAAAGGGAGAAAATGTCACACTAGCAAACCTAGCACACATCCTGGAATACTTAGCAGAACTGTTCCACAATGGCCTGTCCTATTCTTCCATTAAGATACATGCATCAGCAATTTCAGCAGAGTACAACATGGATCCTCCTGTCTTCTCTCATCCTCTCCTCAGACAATTTTTGAGGGATCAAAAATGTAAAGCCTCCAAGGAAACCACCTTTGCTTGCATGGGATCTCAATTTTGTGCTAGAAAAATTAACACTTCCCCCTTTTGAACCAGCAGCAACAGCAGACTTACAGTTCTTATCTTGGAAAACTGCCTTCCTGCTAGCAATCACTTCAGCAAGAAGGGTATCTGAGTTACAGGCATTAATGGCAGTGCAGCCTTTCCTTATCTTCCATCAGGATAGCGTGTCTCTGAGAACCAATCCTACTTTTATGCCAAAGGTGGTATCCAGGGTATCCTTGAACCAAGCTATACATCTACCTACATTCTTCCCCAACCCACAGAACAGGGGAAAAACTACTACACACCTTGGATGTACACAGACAACTGCTACTATCTGGACAGAACCAAGGCCAGCAGAAAAACTGACCAGCTTCTGGTAGCATATGCAACAGGAGTACAAGGAAAAGCAATTTCAAAACAGACAATCTCAAAATGGATAGGAAATTGCATTCGATTCTGCTACTCATTTCATGGAAAGACAACTCCTGAAAATATCAGGCCTCACTCCACAAGAGCTACAGCCACCACTACAGCTTTCCTACGAGGAGTGGCTACCAAAGACATTTTAGAAGCTGCTACTTGGAGCTCCGTGCATATATTTGCCAAGCATTATAATCTTCCTTTATACTCCAGATCCCAAGCAGGTTTTGCAACTGCTGTTTTACAAGGGATCTTAACTACACCATCATTATCTTAGTGCCTCCTCCCCAGTTTGGCTATGGTATTCTACCCATTTGTTATGACTGCAGATGCATCCTTGAAGGACATAGTACAGTTTTGTACCTACCATAAATGTAGATGTCCGATAGGTATGCATCTGCAGTCAGGATTACCCACCCTCCTTCCCTCTGTGGTATTCCTAGGGTACTTACCCCTCTTTTAGCTAGCTGGGGGAATCTATTATGGTGTATTTGTTTGTATGTATATATGTATATATATTTTGCTTTCTACTGTTTGGAATTATCTGCATTTATCCAAATTTAGCCTTCCTAGAGGGCACCTGGCATCTGGGGCAAGAAACACTGAGGAAAATGGCGTTGGCTGATGCCTTTATACCCCAGCAGCTATGACGTCGGGTGAAGTGCGACATCAGCTGAGGCCAGACCCAGACTTTGGAATCCGGCCGACCGAAGGGCTGCCTGAGACAGGACAACCCATTTGTTATGACTGCAGATGCATACCTATCGGACATCTACATTTATGGTAGGTACAAAACTGTACTTTTTTGTGTGAGAGTCTGTTGTGTTTGTGTGTGTGTGCGTCTGTGTGTGCCTGTGCTTTAAACAAGCAATAGTGGTATGGCACTACATTATCAGATGAAATTTTATAATCATGTTCCTATTCATCAAAATCATGTACAGAATCCTTATTTATTTTATCTACAAATACTACAAAAATATACTGGCAGGTAGTCCATTTTTTAAGAACAGTAGTGCCCTCTAGGGTGGGTATTGCAAGTAAATAATGGGCCATACCATGGTGGAGGACCCTTTACCTACAGCATTGTGTGTTTATAACACCCCTGGGAAGTCCAGTAATTCCCTCTAATACCAAACATGTCACACTTTATTGTTTAGTTATCTTTGTTGGCTGAAAATATTGCTTACCATTGCATGTCTGCGCAGTGGTTGTTTCCAGAAAAAAATGTATTCATCAAAGCAGTCAGCTTAAATAGACTTGGCTATCCTTTTTTTATCCAGCTACCTTTCACAAGAAGTTGCATAAATTGTTGGTCCTTGTTAGGCCAACAGTACAGATGTAGTTTTTAATACTTTATACTTATCTCTGGCATTTTAGGACAGCAATTTATAAGAATAAGCATTAAATTTTGTAACCCAAAAAGCTTTTTCCTTGGTGGTTTTGTAATTTCCTTGTCACTTTTCACCTTTTTTTTTACTTCTGTTCATTATATTTCTTGGATGCTCATTCGCTGCAGTATCTAGAGGTCGCATTTTCAGTAAACAAGGACAGCAGGTATAGTCACATGGCTTTTGAGGCTAAAATAAATTCTGTAGTACTTCCTTTTAGGCATAAACTGCATTTTTAATAAATTTTAGGTTCATGGGCAAGTACTAGGCTAGCTGCCATTGTAGGCAAGTTTAAGCCTATCCAGTCTTCCTTTTTGTGTTCACATTGACATCCCTAGATCTAAATGCAATCCCTTTGTTTATAAGCTATGCAGTATAGAAGGTCTTTCTTACAACCATGGACTCATGTTGCTCAAAATCTGGATCACTGTCCATGCAAGTTCCCAAATCCAGAAAAACTGAGTCAACTGTTAAGAGTTTATTGTCAATGTGGTAGTTCCGTGGGGTAGATGACTTTCCAAAGGGTACAGTAATGCATTTTTTTTGGCATTTAGTTTAATTCCATAATTTTGACACCATTTATTTATTGGACAAACTGTCCTGCAGGATTTCAAAGTCGTTTACATTTTTAAGGATATCTTTATTTGTGATTGTATAACATTTTTTCATTCTAATATTTGTTTCTATTTTCTGGCAGGTTATTGAAGAGGTTTATCAGAAAGAAATGGTTACGTCCAAGTAGGTGGTTTGATTATTTTTGTTTTGTGGTGCATTTTCTTTTTGCTTGCTCTCCACCATCTTCCTCTGCTTCCCTTTTTTGTCAAATGCCCTGCTTTAAGTTTCTTTGTTCTTGATTGCTTTCTACAAGAGGGGTAGTGTGGTAAGTCCTAGTGCATTTAGTGATGTGAGGAAGATGCAGCTGTTTAATTGAACACTCTTTGCTTTCTTCTCCAGTATTGTGAATATTTATTGAGGAGTCCAAAGAGTAAGTCCCTTTTCAAATGTACATTTAAAAGCTGCCCTTTGGTATCTTCCTGTAATGGCTGTATTCTAAACCAGACATGTTTGCATGCAACTTTGGCCAAGGCTGACCCCCCCCCCCTGCACAGATATCAATGACATCATAGTCGTATTTGAAACCATGGCTGCCTACTTTCATCACGGTTTGTGCAGATGTGGGGGTTGTTAATTATAACTTTTGGCTCACTACATTTACTAATGTTTGCTAACTGAGTAGCATTGTTCTTTACCCATCATTACACAGTAGATATCCTTCTATATCACTGTTGCAGTACTCTTCACAGAAGGGATCTCCTGCCAAGGATTGCCTAACGTTTGTCTAGTATACCCATGCCTTTGGATCTTGTATCTGCTGTATGTCACATGTATGCTGCCCGTACAGGATGTAGGTCATAAAGGTGATGTATGGACGCAGTTACCCAAGAACAACTTTGCTGACAGTCTGCACAACATTATCGAACATCTGTCTGAATGCTTATCTAACGTTCTGGTTACCAAGCCGTCTTCAGATAAGTGCCCCATTGGGGTTTTGTCTCTTTTTTTTTTTCCCCCTCTATGTTTTTGTTACTTGTGTTCATGTCGTCCAAGAAGGGAAAATGTTAGTGTGGGAGGCAGGATACCAGATAAATACCACCATGACCAGTGTATTTTTTGCATAGGTGCTTCCCATGGCCATACACAGTGCTCTGTCTGTCAAGCATTTGTACCCAAGACCCTTTGTAGTCGCTTAACTTCTGTCACCATATGCCCTCGAGAACTAACGTCTTAAATTGTTGGCTCACGGTACTGTGGGGAAATCCTTCTGTCCCGATGGACAGCCGTCGTCCAAGAAGGGCCTGATGTCCTTCAAGGATGCATCTGCAGTCCTAACAAATGGGTTGTCCTGTCGTCAGGCAGCCCGCACTTCACCGTCATCTCTGCTGGTATCAGTCTTTCAAGCAGAAGCTGAAGTGCGGTCGGTCAGATCCAGAGATTACTACTACGATACAAACCGAAGACTTCTAAAGCTAAAGTACCCGTTGGGGACTCTTTCTTGCCTCAGCCGATGTCAGAAAAAGTAAATAACTGTTTAACAAACAAATACCTCATAAAGATTTCCACTCTTACTGTTTGCCTTGTTTAGGCCCAGACGCTGAACAGTTTCGGATCATCCATGACTACTACCGAGGCCCCCTAGCTGAATGGGCCTCTGAAATTTTGCCTACAATTGTGGTTTCTCCAGAGTTATCGGACACCATCCCTTTGGATGTCTCCTAAAGCAGCCAAAACTGCTAAATCAGTGCCTGTTAAGCCCCTCTCACAGGCCCAGCTCCAGTTCACAAATGCTTACCTTGGCAGAGGATCTCATCTCTAATTAGAGGATCCCAATCTCACCCAGACAGGGCCTCAGGCTCCTCAGATGACTCTTCTGATGACTCAGACATACACAGACCCATCCAGAGCTCCTCTTCTACTTATGAAGATTCTGATGCTGAAGAATCAATTCCTTCTGCCTCTCCACCAGAGGAATTTTCCTGGGGGGACCTTTTACCATGCCATAGAGCAATTCCAATGGCAGGGGCAAGATTTCTCAGATTCAAGGAAAAGGCTTAGGACCTTTTTGCACTTACCACAGCATAGGCCCTTAGCTATACCTCCAGTTCTTCCTGTTGTGGATGATGCCTTTAATGATGTTTACAGCCCCTGCTAAGCGGCACAGTTTCACAGGGGTGCGCACTCTCCTGATATTTTTACCTCCAGCCCTGCTAAGCCCGACAGGTTCTACAGGGTACCGGACACTCATCACCACTTATACAAGGCTCATTTTGCAGATCCGGAGACTATCTCCCAGGGGCCTAAGGCAGTAACTTCGACCTCAGCTAAAAACCCTCTCCCTTCTGTTAGGGAATCCAGGTCCTTAGAGATGGGGTAAAACTCTCAGCTAGAGCTTTGAACTGTCAGTTTCATATGATCCTATACCAAGAGTTTATGCTTGATCAGTTAACTAAGAAACTGTCCTCTGATGATTCCTTAGATAAGAAATATGTTCTAGAAATGGTGAATAACATTCAGCAGGTTAGTAACCATTCCTTAAAATGTGGCTATGACGCACTGGAGGCTTCATTTAGATCAGCCATGACTGGCACAGTTATTAGAAGACATGCATGGTTGAAAGAGCAGGTCTTGCCGGATCATGTTAAAGCAAAGCTTTTAGATGCTCCTATGGACAAGGTCAGTCTTTTTGGTTCTCCTGCCCAACAAGTAATGAAGAAAATGGAAGAGAAGGCAAAATCTGTACAAACAGTTAAAGATTTCTTACAGGTACAGCCCCCAAGGTTCAGCAGGAACTGGCCTTCCAAAAATTGGACCTTTCCAGACTCCTCTAAAATCAGAGAGGCAGGAATAGACGTTCCAGAGGCAGAAACCAACCCAGAGGAGGTGCCTACATGGGACGCCAATGGCAAGGCAATAATCAACGAGGCACGGATACAACCACTACCACTGCAACAGGACAATCACAGTGACTTGGTTCTAACACCGCCTACCAGGGAACAAATAATAGCACCCTTCCTTATTTTCAAAAAACTGGCACTATATCACAAGAGACAACTGGATTTTGCAAACTATAGACCAAGGATACAGGTTTCATTTCCACACCTTACCAGCAAAAAGAGGAATGCCAAACCTGCCACCAAATCAAAAGTCAGAAGCCCTAAAACAAATAGCTCAATTAAAAAAGATGAGAGCTGTGGAAAGGGTACCACCTACAGAACAGGGCAAGGGATTTTACTCCAGACTCTTCCTAGTACCAAGAAAAGAAAACAGTTGGAGACCTATTCTCGACCTGTCCGCTTTAAACACATTCATCATTGTTCCAAAATTCAAAATGCTGACCCTACACCAACTTCTTCCCATGCTGGGCAAGGAGTATTGGCTGGTAACTCTAGATCTCAAGGAGGCATACCTGCACGCCCCCATGCCACCAATTTGCAGAAGATACCACAGATTTCTTGCAGGATCAGAGCATTATCAATTCTCAGCATTGCCCTTTGGCTTATCTACTGCCCAGAGTATTCACGAAATGCCTGGCATCAGTAATCGCTCATTGCAGGCTTCAGGGAATCCAAATTTATCCATACCTGGACGACTGCCTGATACAAGCAGACAACAAAAGCAAGCTGACACAAGACTTACAAAGAGTCATTTGCTTACTACAAGCTCTGGGATACACAGTCAATTTAAAAAAGTCAAAGCTGATACCATCCCAGACAATAACATTCTTGGGTGCAGAATTGGACACAGTAAAACAGATGGCATTCCTTACTGCAGAAAAACAAGAAAAACTTCCCTTGTACTTCTTGCAAAGCAGAACAAGCTAACAGCAAGGAAAGTACTGCAGGCCTTGGGTTTCATGGCATCCTGCATAATCTTGGTCCCCATGCCAGACTGCATATGAGAAAGCTACAGTGGTACCTAAAGAATTTATGGTCTCAACACAAGCACAGCTTAGAAACCGAAATACCTCTAATTCCATGCCTGAAACAAGAGTTCCTGGGTGGCTCCAGACATGCCAGGCAAACCCAGGATTGTCCTTCCACAATATTCAAGCAAGCCAAACCATCAACGGACGCCTCAGACCTCGGTTGGGGGGCACACATGCTGGACAAGTGCATTCAAGGTCTATGGACTCTAGATCAGCTACACCTGCACATAAATCAAAAAGAGATGCTGGCAGTAAAACTGGCAATCCAGAATTTCAGACCATTCCTCAAAGAGGGCCAAGTGATAAGGACAGACAACACCACAGTCATGTGGTACATCAACAAACAGGGAGGCACTCA
This sequence comes from Protopterus annectens, assembly GCF_019279795.1. Classification (NCBI taxonomy): domain Eukaryota; kingdom Metazoa; phylum Chordata; order Ceratodontiformes; family Protopteridae; genus Protopterus; species Protopterus annectens. The sequence continues at coordinate 101,434,885 of NC_056737.1, forward strand.
TTCATACCCCCTATGCTGAATGACTCTGGACCTGTGGAATATGGCTCTGAGCTACAACATTCATTTACAGGCAATATTTGTGAAAACATCCTAGCAGACATGTTAAGCAGAACTACCTCGGATGCTCACGAATGGATGCTACACCCGGACATCTTCAAGGCCATCACAAAGAAATGGGGAAAGCCCACAAATAGACCTATTTGCATCCCCACTCAACCACCAGCTCAAGAAATTCTGCACAAGGACATATCACCCTCTTGCTTGGAAGGTGGACTCTCTATCCTTCAATTGGAAAGGCCTGACAGCATATGCATTTCCACCCCTCCCTTTGATGCACAAGGTACTACTGAAAATCAAAGAGGAACGGCCAAGGATAATTCTGATAGCTCCAAATTGGCCAAGACAACATTGGTATCCATTACTGAGGAGCATGTCTGGGAAACGTGGACTCTACCCCTGATTCCCTTGTTGTTGACTCAGTGCAACTACAGCATCTTGCATCCAAACCTGAAAACTCTGCAACTCACTGCCTGGAACATTACATAAGCACATCTAACCCAGTTTTATCCCAAAGGGTTAAAGACATTATCCTTGAGGCCTTCTACTAGAAGGAACTATGCAGGGAAATGGAAAAGGTTTGTCATTTGGAAAGGGGGAAAGATGTGTCAAAAGTAGATATTGCCAACATCCTGGAATATTTGGCAGAGCTCCTACATACTGGCCTGTCCTATTCCTCCATCAAGATACATGCATCAGCTATTTCTGCAGAATACAGCCTCGATCCTCCTGTCTTCATCCTCTACTCAGGCAGTTCCTCAGAGGAATTAAGAATGTAAAACCTCCTAGGAAACCACCATTACCAGCATGGGACTTGAATTTTGTGCTAGAAAAATTGACACTCCCTCCATTCGAACCAGCAGCAACAGCAGATCTACAACACCTATCCTGGAAAACTGCTTTCCTACTGGCAATTACTTCAGCAAGAAGGGTTGAACTACAGGCCTTAATGGCAGTACAACCCTTCCTAATCTTCCATCAAGACAGAGTGTCCATGAGAACTAATCCTACATTTATGCCTAAGGTGGTATCCAGACTGTCTCTAAACCAGGCAATCCACCTACCTACCTTCTTTCCCAATCCACAGAACAAAGGGGAAAGACTGCTGCATACCTTGGATGTACAGAGACAGTTACGCTACTACCTGGACAGAACCAAGGGCAATAGGAAAACTGACCAGCTACTAGTAGCCTATGCAACAGGAAGGGAAGGAAAAGCAATTTCTAAACAGACAATCTCTAAGTGGATAGGAAATTGCATAAGATTCTGTTACTCCTATCATGGAAAGCAAATTCCACAGAACATAAGGCCTCATTCTACAAGGGCTACAGCCACTACCGCAGCCTTCGTGGCTACCAAGGACATTATTGAGGCTGCTACTTGGACCTCCGTGCATACATTTGCCAAGCATTATAACTTACCTCTTTACTCTAGATCCCGAGCAGGATTTGCCACTGCTGTGTTGCAAGGGATCCTAAGTACACCATAATTCTTATTCCTCCTCCCTAGTTTGGCTATGGTATTCTACCCATTTGTTAGGACTGCAGATGCATCCTTGAAGGACATAGTACAGTTTTGTACCTACCATAAATGTAGATGTCGAACAGGATAGCATCTGCAGTCAGGATTACCCACCCTCCTTCCCTCTGTGGTACTCTGGGTATTGCCCACCTATTAGCTAGCTGGGGATCTCTTATGGTGTATTTGTTTGTATATATGTACATACATGCATATTTTTTGTGTTTGTCCTCTACTTTTGGAAACATTGGCATTTTCCCAAAATTTAGCTATCCAAGAGGGCTACTGGCATCTGGGGCAAGAAACACTGAGGAAAATGGCCTGATGCCTTTATACAAGACCAGCAGAGATGACGTCGGTGAAGTGCGACACAGCCGAGGCCAGACCCAGACTTTGGAAAAGGGCTGCCTGGCGACAGGACAACCCATTTGTTAGGACTGCAGATGCTATCCTGTTCGGACATCTACATTTATGGTAGGTACAAAACTGTACTTTCTGGTTGCCATCCAACCTTCACTGGATATCTGTCCAGAACTAGTGAAATCCCTGAAGACCATCCAGTGCTTGCATCAGATTTCTCTGCTGCAACCCCATCAGAGGCTGACATAGATACGAGATGTTCTTCGCGTTTCACTGTTGCAGTCATTACATTTGGGTAATCTGCTGGCAGGTTGCCCTCAGTCGGCCTGAATAACAAAGTCTTGGGTCCTGCGTCGGTTGCTGTCTTTTCTTCCATGACGTCAGGTCGTCATGGGTCTAACACATGCAGCCGACGTCATTTTAATCAGTCTTTCTTGCCGCGCAGTGCCCGAAGCAGAAGCAGTTCGCAAGTGCCGGTCGGCCGACTTCTGAAATTTTCGTTTTCGAGTTTCAGAACCGAAGTCTTCAAACTAAAGCTAAGTACCCCGTTGGGGAAACTTTTTTTTTCTCCTTACTGATGTCAGTAAATGTTAGTAATTGCATTACTTATGGGAAGAAAATACCTCATAAGGATTTTCATTTGTACTGTATTCCTTGCCTAGGCCCTGATCACAACGTGCCTTGCTGTCGGCTTTGTGCTAAATTTGACCAACGCACTATTAAATGTCGGTATATTTTTGCTTCTAAATATTTTGGCTCAAGATTTCTCTGCCGCAACCCCATCAGAGGCTGACATAGATACGAGTTCTTATATGTCCTCGGAGGCTTTTCAAACATCTTCTCTAGACATTGAGGAGGAACGAGGTCTAATTATTTCTGAGAAGACGAGGGGGATTCCTCAAATCTTAGTCCAGGAAGAGATTCCTACTGCAATCACTGAATCCCGCCAACAGTCCAAGCCACTGAGGGTTCTTAGGGCAGACATCCCACTTAAAAAAAAAAAAAAAACAAAAGACAAAGAATATTACCCTGATTACTAAAGATTCCCAATGTAAATGGCAAGATTTGGCTGACAGGCTTGTTCAGTGCCATTATGGCCTCCTCAGGGGTGTTAGTCCCTGCTTCTCCTTGGTCTTCCAGTCCTGTTAAGAGGTATAGGGAACCGGATTCCTCAGATAAGGACTTAGATTCTTTGGAGGAATCCTTAGCTTACTCCTCATATTCCTTCTCCTGTAAACTATGGCTCAGAGGAAGAGGATTCTTTGAGCCTGGATTCCTCTTTGGAAAAATTGTCCTTTGGGGATACTATTGCTTGTATGATGGAATACTTTTATGAGATTGCTCTCAGGTCACTGACATCCAAAATAGTTACTATGAGCTTTTACAAATGGAGCCATATAGGACTTCTGCAATTCCTGCTGTTCTGGCAGCTCTTTTGGACACCTTTTCTGCTGCCTCTGTAGCTTCTGACTGTCAGCCCCCCAACCCCAAAGATAGATTCTACAAGGTGCTTAAGGACTGTAAATTTTTGTTTGTGCCCTTCAGCTGATCCTTCTGTGGTTTCAGTCTCCATTGATAAGCCTTTTAAACTTTTGCCTTTTTCTACGTTCCTTCCTTCTGATAAGGATAGTAGACCTTTGGAAAAGGTTGGGTAAAAAAGTGAATACTGCTGCCACCCTGTCATTTTGGGCTATTAATTACCACACCCACATGACTAGGCATTTCTTGGCTCTCCTTTCTTGGGTAGCTGAGGCTGTGTCTGATCTTCCTGATTCTAAAGGGATAGCTTCATCTCTTTCCCTGCTTGAGTCCACTTCACAAGTCACTTATTCCATAAAATGCAGTTACAATGCAGCTGATGCCTTTTCCAGGGCTGCTGCCTTTGGTTCTGTAATGAAGCATTCTTCCTGGCTTTGTCTTCAGGCTTTTCCTGATTTTATTTAAAGCCAGACTTTTTGATGCTCCTCTGGATGATGATAATCTTTTTTGGCACAGCTGCAGCTGACCTGTTCAAGTCCTTCCAGGATAAGGGTAAGGCCATGCTGGAACTCAAGTATATTTTTGTCTCCCCATACCCAAATTCCAGAGGAATTATCCTTATAAATCTGCTTTTGTTTGTAGTCAGACTTATCAGCCTCCCAAAGGTAAGATAGGGTCTAGGCATATTCCTCCTTTTAAGCCCACTGAGACAGCTACATCTCAGAAACCTTCCTTTCAGGACAAGCATGTCTCTGTTTGACATTTTGCCACCTCTTTCCCCCCACTATATCCCCTTGTTTCATCACAGTCTCCACTACCCCAAATTGGCAACAGATCACCTTAGACTCTTGGTTGCTGTTTGTAAATTGTCAGGGGTATTTCATGATATGGAACCTCCCTCCTCTTTAGTTACTCTGCAGCCTCCTTCAGACCAGCTTTCTCTTTTCCAAAAGGTTTTGCAGTCCTTTTTGGATCAGGCCACCATTCAACCTGTTCCACCCACCCAAGTGGGATGTTTGTTTCCCTGAAAGGAAGGGACTTGGAGACCAATTCTGAAGCTCCGTCTACTCAACACTTTTTCAGGGTCCCTTCTTTCAGGATGCTGTATCTTCAGACATCATTTCCTCTCCTCCTTTCCCGGGCCTCTTTTGTCTTGTATCTTCATATCCCCGTTCACCCTCTGTTTAAGAAATGTTTGTTTCTTCCTCTAATTTTCACTTCTCTGCTTTGCCCTGTGGCCTTTCTGCTGCCCCAAGGGTGTTCACCAAATGCTTTGCTTCTGTCATTGCCTTTTGCAAGCTTTGAGAGATACAGATATTCTCTGATTATTCAGGCTCCTTCTCCCACCAGTCTTCTACGAGATCTTCTCTTTACCACTTGTCTTTTATACAATCTAAGGTTCATCTTCAGTCTCAAGAAGTCTGCTCTTATGCTCTGCCAGTATAATATTTTTCTCCATTGCAGGATTCATACCAGTCCTATGTTGGCTTTTCTCCCTGCTTGCAAGGTTGTGTCTTTGACAACCTTTTTCCAGTCTGTTCTTCCTCTGTCTTCTTTCATGGCCAGGGAATTTCTCAAGATTCTGGGGTTTGTGGCCTCCACCGTTCCCATGCTTCCTCTTGCCAGGCTTCATATGAGGAAGATATATTGATGCCTAAAATCAGTGTGGGTTCAACTTTATTAACCTTTAGTGTTCCCTGTTCCGTTGCTCCCTTGTCTCTCAGGCTTGAGCTACAGTGATGGATTCAACAACTATCTCTCAATCTAGGACTGCCCTTTTGGGCTCCAATTCCTTCTCAGGAAATATTCACAAATGCGTCAGATCTGGAGTGGGGTGCTTCTTGCAACCCTCTGAAAGTTCAGGTCTCTGGCCTCCTCATCAGAGGGCAGATCATATCAACATAAAAGTGATGAGGGTTCAACGTTTGGCTGTGTAAGCTTTTCATTCCATTTTTCTCCTTGACCCCCTTAAAGTCTTCATGAATAACACCACTGTGATGTGGTACATCAACAAGCAGGAGGGGGTAAGAAGTCTTATCTCTTTTACAGATTAGCTCTTCAGGCCTGGGATCTAGCTGTGTGGTATCAAGTGACTCTTCAGGTGGTTTACATTCCTTCAGAGCACAATCTAGTGGTAGACTGTCTGATCACGTGCAGAACACAGGCTCATGAACGGATGCTTCACAGAGACATGTTTCTGGACATGGTCCATCTGTGTTGTATTCCTCAGGTAGATCTTTTTGCCTCCCCTCTGTACAGACAGCTACTCTGTCTTGGAAGGTGGGATGCCCTATCTTTTCCTTGGATGGGAATGTTTCTGTATGCCTTTCCTCTCCTTCCTCTGCTGCCAGGAGTTTTCCACAATATCAAGCAGGACTCTCCCAAAATATTGTTGTTTACTTCCTTTTTGCCCAGACAGCATTGTTTCCCCCTTCCTTTATCATTGGACAAGGAACAATTACCACAAGTTACCTCAGAGAGTGGATCTTCTCACACAAGACATCCATCCTCACCTGTCCACTGTTCAAATAGCACTGTGGGTGATAGACCTTTGATCTCTTTTATGTACCTGTCTTTCTTTGAGAATGTGCTTTGGGTTCTGCAGGAAGCCAAAAAGTCTGCTACCAGAAAATCATATATGTCTAAATGGAAAACATTTTGTGTTGTCGTGCTTGTCTCACCATCATGATCCCTTCTCTGTGGTCGTTCCTCTGGTCCTCTCTTATTTGTGTGATCTGCTCCATGCTAGCTTGGCATATTCTTTAGTTAAAGCTCACCTGTGAGCAATCTCTGCATGTCTGTCCTTGAACCCTTCCCCATTGGTCTCTTGGTTTGAGGTCAAATAACTGCTTAAAGGCATCTTTCATATCAGGCCCCTGATTATTCCTTCTTCTTGGGGCTTTAATTTTCTACTTGAAAAGTTGTCTCTGGCTCCTTTTGAACCTGCTAGTTCAGCTTCCTTGCAACTTTGTACTTGGAAGACTGTTTTGCTGTTGGCTCTTACTTCTGCCAAGAGAATGTCTGAACTTCAGACTATTATGGCCATTCTTTCTTTATTTTTCTCAGAGAGAAGGTGTCTTTTCGTACTAATCCTTCTATGCCCAAGGTGGTTAATGAGTTGTCCCTTAATCAGTCTGTTCAACTTCCTTCCTTCTCTGCTGTCTGCCAGTGAGAAGGTTCTCCACACCGTGGACCTGCGTAGATATTAGTTATTGTTTGTTTAAAGCAAAGGTAATTTGCAAGAGTGAGCAACATTTTGATTCTTTTCAACCTAGGACTTTGGGTTTAGCTGTTTCCAAGCAAACCAACTCTTCCTGGATTTCTACGTCCATTTCCTTTTGTTATTCTTTTCCTGGCAAATTGCTTTCTTCATCTGTAAATGTGCATTCTACTTTGGCAGTTGCTTCGTCTGGTGCCTTTTTCAAGGGTTTGGACACCAGTTTCGTCCTTGAAGCTGGTACTTGGTCTTCTGTTCATACTTTTACTAACCTTTATAAATTGGATGTTGTTTCCAGGGCCAGGGCAGGTTTTGTCATTGTGTCATTTTGCATGGGTTTGGAGAGCTCTGTTCTGTGCCTTCCTCCTCCCAGTCTTCCTCTTGGCTCTTGTACTGTCCCTTCTGTGAGGAATACCACAACAGTGATATGGAAGGACATAGTTCAGTTTTGTAAAACCTTGCCATAACAGTAGATTTTCTTCTCTTCACTGTTGCAGTATTCAGTCCCTCCTCCTTCCTTTTGACGTGGGCAATTCAGTTTAGAGTATTTGCATCCATATGTCACCTTTATGCCCTATGTCTTGCACAGGGAGCATACATGTGATGTACAGCGGCTGTAAGATCTAAAGGCTGTGGTGTACTGGCCAGATGTTGGGGTGTCCTTGGCAAGAGATCCCTTCTGTAAAGAGTACTGCAACAGTGAAGAGAGTGACATCTACTGTTATGTTAAGATTTTACACAAAATACTTTCTTCAGAAAGGAGTGAATACAGCCTAAACTTGGTAAAAAGAGAATGTCATGGTCTTCAATTTTAACAAAAGTAACACAGTATTGTTTTGGAAATCAAGTGCACCCTGACATCTACTGTATTGGAGTAAAACCACATAAGTTAAAGGCTGTTACTAATATCTTTGGTATATTTCTTGGCAGGGATCTCACTTTTGAATAACATGTTACCATAGTGGTATGAAAGGCCTCATTGTGGTCATATATTAGTCAGCATGTCAGGAAGGTCAGCATTCCACTGTACGTCTCACTCATTCATCCAGTCATAAATGTATAGTAGTCCTTCTACAGTCTCTTGACCAAGTAGCTGGTCAACTGAGGATTAAATGGCTCCTTAGTAAGAAAAATGAATGTTTTTGCAGCCTGGGCTACTCTGATAGAATTTAAAAGCTATTATTCTTGTTATCACTCTGCCTCTTGTGACAGTTCTCTACCTTGATTTTCATGCCAAAAAAGGCTGTCTGTTCAATTCTGTCTGGGCCATAACGGTGCAAGGGCCAGTATATGTAGAAAAGCAGTCAAGTTAAAAATATTTAATAATAACAACAGATATGCAACATTCAGTCAGTGATGCCTTCTCTAGAACAAGCTATGTCTAACTTTAATTGTGTGCAAATCCCTTGACACTTTGAAAAGTCACCTTATGAAATATATAGGTGCATGCAAGTTTTAACACCAGACTGCAACTGTCAAGCTTCTAGAAGGCCACTGGGTTGTAAACTTGTTATTGTACCTGTGGAAAAACTCTTCCTGATGTGTGCATAGCTGTAATTTGGTCAACCAGTGGAGTCCCTTGGGCATCTGTCCTTGAACAGCTCCTATTTGGCATCTACTTCTCTGAAGTCCAGTCCAGCATCAAGGGCCTCTGGCTGACCAAATTTGCAGACTATTGCAAAATAGGAGCATTCATAGAACCCCCCCCACCAAGAATAAGGTCCTTCAGGAAGAATTGGCACAGGCAAATAACTGGTGTCAGAATCATGCACTAAAACTAAATGCATAGTGTCCTTTGGTAAGTCAACCACCTCTGATTACTGCTACATTGACAACATACCGAAGAGTTGACCCAGTAGTCAGGGACTTATGGACACATGTAGAGCATAATCTAGCCTTTGATCATTGTATGTCTGCAATAGTGAGATAAATCATTCTGTGTTGTGCAGTTTATAAACTAGGGTATTGCATGTAGGTCCAAGGAGGTCATCAGCTCTGTCATTGAGTACAATGCCCCCTTTGGTTTGTACCTATCCAGGCACATTCAACAACTCAAACTTCAACAAATGTGCTTCACTAAAAGAAAACAGGGTTCGTAGGTAGGTACTAGGCTGTCAGCCCTGGGGCCTATACAAGCCCAGCCAAAAAGGTACCCTGGCTTTTGCCACCCAAGAAAATTATTTTCCTGTGCCACTGTTGAGCAGAGCCACAGATGTGATCCCCGGGGTGAATTTCCTATTTCCCATCCAATCATCAAGATTTTTCTTGAAGAATGCTAATGAGGAGCTTTGTTTGATATAGATAGGTAGTTTATTCCAGAGTATGGGAAGTCTCTGGGACAGGAATCTATCCCTCCAGCATGTTCTGTTTATTGTGGTGACAAGGTTTAGGTTCCTAGAGCGTGTAGCTTGGAGGGATTAGGATTTCTTTAAGTGGAGCATGTCCAACAGCTCTGAGTTTGACATAGCTTTGTATGTTAGGAAGAGATCACCTCTGAGTAGGCGATATGCGATGGAGTAAAACTGGAGTTTTTCGAGACGTTCAGCGTAGGGCATCTGTTTGAGGCCAGTAATCCTCTTTGTGAGGTATTTCTGCGATCTTTCCAGTTGTTGGAGATGTCTTGTGAGGTACATACCAAAAGGGGCGTTGTACTCTATAATGGGTCTAATGAGTGATGAGTAGAGGGGAACAATGACCTCTTTTTTTCTGGATGAGAAACCTTTTGTGATGAGGTGTGCCATGTAGAAGGATTTCCTGACTACTGTGGCGATGTGATTATCAAAGGAGAGACTACTGTCCACCTGTGTCCCAAGGTCTTATCACACTTTCGGTGTTAAGTATACTACCGCCTATGTTGTAGTTCATGGGTACAGAGTTTTTACCAAAGGGGCTGACAATGCACTTTTTGGCATTGAGCTTGAGGCCATGGCTTTGACACCAGGCATCTGTCTCAGTGAGGCTCTTTTGTAGGATGTCCACATCGTTAGGAGTTTCGATTATGGCTCCTAGCTTGCCGTCATCTGCGAACTTCGTCAGTCAAAGACCTTCTGTGTTAGCCTGTACTTCAGAGAAGTAGATACCAAACAGGAGAGGACCCAGGACTGAACCCTGTGGTACTCCACTTGTCTCTGGTCTGAAGTCGGATTTGGAGTCTGCTACTTCACAGTGTGGGTTCTGTCAGTGAGCCAGTTGGCAACCCATCTTGTGACATAGGGATTTATATTTAGTTTAGTGAGTTTATCTATAATTCCAGAGTGGGGGATGGTGTCAAAAGCCTTGGCAAGATCTAAATAGACTGTGTGAACCACCTTACCCTTGTCTATGGCTTTGGTGACAGCTTCAAAGAAGTCTATCAGGTTTAGGAGACATGATCTGCCTTTTACAAACCCAAACTGGGTGGGATCCAGAGTTTGGAGATTACCAATGCCTTTGTTTATAAGTTCCATGATAATACGTTCCATGGCCTTGCAGACCAGGCTTGTCAGGCTAATGGGGCAGTAGTTTCTGGGGTCCGTGGTGGCTCCCCCCTTGTGGAGTGGGATAACCGTTGCTGTGCACCATTCAGCAGGCACAAAGCCTGAGGTGAGGCTATGATTGAACATGGTACTTAGGTGGTGGTGCCAGTTGGTTCTGTAGTTCGTGTAGAACGCAGCCTGGGATGTTTTCTGGTCCCATGGATGCTATGTTCTTGGCTTTGGAGAGTGTGTTTTTTACCTGTGCAGCCGTGATTACAGGAACTTTGCATTCTTCCGGTATAGAGATGGGCTCTTTAGGGGGTGAGAGGGGGGTAAAGTTAGTACTGAACCTATCTGCCAGGATGTTGGCAATATCATTTGGGTCTGTATATTTAGTGCTATTGTGCTGTAACTCAGAGCAGATCTGAATTTTGCCATTCAGATTCTTGACATAGCTATAGAATGCTTTGTGGTTGTCTTTAGAATCAGTGGCAATTTTGTTTTTGTAACTAGCTTTGTAGGATTTTATCAGGGATCGCAGCTTCTTACTGAGGCTGACCAGGGAGCTCCTCCACTCTTGAGAGTTTACTCTCTTTTGCAAAAGTTTCTTCCTTCTATTGTACAGTTTGTTTATGGCAGGGTGTTAATAACATGTCCTGTGCAGACTGCCTCAAAGCCCTATCCCTGTATTCTCTCTTCTACAAGCTGTTGAGGGGAGATCTATGCCTGATGTACAAGGCATCATTGGAATACACTCTGACCTCCTGCATATCTGTAAAAACAAACAGCACCAGAATTACCCATTCTAAAAAAATAAATCCTGCCTGTGGTATTAATAGGACCTGCTGAGTATATATTCTAGAGACTATCCCTTCTCTGGAACAAGCTTCCCTGTCCATATGAAGCAAAGTTCCTCCCCAGCTTAATTCAAGTGAAACTTAAGTAGACAGGGAACAGGAAATTCACCCCGGTTTTGCATCTGTCTTTAATGGACACAGGCAGCCTATAAATGGCTCATCTCCCATGCTCCTGCTTGCAAATATTTGAACTCTCAAGCCTCTGCTTATACTACCAAGAGTGCAAAAACTTGTCAGATGCATTACTAGACTGAAAAAGGCCCCGGTCATTGGCCTAATGCAGTCTTAAAAATCTAAATGTATAGTAATGTGTATGTAGAGCAATTTTGCCTGTGTTTTGATGCTGACTAAGGGTTGTTTTTCTATTTTTATTTTCTAAACTTTTTATTTTTTATTATTTTTTTTTTTACAGTAACCTAAGCAGTCATCTCCACACCTGCCCCCTCTCCCCCCAAACCAGGTTGGCAAGATTTTCTTGACTTTACTCAGGACCTATAGCTAGAATCTTGCATCCTATCCACAGTACAGCCCCTGATTGACTTTAATGAATCCCGGAAGGGATCTAACCTATTTCTTCTCAACATGAATCTCAGAAGTGTAGTTAACAAAATACATGAACTACATGCCTGTCTTTCACATTACTCCCCTGACATTGCAGTGCTAACATAAACCTGATTGAAGCCAGAAGTAAATAATGATGGGATTATTACCCCAGGCTGTAAAATATGTAGGCTAGACAGAAAAAACAAATGGGGAGGTGGACTAGCCATTATTTATAAAAGCAATCTCATACTAGAACGTGCAGAACAAAACATCCCAGAGTTCAGTAATGCTGACATACTCTTAAGCAAACTTAAAATCAACTCAAATAAACATCTAGTTATTATAGGCATCTCTATTCCTCCAGGAAATAATCTCACTACAATTGAAGATATTCTCCAATGGACATCCTTAACTTTTCCTCCTGAAACAATCATAATGGGTGACTTCAACACTGATTAGTTAACTTGCAACTCAGAAAACCTCACTAACTTCATCAGTCTGCATGGCTTCACCTAAATCATGCAAACTGCAACTAGGATAGACAAATCTCCAAAAGAAAGAGTATTCTAGACTGGATATTAACTAACAAACCATCCACGCTCATCAGTTAGGCTCGCCTCTTTGATAGCATTAATGATCACTTCCCAACCTATCTACTTAAGCAGCGAATTAATCCCCTCAGAAATACTATTTACCGACAGATCCAAAACAGAAAATAACTTGAATGCTCAAACCTTTATTCCATACCTGCAACTTTGTAATTGATCTCCAGTTAAATCTTAACCCTTAGATGCTGCTGTAGACTATTTCAGCTGCACTTTTCTCAGCATCCAAAACAAACTAGCACCATGTAGGACTATAAGAACCAAAACAAATTGTGATCCATGGCTAACTAAAAACTTAGACAATTACTTAAATTTAGAGACAAAGCTTGGGCCCAATGGCATATAAACAGATCTGAAATCAACCACAAAACTTACAAACAACTTTGAAACATACCCAAAAAGAATATTAAACAAGACAAAAAGGACAGCTACAGCAACATTCAACAAAAACACCAAAACATCCCTCAAAAGGTCTGTTCAGCAATTAAGCAAACTTCTCCAACCTGGTCAACTATCTCCGGGTCTATATTATATAAGTAAACGCAATGAGTTGTGAACGCTATATAATCGACCCACAGTCCCTGAAAACCCAAAATATCAAACACACGGCTCAGCGATTTTTTCCCATAGGAAAAAAATCGCTAATATGTATTAAAAAAACAAAATAAAGTGGGGGCTTTTCCCCCACACCCCCCTACTTAAATATACCAACTCAGAAATTGCACCACAGTGGAGGAAATGGCAAAGTCCTGAAAACGCTGTTCCGTGCTTTTGGTATTTTGCCATTTTGCGTAATGGCATTTGACTAAACAGCATTCGCAATTCATTGTGTTCATTAAAATAATAGGGACGCCTATCTCCACCAAACCCATTACCCACAAGTAATACAAGTTCAATACAGTTCAATAAATACTTTGGTGAATCCATATTAGCATTGTCAAAAAATAACAGTACTACATCACTAACTATCCCTGTTGCTCCTAATTCAAATAATAATACCTTTTCCTAATCCTGTTAAACTAATATCAGAAAAAAACTAGTCAACAAACTTAAACCTACTACCATAGCAGCTGACAACTTACCAACCGAATACCTTAAACTGGCAGCTGATGCCATCTCCTATCCTATCTCCATTCTTTTTAACTTCCCTCTCTCTGAACATCAGGTCCTTCCCATCTCACGCATTATCCCACTACATAAAGGAGTTAACTCAACTGAACTTTCAAGCTATAGACCTATCGCAATATTGCCACCCTTAGCCAAAATTTTAGAAAAATGCATACACACCCAACTCTTGCACTATCTGTTATCTTTTAATCTCCTACCTGATACACAACATGGATTCCATTGCAATCCTAGTACCACTACTGGCCTCCTAAGTTTTACTAATACCATCAATCAATACAGGAATGAAGGTAAGCTAGTATCTTCCATCTTCCTAGATCTATCTACAGCTTTTGATACCATTTCCCATTAGAAACTATTAACTGTACTATGTGACTTAAAACTCAACCTCTCCTCTCTTGAATGGTTCCAAAGCTGTCTGTCAAGTCGACAACAAGCTTTTTAATGGCAACAAGACCTTTCTCCAGTATTGCCTGGTACTATGGGGGGGGGGTTCCCCAGGACTCATTTCTAGGACCCCTTCTCTTCAGTATTTTCACTAATAAACTCCACACTGCTACCCATCCTGCCTCTCTCATCTAGTTTGCTGATGATTCTGCACTTATCTGCGCAGTTCCTACCCTACTGCAACTTAATGATATAACACAACAGACATTCTCTGCTGTAGAGTCCTGGCTTGCTAACTCACATCTCATTCTTAACCTAAATAAAAGTAAACATATGCTCTTTCTATCCACAAAAGCCATAGATCACTCACCCTCATTTAATATCACTTCCTGTAATAACACCATTATAACTACAGTACCACAAACAAAACTCCTAGGTGGTGTAATTGACGATAATATGAAATTTGACATTCATATGTCTCAAACTATAAAGAAGGTACATACAAAACTCGGAACTTTAAGTAGACGCAAACTATTCCTAACCAACACTACAAAACAGGCAGTTACCAGAATCCACCCACTCTCTAACCTCTTATATGTTTCCCCATTTGTACCAATCTAAAGAAAACAGGACTAGGAATAATGGAAGCATGCTACAATAAAATAGCCAAATTCACTTCTAATTACCTCTGCAGAACCCACCACTCTTTGGCACTGACACAACTCAACTGGTTAGAATTACCCCATCAGCTATGTTATAACCAACTCACCATGGCCCACAAACTAATACATCCTGAAAAAACCCTGCCCTCCAAAATCTATTACAACCTTATAACAATAACCATGTCCTATGTTCTAGTAAGTCTTTACTACAAATATCCAAATCTAATAATAGTGCTGGAGACTGTCTTTACTCTTACTTCGTAGCCAAGCTCTAGAATACTGTCTCACAAGCAATCAGAACTACAATTAATCCGGCTCACTTAAAAAAAAAAAAAAAATACTCAAAAAACATTTATTTAACAATTGGCTCTGTTCATGCTCTAGCCCTGGCTGACTTACTGTGCTTCTTTGGTATTATTCTGTTCTACTACTACATTTCCTCTCTCTCCCCCACCCAACCACTTCCCTTTACTAACTGTCCTAATATTTATCTTTTTCTACCTAACTCTTAAACTTTTTTCTCTTACTCTTTCTCTTTGTTCACCTTTTGCTTTACTTACGTTTCTCTTTTGTATATCACTTCCTATTCTCTCCCCTGCATATACATCTTTCTTGTCATATCCTCTAGCATTATGTTCCTCTGATGCATTTTTATTTGTAAGATTTTTTATTCAGTTGTTTGCCAAAATGTTCTCTATCCAGTTTTGTTATTTAATGTTATCCATGAGGTAGTTTGCTGACAGTGTAACTTGTAATGTAATCTCTGTATATATGTAATTTGCTTTTGTTTATGACGCTTTTATTATCAGGCCTCTGCTGAAAATGGGCTGATGCCCAGTCAGACTTTCCCTGTAAACAAATGTAAAATATATAAATAAATTTAAGTATTGCAGTATGAAAAGAAAGACAGGACACTGTGTGGGAGGGGACTACCATTTGGCTGACAGAACTGAACAGCTCAGCAAAGCATTTCAGTGTAACAGCAAAAACATCATTGTGGGAGAAGCAGAAAAGTGGATTTGACAACTGGAAAATAACGATGTGATGAGACTGAAAGCTTCGCTGACTGTACAGCTAGCTTGTACAAATCTCCATCATGATGGCAGAATTGTTCAGCTTCAGTAGCAATGATTTTCCATTTTTAAAGAGAAGTTGCCAGAAAATTCTGAATTCGGACTTGCTAGAAAAGCAAGATATTTTAGGGAATGTAGCATTTTAGTCACACACTCATTCAGTATAATTTGTATTTCTTTCTGTAGTCACCATTTCTAAGTATGGTAACTTTATTGAACCTTCTTTACTTAGAATATATTTTAATTATACATACAAATATATTTGAAAAAATGCAGTGGAATCACATTAGTGACTGGAAATTACACTTAGAATTTAAGGAATTATTCGTATGAATGCTAGCTCATGACAATGGAACTATATTTTAAACAACTGTAAATTTGTGTCACTGCTTCTCTTACGTGTCTGTTTCTGAACAAGTCATTGTTTGGAGTTGTTCTGCTGCAGCTTAGTTAACTAAAAGTTACTTCAACAAAATCTTCTAGATTTTTGTTGCATATTTGGGAGACATACATATATCCTCCCATTGTTTCTTTGTGAATTGCTTATCCAATTTCTCTTCTCAATCCTTTGTAACCCCCTCTAACTGATTCTTGTAGTTATCATGCAATACTTTGTATGCTTTACTGATTATTCCTTTTTTAATGACAGCTTCTGTCAGTCCAAGAAACTTTGGGCTGTTTGGAAACAGAAGTGACTGAGGAAGTGTGAAAATATAAAGAACAAAACCTAGAGATTTTTGAAAGTTATAAAAAAGAAACATGGATATGGGAAAAAAGAAAGATCTGACATGGTGCAATATTTATGCAAAGAAGAAAGCCAAAGAATCAGTACAAAAAAGCAGCTCCAAAGATATTTGAGAGAAATAAAGCCAAAGGCACCCAGGTATAGAAAATTAAAAAAAAAAAATAATATCACAAAAGTGGAACATAGAATAGAAGATTAATAAAATAGAAGTTAAACAAATAGAAGCTGAAGTTATGGAATATCTGCAAAGTCAATGATTTTGTATAGAAAGTCCAATACAGGTTATGTCATTGCATGATGGGACAATGAGTCTACAAAGTAAGGCGAAACAGGTAGAGCAGGAGACATCTGAACAATCAATATGGACCTGAGGAAGAAAAAGAGGTTTAATATGGTGCAATGCTTATGCAAAGGAGGAAGCAAAACTAATCAATGCAAAAAATCAGCTCCGGAGATATTTGAAGAGAAATACTTGCAAAAACATCCAGATATTGAAAATTTCGTATCACAAAAAATAAGAAACCAAAGGGGGAAAGAGGGTTAGTAATGGAGATATTAAAGAAACAGAAAGTGAAGTTATGGATTACTTTCAAAGTGAAGGATTTAGTGTAGAAAATCTAACTCTGGTACCTTTACTTCATGATGGAATAATGAGTCCCCAAATTAAGGAGAAACAGGTGAAATGGGAAGCATCTGATCACTTACCACATGAAGATAATCTGGAGCTTTCAGTAGGAAACCAGTACAAAAGTTCAGTTGGAGTTGCACAGCAAGAGTTGGAGCAGGAAACAGTGGCACCTCTGATGCAGTCAGTGTTGTGGAGTGATAGGCAAATGAGTTCCCATATGAAATTACATTGGATGACACAGGATTCAGCTGAAAAGAATATGGCACAGTAAGATGTTCTGGAGCTTTCTGTAGAATGCCTGAGGAAACAGGGAACAAAGAAAATGCCCTTTGTTTAGAAGAAAATGATCTATGGGAAGAGTTGCTTGATTTAATAAAGATGGATAGATATGTTAATTGATGAAAGAAATAGATTACAGAAAGTCAATAAGACCCAAAATGTTAGAAGTCTAATAAAACAGATGAACAGCATAATCAAGACTATTAATAGAAATTCATGTGATATAACAGAAATAAATAGGATATATTACTATGCAGCTAAATTAATCATAGATACAGTCTTACCACAAAAACATAGGGCAGTAAGTGAAGGGGAGAAAAAGAAGTGCCATCTCAGAAGCATCGAATAGAGAAAACTGTAAAGCAATTCAAACAAGAAGTGTCTCTGTTATAGTATAAAAGAGGGAACAGATCAACAGAAATATTTAGGAAGATGGACGTGATAAAAACAATGTGCAGTATCAGAACAGACCAGGGTCTATTGTACAATATTCAAATAATAATCTAAAGATAATGGGACAGGCAGAAAAACGTAGAAGATATGCAGATAAACATAAAGGAAAAGTACAAAACAAACAACTTATTCTGACCTAAAAAAGTTTTGTAGATAATTGGGAAACAAAGGAAAAGAAACAACACTAAAAAGACTAAATAGACACATTTTGGAGAAGTATCTATGAAGCCCCTGTGGAACATAGCAAAGATGCTAAATGGATAGAAGTAATAAAAGAAACAGTAAGAAGTTCAAGTAATGGCCAGAGAAATTGAAACAAAATTAAGAAAAGCGCCTAATTTGGAATATCCTAGGCCCAGATGTAGTACCTAACTTCTGGTTAAAAGTGTTAAGATCTTTACATGAAGACTTAGCCCTGAGAAGGAACAACTTATATGAGCATCCCGAACAGACAACAACTTGGCTAACAACAGGAAAAATTATACTCCTTAAGAGTGAACTTGCAAGCTATCCTTAAAACTATAGATGATTAACTTGCCTTCCAGTGATGTATAAAGTTTAATTTCGCCAAGTCTTTTTGGTTTTTAATACCATCACTGGAGTGGACCCTAATCCTAAATCAAAGTATGATTAAAGTTCATGAAATTAATATTATTTCAGTCTTTAATGTTAGCCAGAAGTTCTCTTTTCAGAATTTGCAGTGTGCCAGAACTGACTCCTCCTGCAGTTCATATGGAGTTATATGTATCGGTAATATATCTAAGTACGATTGTAATTTTTTTTATAAGACCCATTGCTCCTACTAGTTTTGGAACTGTCTGGGTATCCTTCTTCACATTGTCTTTGTTTGTGCCCGTAAATCCTGGTATTTTATGACTGTCTCTCTTTGTACGTAAGACACGGTAGCTACTGGGTGTAGCATTTTCAATGATCAATGCTACTTTTGTCTTTTTTTCATGGATTACTATATCTGGTTTTCTCACATCTATTTTTTGAACTGCTGGTAACTGGTGATCCAATGTTATGTCAACTTCATCATTTTAGTGTTTCTCAGCTACTTTAATTTTATAATGTTTGCGCAATCCCCCATGCAGCAGTCTTGCCACGTTATTATGCATTTCAGCATACAGTCCTTTTGCCATTAGTGTATCACACCCAGCAACAAGATGTGTAACCATTTTCAATTCTGTTTTACACACCTGCATTTGTCTGTTTCTCCCACATGTTCAATGGACTTTGTAAACTAATGTGTACATAGTCCACTATCCTGGACCGCCATTATTAACCTTTTAATCTTTTGGGTTAAATTCACCTCTCCTTAATCATTTCTGCATTTGGTATTGATCGACATGAGGTTGTTCCTATAGTTTTCTTTACTTGCAACTATATTTATGTATTTTCCAGATTTCTTGCCTTCTCATCTGCTCCTTCACCTTATATTGTTTCTTTTGTTTTTGACACATTCAGTTGCTGCCTGGTTTTTATCAACTTCTGGTTTGATTTCCATTCCCACTTGACATCAGTGTGCTTCTGCTAAACTAAGCAGAGAAGTCACCTTAGGCTTAATCTTCACATGTTTTAAAACTTTCTCTGTTTGGATCTTGTGAAGTCAGCAGATATGTATGCAGTCCTGTGATTGCACATCTATACATGTAATCAATTTCGAGGGGGCCCATACCCTCTTCAGAATGGGGAATGTATACTCTTGGTCTACTCTGATTTTTATAAATTATTTGATAAGCATGAAGCATTTGTCTTGTTTTCCTGTCCAGCTGATCCAATACCTTTTGGGGCAAGTCAGTCAGTCCAAAATTGTAAGTTAGGACAGGAGGAGCAAATTGGTTTATAGCTTGGACTAGATGTCAGAGCTGTTTTCACTGTTAATTTTAGTATTTTAGTCTTCTAAAATATTCCTTACTAAGTTTTATTCATATTTGGTCATGTTTTGTTGTTCCTTCAGCAATTTGCAAATATTTATACATATCCTGTTGCTCAAGTTGTTTTATATCACATTCCTGTCCCAAACTGATATTTTCTTGGTGCTGTAGTTTTCCTGCTTTTAAATGTTGCCTTTGCACATTTGTCAAGACCAAATGACATTCTTATATCATCTGAGAAAGTTTTGACCACTTGTAGTTGGTCTTTCAGTTCCTCATCTGATGAACTATACAGTTTTATATCGTCCACAAAAAGATGATAAAAAGTCTTCATACTTTGTTTTCTGGTTGCCAAGTTGTAGCTATGACCTAATCTGTTAAGTAGACCGCTTAATGAGTTAAAAGCAAGACAAAAGAGCAGCGGTGACAGAGTCACCCTGGAATATACCCCTTTGAAATTTTCTCCCTGGAATAATAATTTGTCCTTTATCATGGCTTAACTGCAGAGTGGTTTGGCACTGTTTCATGGTTGCTGTAATGTAATTTATCATTCTAGGATCTTTTATCTATGAACGGGGGATGCTTTTGAATGCTTTTTTTTAGTCTATCCATTCCATACTTAGATTATTCCACTTTTTACAGTTCTCGATTGTGACTTTACAACAAATGATCCTTTGTTCTATATGACTTTCTTTTGTTACCCTTATGTTCTTTTGCTATGATTAAGTTTTTCTAAATGTCAATAAAATCTCTCTGCATCAATTCCCGTATATAGTTTATATATCATTGGAAGGCAAGTTCTTGGTATATAGGCTTTAGGACAGCTTACAAATTCGCTCTTGGGGAGAGTATTGTTTTTCCTGTTGTTAAACAGATTGGCGCCTGTTTGGAGTGCACATATAAATAGTTTACTCATGTCTAAATTTGAAAATGTTAATAATTCTAGCCAGAAGGTAGGTACTGCATCTGAACCTGTGGTTTTCCAGTTAGGAAATTTTCTTAAATTTGTTTCAGTTTCTCTGGCCGTTACTTCATCTCATTTCATATCCTATACATTTGAACAACTTATTCTTTCTTCTTCATAGGTATTTCTCCAAAATGTGTCTATTTATTTTTTGGAGGTGTTTCTATTCCTTTTGCCTTGCTTACCAGTTCTCTATAAAACGTTTTTGTGTCATCAATAAATTGATTATTTTGTACCTTTCCTTTATATTTATCTGCTTCTCTTTCAAGTTTTTCTGCTGTGCTGATATCTTTAGTTTATTATTTGCAATAGTGTATGATGAATCCTGATCTGTTCTGATACTGCATGTTGTTTTTATCACTTCTTCTCAGTATTTTTGTATGAACTATTTACTTGAATTGATACTGACAGTTTAGAAGAAATTCATATGGAAGAAAGGATCATTTGTTAAAAAAAGTCATAATGGATAATTGTAAAAAGGTGAAGAATCTAAGTATGGCATGAATAAATTACAAAAAAAGCATTCAACCGCACCCCACATTCATGGATAAAAGCAGTGCTTACAAATGTATAAGACTCACCCTAACATAAACATCAACAAATGTGAACAAAATTCAGTAAGGAATATTTTTAGAACAGTAAAATTAACACCCTAACATAAACATTAACAAAATGTTAACAAAATTCAGTAAGGAATATTTTTAGAACAGTAAAATTAATACTGAAAACGGCTCTGACCTCTAGAAACAAAGTCCAAGCTTTAAACCAGTTTGCTCTTCCTGTTCTAACTTAATGTTTTGGGGTGACTGTCCACAAAAAGTATTGGAACATTTGTACAGGAAACAAAAATGTTTCACGCTTATCAAATGATACGTAAAATCATGCTATACCAAGAATGTATAGTTCTCATTCTGAAGGAGGTATAGAACTGTTTCAGACTTGATTAAAATTAACTAAAATGATCTCTCTGAAATGCAGTACTAAGCATGCAGAAAACAACCTATGAAAATTAACTACATGCATTGTGAAAAATAATATCAGACACCCACATTTCTAGTAAATCGTACTTGTGGGGAGAGCTGGCATTTTTTTTCCTTGCACAGTTGTTGTGTATCTGTGCTAGCAGTTGAGGTTGCAGTTCATTTTACTGCCGATTGTGCATCTTTGATTTGAGATCTTGAGTTACTTTTCTATTTTTTCATTTGTGAAAGAACCTTCTCACAACAGGCTATGCTGCCAAAAGTGCTAGTTTTTTTTTTACTGTTTTCTTTTGTTAATTTTACATTCAGTCTCGCATCTAGAATACTTGGTGTCTAGAATAAGCAATCAATGCATTTTATTAAAAAAAGATAAAAGGTGCTCATATAGCTATTGAAAGCTTCATCTTACATTACAGTCACTGTCAGATAAGTCATACTGCTGTATATAACCTAGAAAGATGCTTAGTATGGAAACAAAACAGCAGTGTTGTTGGTTGTACAGCAAATGACCTGTCAGCTACCAAGTGTTAGCCTAGTGAAAGTATAGTGCATGTAGATTGCATGTGTTAACATGACCAGTAAGTTTGCCATAAGGTAAGGTGCCCTGGTGGACAAAGCCTTGGCATCATAGTTCCTGGGTTCAGTCCTGTGCTCTAAGTCACTGGTTCATGCTTGCAAGATGGCAGCAGTTGCTCTAGTGCAGTGTTCTCAATGTGGGCTGATAGTTTTTTGGATACTTTGCCCATCTCACAGCTGCAGGGTGGTCCAGTCGTGAACACCCACACAGACACTTTTGTTGAAAATATAACACTTATATTGAGAATATAGAAGCAGATGCCAAGACTAATGGTAGTCCACCAAATGTTCCAGTTGACAGTTTTTACCTCATAAGTGCAGGTTCAGTTTTGAACTAACCAGAGATGGGTGGAATGGCATTACTTGCAAAACTGCTATTCTGTACATGGCGCAGTGGTTTGAAGTTTTCCATCTCTTATCTCCATGATTTGCGTGAGTCTGTGATGATAAAGCAATAGTCACTGAGATGGTAGTGTTCTTAATGGTATGTGACTAAATGGATACAGGACCCACCTTGCTACTACCAGGTACAAAATGGTATGAGTTGGCCTCCATCGCACACACAAGGGTATGAAGGGGGAGGGTCAGTGCAGACCCCAGAATAGTAGGTATCACAGCAGGATGGAGGATGCAGATAGAATGGGTCTGTGGAGCTGGTTTGTGGGCCTGGAGCTATGTCTCATACAGGTTTGAATCAGTTTGTGAAACATGTCAGCTTTTTTAATGGTCAAGAAATTGAAAGACAGCATGCATTTGAAGTGGCAAGATATGAACTGTGGACCTTTCCAACCAGAGTTTGACAAGACGTATACTTACCTAATATATTACTGGTAGCTTGGTTTAGTATAGATAGCAAAATGATTACATCATTTTTGTTTTATAATGTAACAATGGGTTTTCTTGGTGTTGTAGTAGATAATGGTAGTAGGACATCTCCCCAAATGTAATTTTTGACTGCATCTCTACCATTTAGTTTCCTGATCTCTTCAGAGAGACATTTTTTTGCAGAAAGTAGATTGGAAATAGCATTTTTATGTCAAGATATGTCACAAAGAGCTGTCCTGTAGCCGTAATTGTCATAAATGGTAAAATGTTTGTCATACGTGACTAACTTGTATGCAGTATTACTATATATTGTTAAATTAAATATGGCCACTAATAATTTTTTTCTAGTTTTTGTGTATAAATTAAAATGCCTACGTTCTGCAGGACATGCAAGTATAGCTGGTAATAGTAATTCTGATTCAGTGTTTCATTCTGAACTGAAACACTTATCTTTCTAGGGTATGAGAACTTCACTAAATAGTCTGGTCACTGAAAGTTCAACATAAATATGTATGGCTTGTATTTTAATTGGTCAGAAGTAGGGGTTCACACTGGATACAGCAGATTTAAGCAGTCCTGAAGAGGTATGAAACAAATCAAAGTTGTATTAGGATATCAGTAGCATTAGTTTTAGTTTCCATTAAATAAATCTTATTCCATACAGTTAATTAAATTAAATATAAGAAGGGCACTAAGCATTCATAAAGTAGTGTTGAAACAGTGAGATGAAAAAGGTTGTCAGTGTCTCTTTTATGATTATTTTAGCTAGAATCATTTGCTGTTAGTATTCAACAAAATGAGAAAATTGTGGTTATAGAGGGCTTGCAATTAAGTGCATGTTTCTGATGTGCATTTTTACAACTAACTAATATGTTTTATTCATTTGTAGGTATTCCGTTAGAAAAATAATGTTGCTTGAATTTAGGTAGGTAACATTTTGTCTATAATAAACTTTAAAATGTATGATGTGCATGTACTATACTGCTACTAAATGGGTTTCATTGTATTTGGAGAAGTTAATTGCTGGCGATTCTACCTTTCAGGTAACTGACATTAAACCACAAATACAAAGTGCACAACATTATTTTTTCCACATGTAGTGGAACACGTGCATTATTTTTTTAGTAATGCTGGTGACAATCCATCATGGCAGTTCCCACTGGCCACCAGTTTTCTCCTGTGATGAGGGGGTAGATTATAGCATGAATGTCACCTAGCCATAATGTCATGATATTGGTGGGTTGTTTTTTCTCTCTCTTTTTTGTACCTCTGTCTCTCCCCATAGGGTCTTGGGTTTAATACTAGGCTGTTAATCCAAAGGACCATTTGTAACGTAGACACAATATGCCACTTAGTAGGTATGCAACAGCATGACTAATTTATGTCTAGTTTCAACCCCTTTCAATGAGAGATTGAAGGGCCAGACCTAGGGTATAGTTATGATTTCTCAAACATTCATTCAGAATTTGCTTAATGAGGGTAAGGTAAGCTACTTTGCTTTATAGCCAAAGGGCAGTCAAGTCCATAAAAGAGAGATTCTTTGGGATATATATTTGTCCCACTGTCAGGTCCTGTTTACGTTTTGTTGGAATTTGAGATTAGATAATTTACTTATATCTATCTTTAGGTCACAAGTAAATTGCAGACTTCCCCCTCATTTACTGTTTGCCAGGCTATCAGAGGATATTTCTGCAAGAGTTCACTGATTTTTCTTGTCAGCACTCTACTGGAACAATTCTGGTGTTAAATGCAGTGTGATTTCAGTGTGTGGGTTTATTTTGACTGTTATGGAGAACTGCAGCTTTACTCGCCACAGAAAGAGACACTTGTAGGACTTGATATTCAGAATGGATGTTGTTATCACTGAAGTGAAAGTGGAAACATTTTCTTGGTTTGATCCAGATGCCTATACAACATTCATATTGTGAGATCTAACTATGAAGAGCCCTGTCCCTGTTTTTGCAGTCTCTGGAATGGGTGTTAATATTGACCTGATGCAATTTAAGGAATCCTCTCCTCCTCCGATTTTCTACCCTTAATTTGTCAGTTTCTGTCAGAGGATGGTGTTGATGATCCTAACTCATTAATTATTATTATTAAGTATTGCATTAATAGTTGTGTAGCTGTACATAAATTAGACATCTAATAGCTTGTCTTGCCAGGGTAACTGTTCTGCTGTTTATAAAACCTGTTCTGCTGTTTAAAGGGGTAGTGTGCGCTCAAAGAGCAGTTGTATTTGGATGTAGCTGTGCTTAGTGAACTGCTTGGCTATTTACACTGTGTCCGCTCTACGAGCGGTTGTGCCTTGTTTGGTTAACTGTCCAGCCGTTTCAACTGTATGTGTCTGCTCTACGAGCGATTGTATATACATGTGGGATTGGCGCCCTGCCCGAGCATATTATCTTGCTAAATAGCGGCTCAGAGCATCTGGCTCTCTGTTCATAGTTGGAATCGGCCACTGCTGAGTGTCCGCTCATGAGAGACTATGCTTTTGGCACCCTCATTTGTTGCCCATTCAGTCCTCAGCTCCCCAATACTGCAGCTGTTTTGTTGCATGCTGGCCATACTAACATGCAGACTGCCAAACTGTTGAACCGCTCGATCCAGAGTGTTTGTCCCATTTCTACATGTGCTGATCTACCTGGACCTAATCCCATTTACTACTGCTACAACGGGTTGTACTGGATAATTCATATCTAGAGAGCTGTGCACAATTGATTTTCCTCGTACTGATTAGGCGATAAGAGTACAGAGCTACAATTGTTATACAGCAAGTTTCTGTTTTGCCAATTGATTTTTAGCAGGTTATAAATGCCCACACAGATACTGCCGGACCATAGCTAGTTGATCAGTATAAATGCCATTTAAAGGCCTGCTCCTTAGCGTTAACAGGAGCAATAGCAAATGCCGCCATGTCTGCCAAACTGTTTGCACTTGTTATAGGAACTACAATAGTGAAAGCGCTGTTACAACGCTTACACATACATGCAGTATCTCCTGCTAAAACTAAATACTGTCTAGTCTGAGCCCAACTGCCAAGAACTGTATTAACTGTACTGTTGCGGATTACTGCTTATGTTTTTATACTAGTGAGTATAATTCATGTACTGTCCATGTAATACTTTTTTAATGTTCATTCTGCATGCAGCTCTTACAGTATAATGGCTTAAGAAAATTTTAACTGCTCTGTGAAAGTGTCTGCTGCTGATTACTTTTACTGCTCTGTAATTTTAGTTGTTGATTGCTCCAATCCTGTGTTCTATTGCATGAATAATCTAGTATCCTAAGCCTCCCTAGCATTCCTTATGTTAGTACTCTCACTCACCCTCATCTCATCTTCCATATCCTAGTAATTCCCACATACCCTCAACTCATACTGTCCTCTAGGCTATTTCACTACCTGGTTAGTGTGCTACACTGAATCATTTAACTTGCTAACCCCCATACTATTATCCTGCTAATACTTTATATCCCCTTTTTCTTACAGTTTGCCTACAGTGCATAACCTAACCTGAAGCCTTCCACCATTCCAGATATTCCTGGCTTCCACACACAAAAAGAACCTCCATGCAGGGATCCTCCACTGTTCTCTCAACTTCCTTTGCTTGTCCTATGACATCGGCCTAAAGTGTATGTATCCTAAAGGGCATGTCATTGTAACCAGTCACTGTTGTTTTTAGCCCTGCTCTCCATTGCTAGCAGCCTACCGCGGACTTCATTTACCCCCACTATTTGGTTCTTACATTACTTTTTAACTTTCCCTTCTTCTTCTTCTTCTTTCGGCTTTTTCCCGGTTAGGGGTCGCCACAGCGGATCACCTTGTCCACTTATGATTGGCAGTGGAGTTTTACAGTGTCAAGTTGCCAGCCCGGCGCCCAACCTTCTACAGAAGGCACACACATGCACACACTCACACCTAGGGCCAATTTAGAGTGTCCAATCCACCTACAGCATGTCTTGGGGATGTGAGAAGAAACCGGAGCACCCGGAGGAAACCCACGCGACCACAGGGAGGACATGCAGACTCCGCACAGAAGGCACCCCAGCCGAGGATCGAACAGGAAAATTTCTTGCTGTGAAGCGGCAACGCTAACCGCTGCACCACTGTGGCCGCCCACTTTTTAACTTTCCCTACTCTGCTCTAAGTGCTCTTGTCACCTATTGCTTGTCCACTAGGTGGCAGCACATACCTATTGCACAAGTATTCACTTTATCCCCTAGGTTACACATATACTAAATCCTTTCCAAAGGATCCATTAATTCCCTCCTCTAGCCTACAATCTCTCTGACCCTCTGTTCTTACCTAAAAAACAACTACAGTAAACAAGTGCTATAGCCTCCATACTTTCCTTACCTCTGAGCTCACTTACCTAACGACTGATTGTTCTTCACAGTCTTGCCTTCTTCCTTCTCCTTGGGTCTACCTGCTCCATTCACCCTGCGGGCTCAATCTGCTCCCGAACCCTACCCCCAAAACTCACCCACCCCCAGTGCTCCTTACCTCTGAGCTCACTTACCTTACGACTGATTGTTCTTCACAGTCTTGCCTTCTTCCTTCTCCTTGGGTCTACCTGCTCCATTCACCCTGCAGGCTCAATCTGCTCCCGAACCCTACCCCCAAAACTCACCCACCCCCAGTGCTCCTACCCTTATCCTACCCATAAGTCCCCACCCATCTCTAATCCTTAAAGCTCTAGAAACACTTCCATACCCCTCCCTCCTACACTTTCAGCAATTATCCTATTACATCCTCAAGACCTAACCCACAACTATTCCATCATACCTACACCACACCATGTCTCTTCAAACCATTCTCATCCCTTCCCTTAGCCTACTACTCCTAATACCTCTTTATCATGCCACCTCCTGTTCCTCTTACAAACTACCCCCTTCTTTCCTATCCCCTCCTCACCATCACCCCTGACACAAATCATAACACTGCCACATCTCATTTCCACACTATATCCTCCTCCTCCCTAGTGCTTCCAAACCCACTTCTCTGCTTTAAACTTAAACTCCTACCTACCTCAATGAAGCATCATCTTCCCAAACTACAATTGTACCTCCCATCAAATGCTAGGAGCAAATCCAAACCCCCTGCTCTCTTTCCCATTTAATTTCTTATGCCTAGCAGGAGACATGCACCCCAACCCAGGACCTACTACCAGGAGTAATCCATCTGCCCTCATTACCACCCATACTACCAACCCCAAATACCAGAAGATCTTGACCATCAGTACCCAGAGCCTAAGAAACAAATTATCCCGCTTCCATACTTGGCTATCCCAAACCCAGCCTGACATAGCAGCGGTCTCTGAGACATGGTTAAAACCCCATATTTCAGACTCTGAAATACTACCCTCAGGGTTTCAAGTACTTAGACAAGACTTCCTAAAAAAGAAGGGTGGAGGAGTAGCCTTAATCTACTCTAGCCTACTCTCTATCACTCCCTACCAAAACCTTATTCCACAGTTTAACAACGCTGAACTAGTCATAGGAAATCTCAAACTAAATGGCCAGAAAAGCATTTGCTTTATAGCTCCCCTGGAAACAACATTAATACACTTGAGGAAATCCTTGTATGGGCCTCATATAATATCAAGCTTGAGACATATATCCTAGGAGATGTGAACATCGACTGGAACAAAATTACTGCCAATAACCCCATCATTTCAATCAATCTATGTAATTTCACTCAGCTTTCAAATGCTATAACCAGACCTAATAAAAATAACCCTCCAGGTTCCATACTAGACAGGATCCTTGTCTCCCACCCTTACAAAATCTTCCACTCTGGCACCTTACCAGACTCCCTCAGTGATCACTTACCAGCCTTCATCCATAGATCAACCCCCTCCCCTCCACATCCTCACCAATATATCCATACTCGGAATATCCACAACTTTAACCCTACAACTTTTTCCAATTCTCTTAGACTGATAAATTGGGACATTCTAAAAACTCTACCTTGGGATAGTGCTGTCGAATTCTTCAACTCTACCTTCTTGGACACTCTTAACTCCCAAGCCCCTCCAAGAATAAAACGTATAAAAACAAATTCCGCCCCTTGGCTTAGTAAAGCTACCAAAACACTCTTGCAACAAAGGGACAAGACCTGGAAACTCTATCATCGTGATAGGCACCCTAACACCCTTCTTAAATACAAACAACTCCGTAACTTAGCAAAAAAACATATCATACAAGACAAAAAAAGCATATTATATCAAACTCCAGTCTAACCACTCTTCTAACCCCTAACAATTCCAGAAATCCATCAACTCACTTCTCAACCCAGGCACCAAAAACAACCCCTGCCCTGACACTAGTAAATCTGACCAAGAAATAGCCACTCTGTTCAACTCCTTCTTTACTAACTCTATAGCTGAACTCACTAAAACATTCCCAAATGACAGCACCTCCCCCCAAATCAGACCCTCTGCCCAACCTTCCACCCCAAATTCACCTCCCATATTCCACCTCAAACTTATCCCCACCTCTTATATAATAAAAAGTCTCTCTAAGCTTAAACCCTGCTCCAATGCTCATGACAATATCCCCTCACTCTTTCTAAAAATAGCAGCAGACAACCTCGCCACCCCCATTAGCATACTCATCAACGGATCCATACAAGAATCTTATGTCCCCAAACTGTGGCATGCAGCCTTTATCCTTCCCCTCCATAAAGGAGGCAAAAATAATAACATCTCCAATTTCCTACCCATAGCAATCCTCTCCCCTGTTTCAAAAATTCTTGAGAAATGCATCCACCTCCAGCTCATGCCATTCATTACACATAACCAACCCCTCACCCCAACACAACATGGGTTCCATCCTGGCCATAGCACAGTAACAGCTCTTCTCTCCTTTCTAGACATCGTTAACCATGCCTGAGACTCCGGAGAACTCATATCCACAGTCCTCCTTGACCTCTCCAAGGCCTTCGACACAGTCTCCCATACCCACCTTCTTCACCACCTTTCCAATCTTAACCTCTCACAAAACGCCATTACCTGGTTCAACAGCTACCTCTCCGACAGATCTCAGGCAGTAAAATGGAAGACTGGCACCTCAGCCTTCCTTCCCACCCCAACCAGAGTACCCCAGGGATCCATTATTGGCTCTATGCTCTTCAGTATCTTCATTAATGATTTTCATGCAGTCATTCCTAACACCAAGATAGTACAATATGCAGATGACTCAACGTTAGTTTGCTCTGCATCAAACCCCCCAGAGCTACAAACAAAAACTCAGACTACCTTCTCAACTACGGAGAACTGGATGCTCCAAACTCACCTCTCTTTGAATGCCACCAAATCAAAGATCCTTCTGTTCTCTCCTTCAAAATCTATCCACCTAGACAAAACCTCTTTCAAGATTGCAAGCCTTGCCAACTCCACTATAGAATTTATTCCTTTTGCTAAACTTCTTGGAGTTACAGTTGACGAACACCTAAAATTCGATACCCATATTCAGCTAAATATAAACAAAACCCATCAGAAACTTGGCATGCTGTATAGAAACTCCCACTTCCTCTCCCCATTAACAAGACAGACCCTCGCCACTACCTTCTTACTACCTTCACTAATGTATGGCGCTCCCCTACTAACCAGCGTATCCTCCTCCATCTTCTAAATTAAAATCCTGTTACAATAAAATCTCATCGTTCGCCACCACCTCCAAATACTCCACTCATCACTGTAAACCTCTCCACCAGCTGCAATGGCTAGAACTCCCAAACTGCTGTGACTACCTCCAACTCATCACCACCCACAAGCTCTTTTTCAAACCAACTATATGTCCCGCACTATCAAACATCCTAACATTATACATCCCAAACAGAACTCTTACCCACCAAACTCTAATCTCTGTTTATAAACCAAACCGTCCCGCTGGTCGGCTCCTCCTGTCCTTCTCCATCACCAAAAAAATGGAATTCTCTCCCTCCATCCTTAAGAACTTCTGAGAAACACTTCATAACCCAGCTGCATTCCTACCTCTCCCAAAAATGGAAATGCAATTGCACTCCACCTACCTATTCTGCCTAAGACATACACTTTTTGTTCTTCCTTACACACTATTTTTAACCCTCTGTACTGCCTTCATGTAAATGTTTCCTCTATACCACTTTCAGTGGATTTAAACCTGTGTATTAATCTAACTTATGCTATTATTCATGCATAAAGAACTCTTCCATGCTAATGTTACTTCTGTCATTTTCACATGATTTAAACCTTTGTATTAATTTAACCTTGCACCACTGTTCTCAACCACTAAATATGTAAATATGCTTACATCCTTCTCTAAGCTACTGTTCAACATTTGTTCAGTTCTTTTTTTCTTTTTTTTTTTGCTATTTATTATGTATAATTTGCTGAGCTTGTTTTTGTTTCCACTATGTATTGTACATGGAGATTGTACTATGTATTATTGGAGCTTTTCTCTCCGGGCCTCCACTGAAAACGGGCTCTTTGAGCCCAGTGGACCTCCCCGGTCATCAAACTGGAAATAAGTAAATAAAATAAATAATAAGTAGGGTGTTTCTTGTGCACTTAAAGTACTCCAGTTTGTGTTCACTCTGTTGCATTTGTTGCTTTCAGATGAAGGTATGGTTTAGATCTTTATATACTCTCATTGCTAGGGAGGAAGCTGGAGTGTAGTCGAAGAGGGACATTTCTCCTCGAGTGCAAACTTTAGATACTGAAGTAACAGATCCATCCATAAATCTCATATAGAAAGGCAAAATTCACGACCACTAAGATTTCTACTGCACAAGTCATCAGCCATCCTTTTCTGAGTTGTTACCAGATGGTGCAGTGCACCCTGCTTTTTAGTGCAGAAACCCTTTTCTCCCTCAGAATGTGATGTAGCCCTACAGTTCTTGCAGATAAAGTTGCCCTGGTTAAACACACCTTTCCTCAAACTGTTACCATTGAGTATGTCACTGACCATAACATGAGCTCCTCAGACTTAATCTTATCTAGCTTTGGTTAGATGAGCTATGATGAAAGCATGAATGTTATTTCAAATCTAAGTCAGCCTGCAGGGTCTGGTTTCTGGATCTCTGAAGCTACT
The DNA here is from genome assembly GCF_019279795.1 of Protopterus annectens. Taxonomy (NCBI): domain Eukaryota; kingdom Metazoa; phylum Chordata; order Ceratodontiformes; family Protopteridae; genus Protopterus; species Protopterus annectens. The sequence continues at coordinate 101,466,622 of NC_056737.1, forward strand.
AACATCTTGCTTAGAATCTAGACTTGTTTATTCACCAAAGTGAAAGATCTTCACTAACTTTGGGAGTATTGAAGAGGTGTTAGTCCTAAAGAAACTGTTCCCTAACCTGTTACTCATACTCATTAGAAAGTTTTTTCACTTACTGTCACTCTGACAGCTCTACCAGTCCCCCACATCCTTTGCTGAGTCTACTGGCACTCAAATACACCCCCCTGGTTCAATGCCCAAATTTCAGCTGTGGCCATCTAGGAACCTAAGGGCATCCTGGGATGTTGCACTGACCATCTTCTAGCTGGGGGGGTTTACATATGTCCTACTCACTTTACTCTGTGCTCTTCAACTCTCATCTAAGGGCTATCTTTCCTCTTTGGACCACACCTCCTCCTCTGGCAGTAGCATCAACAAACACCTGCCCCTCCCTCTTGTGCTGTTAGTTGCCTATGCCTTTAATTGAACCCGGGTCGCTTGGGTCATAGTCAGGGTATTATCCCTCTCCACCCAGGTGGCTTGTTCCTTAGTAAAGGTATCAAGAAAATGAGCTGTTTACATTTGTAGTCGCATTTAAATTCTCATGGGTGGTTCAATTCATGGTGTTTTTTATTAGCTATAGACACAACATTGAGGCCGCCTTGTTGGGGATTACAAACAATTTTCCTTTGTCAAAAAATCCAACAATGATATTTTTCTACCTTGACCTCTTGTCCATATTTGATAACATGGACTACAGAATCATGACTGACCTAAGCACCCCCCTTTTTATTATATATCTTGGGCCTCTCTAAGCAGATTGGTACTGCCTTATGTTCTTCTAGTATCTACCTGCTGAACATTGGACATCACAAGCCACAATTGGGGCTTCTCTTTTTTGTTAAGAATATAAATGCTTCAACTAAAGGATGTGTACTGTGAACAAAAGAGCCAGAATGTACCTGCTTCCACTAAAGGAAGTCATTCAGTGGAGAGATTTGCATTCTCCCCGCCGAGGTGCAGACATTCATTTTTGACCACTGTCCCAGGAACAGGTGTCTGACTTTAGCATTGTCATATACTGAACAGATTACATCCTTAACTGGATGATTCATAGGTGACTGAGGCCAAGTCCATCTAACACTTTGACAGTACTTTGCATGCTGCCATTCACCTCTCCTGTGCTCCTTATCTTTTTCTAATTTTTTTGTGGAGACAGTAAGCTGGAATATGTGACTAATATATTTGGCAACATGATACCATATAAGGGCCTGGTGCCAACTGTTGTCAGGTCATCTTTTTTTCCTTCTGAGGAACATGTCCTGGATTTGGCACCTTGTGCATCAGTCAGACTTGACAGTCATACTGCAGTCATTGATTTCTTCCCACTTGGTAGTCTAATATGGGGGGATCTTTTCAAATTGGGTTGCACCCTTAGAAAACATGGTTCAAGGCCTGTACTTGACCCAACTCAGGTTTTTCATGATTAAGCACACACCTTTCATGCAGTGCTCCTAGCTTTGTGGTGTTGTCATCTACTGCCCAGTGCCCAGCTGCTGCTTGCTCATTTACTTGCACATGAGATGGGCATAGACCACTACCTGCTGACACTAGAGGAAGTAGTGTCTCTCTAGCCCTGTCTTATAAAGAGTTTTCTGAGAATCCTGAGATCTGTGTGTCAGAAATGTACAACAGTGAGACCATTCATTCTTGTAACCTCCTGATGATCTTTTTTTTTTGAATGATGAAATACTTTTTGCCCATCTGAACTTCCTGCTTAATATTGAAAATTTATTTATTTTTATTTATTTATTTTACATTTGTTGACTGGGATAGTCCGACTGGATATATGTCCATTTTCAGCGGAGTCCCGGGGAGAAAAGCTCCGACAGGGTTAACAATGACAGATAGTTACAGAGACATATTGACAATTTACATAATATACAATGAAAAAAAAAAATTTTACAATAGCAGATACAATTGGTTACAGTTCAATGTATTAGAGATGATTTAGTAACTAGTAGAGTAGTACAAGAAATGGCCTAGTCCTCAGCTAATATTTGTTATTCTAGATTGACCTCGAAGGTTAAATTGCTCATAGGACTGTTGTGTTTGGTGAGAGTAGAGTTATTTAAGGAGTTAGTCTGGGTTTGTGCAAGGACAAAGCCAGTGAGATTTATGGTGGATTTTTAGTTCTTTTTTGAATTGAGCTAATGATGGTAACGACATGAGGTTATTGGGAAGGGAGTTCCAAACCTTGCCAATGATATTAGCATAGAGTGTATCACCGCCTTGGTTATAGGACTTGGTTGTTTGTACTAGGAGTTTGTTTGATGAGCGAAGTGAAGTTAGATTGGTGTAAGGGGTTAGTATGTTTTTAGAGCAGGGGTTTTCTCAGGATGTTTCAATATTTTAAAGGCTTCTATGAGTTGGTACTCCTGGAGAAGATTTGGAAGTTCTACCCAATCAAGCTTTTTCAGGTTAATACAATGGTGTGTTCTATAGGGTAAGCCAGTAATGAATCTAGCAATGTGGTTGTAACAGGATGAGAGTCTGTTAAGGTCAGATTTGTTGAGGTTTGTGAGGACAGGGGAGGCATATAGTAGGGTAGATAGGAGGTGTGAGCGGGCAGTAGCTATTCTAGCAGCTGGAGTTAGGTAGGTTTTTATCCTATACAATGACCCGAGTTTTTTGTTAACTGTTTTAATAGTTTGGTTGATGTGGACATCAAAACGAAGTTTATTGTCAATGTTTACCCCTAATAGTTTAGCATTGGTATCAGGTGAAATAATGGTTCCATTATTGGATTGGATAGTGAATTGTGTGATAGGCATTTTGTTAGTTGGGTAGAAGAGAAGTAGTTTGGTTTTCTTTGGGTTTAGGAGGAGTTGATGGTCAGTGAGCCAATTTTCAACTATGGTAAAGATGTGTTGGGTAGTTGTTATAAGGTTATCTAGGATGGGATTGGAACATATGAGAGTTGAGTCATCTGCATATTGGATGCAGGTGGCTTTGGGGATAACTGAATGGAGGTCATTTATGAATATTGAAAAGAGAAGAGGTCCTAATATGGACCCCTGAGGAACACCTATGGTGTTGGGTAGCAGGCAAGAGAGCTTATTTTGCCACATAACTGCCTGTTGTCTGCCTGAGAGGTAGGCATGAAACCAGTTTTGGGCTAGTGTGTCTAGATGTAGGGTTTCCAAAGTTTGGAGGAGTAATTGGTGGTTTACCATGTCGAAGGCTTTCGACATGTCCAGGAAGAGGGCCGAGGATATATGTTTGTTATTTCGGTTAAGGTTTATTTTTTTGGTGAAAGAGAGGAGGGCAGTAGTCGTGCTATGATGGGGTCTAAATCCATGTTGGGAGTCGGTTAATAGCTTGTTCTGGATGAGATAGGACATTAGTTGGTTATGCACACACTTTTCCATAATTTTGGCAAGTGGTGATAGTATGGCTATTGGTCTATAGTTTGAGAGTTCAGTGGATGTGCCTCCTTTATGGAGAGGTATGACGTAGGATATTTTCCATATTGCTGGGATTGTGGTCTCAGTAATAGTCCTGTTAATTAAGATCGAGATAGGATAGGCTATGACATCCGCAGCTATTTGCAGATATTCTGCTTGGAGAAGATCAGCTGACAGGGTAGTTGGCTTTAGCTTTTTCAATAGGGATCGAATAAAGGAGGTGGATATGGGTTGGACAGTAAAAGACAGTAGAGAGTTGCGTGTGGCATTTTTTGGAGTGATAGAGGGAGCAGGTAGTTGGTTAGCTAAGGACTGTATGGTTTCGGTGAAGAAGGTATTAAAGTTGTTGGCTACTTCTTCTTGGGTCTTATCAGATAGAGTTCCTGGGGTAGGAGTGGTGGATTTGCCTGGTTGGAGAAGTTTGTTTAAACCTGCCCAGAATTGCACCTGCCCAAAATGCAAGATGAAGTCCCAGGTCATCCCCTCCCATGGATGACATTTTTGATTGGGGCATCTGGCTTCAGCCCCTTCCGTTCCTGAGATATATGCCCAAGTGGGATGGAGTGCCTTCCTCCTTAAGCAACCTGGGTCAGATTCCTTTCTGCTTGTTCCACCATGGGTTCCAGAGGTCACAGCGTATTTTGTGCATTACCACTGACCAGTGAGCCCAGACCTTTGTACTGGGTGGGTAAGGTGGTGCTCTTCTTTTACCATTTTGGGCTTTCAGACAGTAAACTGTCCATCATCTCACCTTTTTTCTAAATTCAGTCTTCTTTTTTTATGTTAGCTGTGGAAAAGCTGAGAGACATTCCTGGTTATGGGGTCAAACAGACTCTTGGAAAGCATGTTTTTTCAGATCCCTGAGAGGGGGTTTCATATAAGCCACTGTAACTTTGACGCCGCTAATATTGGGTCAGGGGCAGCAATCTCAATTGTGTACCCACAGTGGATGGTGTTGTTTTAACTGCCCTCTTTCAAGGATGAGATGGGTCATGGCATTCTGGATGCTCACTTCTAGAGAGGTCTTTTTTGGATAGGCTTCTCGGGAACTAGTTAGAGATTTGCAAAACTTGAAAAAAGTCATTTGCTACTGACGTCGATCTTTACAATGCTCCATCAGATTTTGTTGTATTTATAAGTCTTGCAGTAAGAACCATCCCTAATAGATAGAAGTGGGTCCAAGCATTAGGCAGCATTACCTTTCCATGCTCCAACTAAAATTGCATGTTAGAATGACTCTGCTGACACTGATGGGAAGTTTATGACTACTCCATGGAGCCATAGATGAGTGTTTCTCCATTTTGTCCCAGCTTGCAAAGCCATTTTCACTGGTAGGTTGTTAACATGGTCATAGATGACAGCATCTTTTAGGTCTGTCCCCCAAAACATCTTCACATTAAGACCAAGGAGGTTTCCACAGACCTCATAAAACAAGCTCCACGCTTTGTTATGCAGTAGAGCTGGAAAGTCTGAACTTCCTTTGGAATAAAGCAAAGGATTCTACTCATTTATCTTCAGTGTTCTGAAGGGAATTGTAGGCTTCCTTCCCATCATGGACTTCAGTGGTTTTCCTGAACGAAACAATGTCAGGTTCTGGCTGATGACTTTTCATAGGATCACATCTGTGCGGCAGCATGGTGCTTGGATGGAGTCACTGGACACGATTGAAGCCTTCGAGGACATAGTGTATTGATCTGCACAGTCGGTTCCTCTAGTATACTGTGGATGGACCTCACTTTCTGTACATGGTGTTATGATTTGTTCTGTGTTTTGTGTCCAGTTAAACACTTAAACAGTTAAACAAGGTGATTTAATTTGAGAGAGGAACCTTACAAGTAAAGTAACTTCTTGTAATTTTGGACTTAAATGACTAGATCCTTGTGGCCATATTAAGGTATCCTGATGTGACACTTGGTTTGGTTGTTTTTTTCATGTTTTGTTGGATCAACATAAAATGTGAAGGGCCTACCTTAGGAGATTGTTTTTTAGGGTAGAATTGAAGCTTTTTTCTGTTCCTGCATACATTGCAGTTTCAGGAAATTATAGCTGGTGGCAGAGGTCTGACCCTCACCCCCACAACAGGACGCTAAGATTATGACAGCTATTTATCAACTGACACCTTGCTGTCCATTCCAACATATTTATTTTCTGGCAGGTGGACAGAACTGTGAAGAGTAAGGCTGCCATAAGTTACAAGAGGCAAAGCAGGATCTGAACTTGGACCCAAGACATCAAAGTATCCACTATGCTAAAGCTAAGTTCCAGGCTCTAGAGTAGTGGATACTTCTCACCAGTTGCAATATGAGCATTCCATCCACCAGCAAAACCCATCCTAGTATCTGACCATGAGCATTCCATTTCCATACTCCTTCCTTGTACAGAGGAAAGTGGAACCCCCTAGAGGGGGGGGGTCATATAAATGAGCTGGAGGTGATAGCAGTTTTTTTTTCATAGACACAGTGGAAAGAGAGTTTAGAGCATAGCTCCTTCTACTGTGGGTGGACAACCAGGGCATGGTGTGGTACATGAATAAATAGGGGCAGCAAGTGCATGTACTTCTTTGTGCATTGTGGGTCTGGCAGTGATCCATATTCTGGGACATTGCTGTTGCAGTTGTTCACTTCATATGCTGCTGGCCTTCGTCAGTTACAAGTCCAATATTGTCCTAAACTTAGGGAAGGAAATCATATCTTAACACAGTCTTGTTGGAGGAAGCCCCCCCCCCCAGAGTGTCCTGTTTATCACACAGGAGAATGAAGTTCACCTCTATTCTTCTTTGTTCAGTAGGGCGGGGGAGTGGGAACTGGTTGATTTATATAATGCTTTCTATACACCTCTCTGCTTTACCTTCCTCCACTCTATATACCCAAATTGAGACACTAGAGCTTTTCTTCACTGCCCCGTTATGGCCAAGAAAGATGCAGTTGTAGGCACACAAGTTCCTGGTTGTACAAGAAGATGGCTGTCTCAGTACAAGCTTAGAAAGTCACTCTTTGTCTCTTGGAAAGCATTGTTCTTAGTAGCCATCACGTCTACCAACAGATCCCTGAGCTGCATATCTTTACGTGTAAGGAAACCGACTTCAAGAAGAAAGATTTGTTGCTTGTTTCCTCTGCTCTGGGTAATAAAAATCTTGCAGTGGCTAAGCAATCCTTAATCGGATTGCTGATTCCATTGCCTTTTGTTTACAAGTAACCACTAAGTGTAAACTGCTGCTGTGAAAGACCACTCCATCATTTGCGTAACGTTATCCAGTGCTTTCCTCAGGAGTGTCTCCATTGGAGTCATTTATGCAATGACAACTTCATTGTCTGTTATCACCTTCATAAACATGCTATTGTTTGAAGCCTTTTTCCAGGCAACCCTTTTTGACCATCAGTGTGATTCAGTACTTGACCTTTTGGACTACTTTCAGGGCCCTGATCTGGATAGTTTACTTTGTATTACTTGGAATTCTTCCCCACAGTTATCTACTGCAGATGGCCTTTCAAGTCTGATATAACAGATATGTGCCTATCATCCCAGTAAGTGCTTTTTACTTTCTCGCCATCCTGCTGTGTGGATGGTCTCTCCGTGTATAAACTGTGGATAGATTTCCGGTAAGTATTGCAAGTATGTTTTTGGTTGTGCTGTCTGAGTGCATGGTGTTCAAAGAAGGAGTTCAGGGGCTGAGCACATCCTCCTGTAAAGGTTGTTATGATGTATGTCAGCAAGCAGGAGACGTACAGACTTTTGTCAGTGTGGGGACTACAGAAGAGGAAATTACATTAGTTGACTACTGCAGAGGGACTTATCCAGGAGTAGCGTACAAAGCATATACCTGTTATGTTTTGTAGGGGAGCCTGATCAGCAGTTTTTATGCTGTTTTTCATCCCTTCATGTTTTGTGATTAGCAAAGTAGTGTGTGCTTCACATCTTTGCTTTAAAATGTTGCTCAGTTTTGTTCTTTTTCTTTCCTGGCTAGTTTTATATTTATGCTGAAAAACATAGCCAAGTTCCAGCCTGTCTGGTTTCCTTTTGTTCACTTTCTTTAATTCTCCCACAGGGCTGAAACTTTCCATCTGGTAGTAAAGGACTGAGATGAAACTAAGATTGCTTTGCACTATCTTGTAATATTGCTAGTTGCAGTTGTGTACTTGGGATGTTCCTTACAAGCAGCTTCTGAGGATAAGTAGCATAAGATACTATCCTGTAACGGTGGAGATGCTTCCTGTTTCATCTATGGAGTTAAGACATCAGCAGTACAAGTCTTCAGGAGTTCATTAGTAACAGTTGCTGTGATTGTAAAATTAATTGCCAGGATCCTATTACTCTATTAAATTTGCTGTTATCATTTAAAAAGAAACCCTTTTGAAAAGTTCCATCCCCCTTTAACATGGAGGATAGCTGTTTCTGAAGACTCTGAAAGTGCATGCAAGTAAAGTGTCTGTGCATGGTGCAGGAAACTTTGGATAACTCTTTTTGTACATGTGATTTATGATGCTGGAAATTGTCCTGAATTGTTTATTTTAGCTTTATATCTAGCTTTAATGTGGACAGTTGTTTTAAAATAAATACTAGTTGTCACATACTACACACTTCTGTTAAGGTTCTGAACATTTTGAATGTCTTTGAGTTAGTTATTGACTTCATTAAAGTAAAATAGCCATTGTTCTTCACTACAGTCTTACTGTCACCCAATTTATTTTCTGTCAGTCAGTATTTGGAAAATTATCTCTGGGTGAATTATTCTCTGGAAGTGTCAAGCAAGGCATATTTAATGTCAATCTGCTGCATGGTGAATGAGAAGTTTCGAGAAAATGTTCCAGCATGGGAGGTAAGAGGAAATTATTGTGTTTGATAATGTGTTTCTGATTTTGGTGGTGGTTGAAAAATGAAAAAAAACTTAAGGGGAGCTTGAAATGTAGATTTCAGAGAAAAGCACACATGGAGTTTGATCAAAATTTTTAAAATATGTTTTATATATAATGGTTGCTTTGCAATTTTAAATTGATACCTGCCACATATATTAACATATAGAGGTCTTAATAAAATGAGTTTGCAGGAAATGAAGCTCAGTACAAAAGTATTAACTGTGATCATGTAGCACAGCAGTGTTTGAGGATCTTTCAGGAGCAAGACACCATAGCGCTCAAGCTGTTTACTACAGAGAGAAGCATGCAGTCCATACCTCACTTCTGCCATGTATAGCAAAGCATGGGCAAGTTTGGCAGTTGGCTTTTTTCTTTTCCTTGGTAAGGGAAATTCTTGTAGGCCTTCTCACATCTTCCTTTGATACTGCTTCTGGGTACCTGATTCAGAAAATATAAACTGAACTTCATTGTCCTCTTCTTGTGGCCAAGAAGTGTGCGCTGTAACCTATCCCAGGGCAAGCTAAAGAAATGGCCGTTGGTTTGGATAACAAGTGGCTCCACCATCCAGCCTGGCTGTTCCTTTGGATCCCATCATCTTGCCTCTTCACATTAATCTAAGAGGCCATTGTGGCTGACAAAATGCCTTCTCTGGTCGGATGTTTTCTGTTAAGTCAGACAGCTTCAGTATATCATCAAAGAGGTTTCCCTCTTCTCTGGAAGTTATCAATGCAGACTGGTGCATGACTTTAAGTGTGAATATTTAGCAGATAAATGCCACACATTAATTTCCTAAGTGCATATGTCCACACACTACACATTCACAAAACGTCAGACTCAAGCAATTGAAGACAATAATAAACACATTGACTGTGCAAAAGAGCCAAACACATTTGTTAAATCAATAACAAAGTGGTTTCTCTGCAAGGTACACAGCTTCTTTGATGGATTTTAACATTTAGAGAGCAAAGACCCAACACATTTACAAGTGAGGGACATCACATTAAAGGTATTGTGAAGGCAAAGTGCCTGTCTAATCATAATTCTGATTGCATGTAATTCTAATAGTAAAATATATTAACGGGTACTAGTAAAACTACGTAACCAGTACCAGTGTTACATGTGTAGTAAAACAAGTTTATCCAAACATGCCCACAAACATAAATTTACAACTAAATGAATGAGTATGTATTTGGAAAGTACACACCTCATCTCCACGCATCAAATATCATTTGTGGGATGGCGTTTGGTAAACATGGAGCCTTCTTAGTGAAAAATAACATCTGATAAACAACTAGCCCACACGTTTTTTTAGTTTGTACACAGAAGGTATCACGTTAAAACAGTTTCAAAAACAGAATGTTTATTAATATACTTCACAGCTGCAAGCAAATATTGAAAAAGAAATGTGTTGGACATGCGCAACCCAGATGCAATGTTGCATATATGAAATTAACATATATATTCATACGTGCCCATAAAAATACATATGCATTTATGAAGTGCATCTCTCATCCTTATGCATTAAATATCACTCTTGGGCAGTTTAGTAAACTAAAACACTCCCCTCTCAATGACGAGCAAATAATGCACACACTTTTTTTTTTCTGTAGGCATGAACCCAAAAGTCATCACGTTAAAGCAAAATGCCTGTTCAGCAAACCTACAGCCTTCTTTGTAAATAATAAACTGTTTTTGTAGTTTGATTATGCATGCACACATAAAAGATCACATTAAAGCAGTTGCACAAGCAGAATGTTTAGTAGTACAATTCATGGCTGCAAGAAATCAAAATGAAAGAATGTGTGGACAACCACAAGGAACAAAATCAAAACATATAACTGAAAGAAATATTATATGTCTCTTTAAATTGAGTTGTAAATTCATTTTCAGAAAATACAAAAACTTGCCTCAGTATTGCAATTAACACAAGATTGTTCATGATCATAGATGAGCCAGAATTTTGGTATTCTTAAAAGTAGCAGGGGCTGTGATAATTATCATGTGCATCAATATACCCTCAGGACAGACTCTTTAATTGCCAGAAATTCTCATACACCCTTTCATATTAGGTTCTGGTTTACTTGAGTGAGTGGCTGTGAGGAGCTTTCTATATTGGACAGACCACTAGAAGTTTTGAGGAACATATTTACACCCATAAAAGTGTCATTCGATGAAAAAAAAAAGTGAAGTGCATTCTACAAGCAAACAATAATGCATTCAGGGGCAAAATTCATGATGTGAAGTTGTTCAGTCTCGCTGTTCATTCTTGACTGATGGGTTCGGGGTTCGTACGGCCACATGCAAAGCTTGAGGTCTTCCAATAGCTTGAGGCCAAGCCCCTATCCCATGATGCACTGTGAATTACCTCAGATCTAGTTTGCCGTGGCATCTGATCGGAGGTTCCAGTGAAAACTCGGGCCAGTACACTAACCATTTTCTATTTAGCAGTTTGTTATATAACTTTAGTAATTTTTTGACTTAGGATAGTTAGCTTTATAGCTTCCTTGCAGTTCCCCTTCACGCGTGTTCAAAAATATTACTCTCTAAATATTTGGCCTCGTTTTTTTTTTTTTTTGTCCTAGTTATCTTTGATAGAGTGTGTGTGTTTAAATAGCTTTTTCTAGTAGTTCTAGTTCTAGTTATAAATAGCTTACTCTAGTTATATAGAGTTTTTTGGATACTTTATCTCAGGCTCGTCTGTGTCTGTATGTCTGTGTCTGTGTGTGTGTGTGTGTGTGTGTGTGTGTGTGTGTGTGTGTGTGTGTGTGTGTCTGTGTGTGTGTCTGTGTGTGTGTGTGTTTAGAGCCTTGTATCTTTATTAATATTTAGTCTGCATGTGTTAAAGTAGTATCATTGCGGATGACAAGGGCAACCATCCGATGTCCAGTTTTAAAAAATGTCCAGACTATAATCAGAAAATGTCGGGCATGTTACCTGTGTATATTGTTTGGGGGCTGTCCAATTACAAGAATCTTGTGCTATCTGCTATTCCTTTTCATCCAGAGTTCTGTTAGAGAGGAAAAGGAAGTTAATGGATAGGGGCTTGTTAAAGCACCCTTTTCAAGAGGCATTGAGTGACCAGGATGTGGCTAGCAAATCTTCTAAGTCCTCTAAGTCAGCTGTTGAATCTAAGGACTCCAAGCATTCAGAAAAAAAAATCTGATGACTCTGCGACATCGGCTCCACAGATTTCCGAGTTGACTGTCTCTTCTTTTCAGAGCCGGCCCACAACATTGGAGCTGGTATCCGAAGTGCCTCAGTCACCATTACTCCAGTCGGCACCATTGGTGCATTCATCTAGGTCATCTGTCAGCCTTTCAGATTTGGGTATGGATCGATTGATGCAGAAGCGTCTACAGGCACCAGGCCTTGCTAAGTTATTGTTGACTCCAACCTAAGTGGCTTCAGAGCCGAAGACCACTACTTGTGCTTTGACTACTCCTCCTCCAAGCCATACTGGCCCTTCGGTGCCAGAAGAATCAGACTTGTTGATCTTGGAGCTTTTGGAGTCGAGACCTGTTCCATTTTCCTCAGCTCCATCCACTCTGACATCCTCGGCACCGACTCTAGGAGCCGACACTTTCTGGTCGGATCCAGAGAGGATAGTCGGACTGACTTGTTGGTGCCGACTCTTCCTCTCGGGGCTTCAGCTCGGATGAACTCGGCAAAAAAGAGAAGTGTATTCTACAAGCAAACAATAATTAATTCAGGGGCAGAATTCATGTTTGAGGGCATTGATATAATATATAATTTTTGTATGAGTAAAAATGTATAACAAATACATTCTTAATAAAGAAAGTATGTGGATAGTCAAAACAGGAACATTATTCAGTCCTGGTTTATATGAACAAATATTACTTACTTATAAACCCTGACAAAATATCTAGAACTTAAAATATCAACCATATTGCTGTTATAGCAAAGGAGGGAATAAACTTAACTATTTAAATGCAATTCAGAACTGAAGCACCATCAATTTTTAAGTGTGTTTCTTTTTACCTGTAACAAAAAAAAAATGTGTAATGAATTATAGGAACAATAAATTAGTAATTCTTTCATTCATTCTAAAGTACCCTGTTTATTGTATGTAGAGTAATGGGAGCTCAGATACAGTTCCAGCACTGAGTGGGTACAAGGCAGTGAAACTAATGCGTGACTCTATTATAAGATGCACATAAAGACTTACTCATGTATGACATGCCGATCAATGGCCAGATGTTCTTCGTGTTTCACTGTTGCAGTCATCACATTTGAGTTATCCCTGCCAGGGTCTGGCCCAAATACCAGAGGCTTAGTATTTCTGCGTCGGTTGTTGTGGCTCCAGGACTGACGTCAGGTCGTCAGTGTTCTAAATGAAGGCAGCTGACGCCATTGCATCAGTCTTTCTGGCCTTGAAGCCCAAAGCAGAAGCAGTCCGCATGAGTGCCGGTCGGGCACTACCTGAGTTTTTCGTTTCCAAATTGAAGATGAAGTCTTCTAAAGCTAAGAATCCTATTGGGGATAATTTTTTCTTTCTCTAACCGATGTCAGAAAAGGCTGACAATTGTCTTGCCTCTGGAAAGCAAATACCACACCGAGATTTTTATTCTTACTGCGTCACTTGCTTAGGCCCAGACCACAACATCCCCCGCTGTTGCTTTTGTTCAATGCCAGAACTATGTCATCAGGCCCTTATTGTAGCTAGATATTTTCAGTCTCAGTCCCCGAATTCCAGTATGGCTTTGGTAAGTCATCCGATAGCAGATCTTCTGAAAAAACATAAAGATAAAAGACAGAGAAGTCCGCACAGGTTCAAAGCTGCCGACGACACGTCAGTTCTCCAGTCCTCAGTGAGGCACTTTTGCAGCCCCTGATGCCCGCTTCTGTGGATTCACAGGCTGCTACCAAGACCCTTTTTGAGTCCAGTATGCTGCAAGACTCTTCATCAACTAAGGATCCTGCGGATGTCTCTACCTTGGATGGGTCCGGAGCCGCTGAGCAGGCACCGGCTTCTGAGGAAGTACTTTGCACTACCGATTCTCGACTCAGACCAATGAATTCTTTTGCGTCTACCATTCTTTCGCGTCTACCATTCTTTCTAAAACTACAGAGTTTCTAAGACCCAGGGTACGAACCACACCCAAGAAACCGACGACCCAATCTCAGGCACCTGCTTCCTTGCCTCAGTCTCAGATGCTTAAAATAGCGGAAGACATTATAATGCTTATCAGGGGAAGCCAGGCTACCCCTTCCAAAAGAAAGAGATTTTTCCCTAGTAGTTTTATCTGAACAGGAGTCCGATGACTCTGATGTATCTGAATATGAAGATATGCAACCCCTCTCGGCTTATGAGGATTCTGATGCAGAGGAATGTATCCCTTCAGCCTCTCCACCCGAGGACTTTTCCTTTGGGGAAACCCTACATACCTTAAGGGAACATTTCCAATGGGAATGTCAGGACTACCCTCAGAAAAGAGGTTCAGGGAATTCCTAGATATTCCACAGCACAGACATCTGGCCATTCCTCCTGTCTTGGATGTTGTGGATGATGCTTTTATGGAATCCATTTTGACTCCTGACACCCTCCCTCCTGCTCCCAGGAAACCAGACTGGTACTATAGTGTCACTGAGTCTCACAAATTTCTATTCAAAAATCCTACTGCTGACCCAAAGGTTATCTCTCAAGGACCTAAAGGAATTAAAGCAACTTCTGCTAAAAATCTCACCCCCTCAGATAGGGATTCCCGAGCATTAGACAGATGGGATAAAAAAGTATACACCTCTGCTACTCTTGCTATTAGAGCACTAAATTGTCAGTTCCATATGCTGAAATATCAGCAACATACCATGGAACTTCTCAAACAAAAAATAGCTTCTTTTCCTGCTTGTGCAGAAAATAGAGTTACAATAGTTAATGCATTCTGCAAGTCAAGTAACTAAGCACACCTTATAATGTGGTTTTGACGCCCTAGAAGCATCTTGCAGGGAAGCACTCACTGGTTCTGTCCTTAGAAGGCATGCTTGGCTAAAGGAGCAGCCCTTGCCAGACTGTCAAATCCAAATTATTGGACACACCACTGCACAAGGACAACTTATTTGGCACCAAGACAGAGGAGGTCTTAAAAAAGATGGAAGAAAAAGCTAAATCTATGCAGACAGTTAAAGACTTCTTGCAGGTCCAGCCATCGAGGTTCAGTAGGCATTGCCCTTTCAAGCACTGGTCCTTTCCTGCCCCCTCCAGGTCAGCTCAGCCCAGACCCTTGGGAAGCAGGCCCCCCAGGCAGCAGCCCCAGGGAATGCAGAGATCTAAGCAATGGAGTGCCTCCTCTTCAAAACCAGGGAGTGCTAAGCCACCCCCTCATCCAAGCATCCTTGGAGAGCATAGGTAGAAGTTGCTGAAGGGTGAGCATTTTGAATTTTGGTATCACCAGGAAAGCGTTTAGAATGGCAGATCGAGGATGGAGCGCCAGGTGCCCTCTTTGCTGGGTACCAGGAAGAGTCTGGAGTAGAAGCCTTGGCCTACCTGTTCTGCAGGAATATGCTGTATTGCCCTCATCAAGAGCAGGGAAAGGACTTGCTTTTTGGCCTCTGCCCACTGGTTTGGGGGAAGATCTGGGAACCCTTTTGGGCCTGTAGAGTGTGGACATAAAATTTATATCCCTGGAACACTATGTTGAGGACCCAGTGTTGTTGGTAATGGTGGCCCAGGTGTTTGCTTGGAAGGAGAGTTTAACTACTAGGGGCAAGAGCAGGTGGGCAGAGGGAGGGGGTGGAAGTGTAAAGTCATTGAGTTCTTACAATGAGGGGGTGGCTTAGCACTCCCTGGATTTGAAGAGGTGGAACTCCATTGCTTAGATCTCTGCATTCCCTGGGGCTGCTGTCTGGGAGGCCTGCTTCCCCAGGGTCTGGGCTGAGCTGACCTGGAGGGGGCAGGAAAGGACCAGTGCTTGTAGTTTGGAGTCGCATACAGCTTATCTTTGACTTATAGGAGGAAACCAAGAGCACCAGTGAAATACCACAGAGACACTGGGAGGACATGCAGACACCAGCCTTAAGGCAAAACCTCCTCCCACTAATCTGTAGCAGTCAAATGTGTGTTGTACTGAAAGAGATTAATGCATGATGTATTTCAGCAAATACTGAAAGATGTCTTTCTGTGACATTCAAGCAATTTCAGTTGCTTTTCTGCTTTATATTTTATGTATCCTCATTTTAATCTTTTACATGATTGTGTGTTGTGTCAATTGTCAGCAGCTCTGTAAGTTCAGAGTCACTCTTCTACCTTCTTTGACAGCCATGTCCAAGCGTCATAAATCTTTTGGCAAGCAGTACATCCGTCTCTTGGCTGGATGTCCTGTTGCCCTCTTGTCTTCTTCCTATCTCTCAAATCTGCTTTGCCAAATTGATTCTGATTTCCTGCACATGTGACTGACCCTCTGTAGTCTGTTGTCCTTGACCTTCTCTATATCTGGGGCTACCCTGGCTTCTGCTCTGATGCCCTTATTTTTGTATCTGTCCCACAGTCTGTTTCCTACTACTCATCTCACATACTTCACCTCCAGCTTCCCTTAACCGCTCTGCCTTCACAGCCAGGCTTTCTGTACC
The DNA here is from genome assembly GCF_019279795.1 of Protopterus annectens. Taxonomy (NCBI): domain Eukaryota; kingdom Metazoa; phylum Chordata; order Ceratodontiformes; family Protopteridae; genus Protopterus; species Protopterus annectens. Next base: position 101,482,493 of record NC_056737.1, read on the forward strand.
ATACAGAGAAGCATTTATCACACCACTGCTTTGTATGCTGTATGTTTCAGCTACTTTGGCATGCTTCTATCGCATATTGACACAGTGTGTCATTTGACTACAGCACCTCTGATTCTAGCCTTGGCATCCTCCTTCAGACTTAACCAAAGCTACATCTCCTAGGTACTTAAAGCTGTTGACCTGTTCCAGTGTTTTCCTTTCTCTCTCCATTTTCAGCATCCCCCATTTGCTGCTGTAAAAACTGTCTTGTTTGTAGCCTCTTTCATCCCATGTGCCTTCAGTTGTGTGTGCCAGATCTGAAGTAGTTAACTTCATTTTATCTGCAACCTGTGGGTATTCAGATCCCTATCGGATCCGAACCGGCAACTTATTTTCTAGCATTTGCTCCGAGCTCCTCCCCCTACCCATAACACACCACCATCTCCTATCTTCCCCCAGATCTTGTTTGCCACACCATAGTGAGCATCGTGGTCTCCTTTGCTCTGAGCTTCAGGGATTGTAAGTGTGTTTATTTCTATATTTTGTGTGAAAGTGGTCGTTAGTTTTCCTCCCTCCCCCTTTTAGTGTATGCTGTTCGTCGGTTCTAGCCGTAAAAAAAATAAATAAAAAGTTTTCTTATTAAGAGTAGTTCCTAGGCCCACTTCCCAAAGTGTGTGTTAGTGTGTTTTGTTTCCTCTTTAGGGAGTGGCGGTTAGTTTTAGGCTATGGCTAATCAGCCTAAGTTAGTTTTCAAAAAATGCACAAGACTGTGGCCATAAGCTCTCACCGGCTGATGGTCACACTCTGTGTGTAATCTTTTTGGGAGTGCCCCATTTATCCATCCAGTGTAGAGTTTGTGCAGGCTTCAACCCGAGGGCCCTCAGGGATAGGAAGGCCAAATTCGTTGCCAAGGGTCTTCTCCCTGCCTCCATGCTGGATTCTGCCACAGCCTCGATCTCTGGTACTCCCGCCCAACCACCCACTCAGACAGGGACTCAAACTCCCGCTTGTGCTGGTGTTGGGGAGGAAAAAGAAAAAGCAAAAGACGCTATCCTCCAAAAAAGGAAGCCAATCTAGTGGTCCCCTGTCATAAACAAACTGTACAACAGAAGGAAGAAACTTTTGCAAAAGCGAGTAAAATCCCATGAGTGGAGGAGCTCCTTGGTCAGCCTCAGTAAGAAGGTGAGATCCCTTATAAGATCGTCCAAAGCTAGCTACAAAAACAAAATCGCCACTAAATCCAAGGACAACCACAAAGCATTCTATAGCTATGTCAAGAATCTAGATGGCAACACCCAGATCTGCTCTGAGTTACAGCACAAAGACACGAAAATTACAGAATCAACTGATATTGCCAACATCCTGGCAGATAGATTCAGTGCTAACTTTACCCCATTCTCACCCCCTAAAGGGCCCATATCTATACAGGAAGAATGCAGAGTCCCTGTAATCACAACTACACATGTAAAAGCTGCACTCTCTAAAGCCAAAAACACAGCATCCATGGGACCGGACAACATCCCAGGCTGCGTTTTACATGAACTTCAGAACGAACTGGCTCCCCACTTAAGCACCATGTTCAATAATAGCCTCACATCAGGCTTTGTGCCTACTGAATGGCGCACAGCAACAGTTATCCCACTCCACAAAGGGGGAGCCATCACTGATCCCAGGAACTATCGACCTATTAGCCTGACGAGCCTGGTCTGCAAGACATTGGTAACCTCCAAACTCTGGATCCCACCCTGTTCGGGTTTGTGAAAGGAAGATCATGCCTCCTGAACCTGATCGACGTCTTTAAGGCAGTCACTAAAGCCGTGGATGAGGGTAAGGTGGTTCACACAGCCTATCGTGACCTCGCTAGGCTTTCGACACCATCCCCCATTGTGGAATTATAGCTAAACTCACTAAACTGGGTATAAATCCCTACATCACAAGATGGGTTGCCAACTGGTTCACTGACAGAACCCACACTGTAAAAGTTGCAGACTCCAAATCTGACCTCAAAGCAGTGACAAGTGGAGTACTACAGGGTCTGTCCTGGGACCTCTCCTGTTTGGTATCTACTTCTCTGAAGTACAGACTAACACAGTAGGCCTCTGGCTAATGAAGTTCGCAGATGACTGCAAACTAGGAGCCATAGTCAAGTCCCCAAATGATGTGGAAATCCTACAGAAGGGCCTCACTGAGACAGATGCCTGGTGGCAGAGCTATGGCCTCAAGCTCAATGCCAAAAAGTGCAGTGCCATCCCCTTTGGTAAAAACTCTGTACCCATGAACTACCACTTAGGCAGCAATCTACTTAACACCGAATGCGTGATAAGAGACCTTGGGACCCGGGTGGACAGTAGTCTCTCCTTTGATAGCCACATCGCCGCAGTAGTCAGGAAGTCCTTCTACGTGGCACACCTCATCATAAAAGGGTTCTCATCCAGGAAAAAATAGGTCATTGTTCCCCTCTACTCGTCACTCATTAGACCCATTATAGAGTACAATGCCCCTTTTGGAATGTACCTCACAAGACATCTGCAGCAGCTGGAAAGGCCACCGAAGTACCTCACAAAGAGAATTACTGGCCTCAAACAAATGCCCTACACTGACCGCCTCAAAAAACTCCAGCTTTACTCTGTAGCCTATTGCCTACTCCGAGGTGATCTCTGCCTAACATACAAAGCTATGTCAAACCCAGAGCTGTTGGACATGCTACACCTAAAGAAATCCCAATCCCTCCGAGCTACATGCTCTAGGGACCTAAACCTTGTCACCACAATAACCAGGACACGCTGGAGGGGTAGATTCCTGTCCCAGAGACTTCCTATACTCTGGAACAATCTATCCATCTATGTCAAGCAAAGTTCTTCATTAGTCTTGTTGAGTGGATGGGAAATAGGAAATACACCCCGAGGATCTCTTCTGTGTCTCTGCTGGACAGTGGCACAGGAAAATAACTTTCTTGGGTGGCATAAACTATAGAACCTTGCTGGCTAGGCTTACATAGGCCCTTGGGCCAAAAGCCTAGTACCTACCTATGAACCTATAAGACAGAGAATAAGAAAAGGACAGAGAAAGATGCAAGGAAGACAAAGAGAGGAAGAGGGATAGGCCTCGCAAGAGATCTCTGGATAGGGAACCCTTCCCTAGTCCACCATCCAATACTTTGAGGCCAGCTTCTCCTAGGTTCCGCTCACCTCGTTTCTCGCCGGAACCAATGTAATCTTACGATCCGAGGCCTTCCTCACCCTTGCTTCACAGACCAGCCAGATCTGAGTTGGTCGCCTCTTTGCGATCGACTTGGAGCCTATAGGACTTGGACATGGACAGGATGATGTGGAGATTCATTCAGACCCAAATACAGATGGGAGTCTTGCCGGGCCCCTCTCCCTCCAGAGGGGGGACCTCCATGCCATTCTTCCATCCCATTTCCTCCTTCCCCGATCTTTGCGGCTGCTTCGGGGTTTTTGCATCCGAGACACTCTGGAGCTGGTGGCTTGGCACCGACGGTTCCTCCAACCTCGACTCCAGCTGTTACCTTGAGTTCCTCAGATCCGGCCAGTTCGGATCCGAGTGACTCTCTGAGCCGTGGACAGGGAGTTGAACCTGAGGGAATAGATCCATCTTCAGCTCCAACCTTTTCGGATCCAAACCGTTCCCTTGGAGCTCAGGCTACCCTTGCTTCGGCTCCGATCCCTGCTTTGGACCCGGGGAGAGCTTCTTTCTTGCTGGGTGCCAAGGAGGTGCGCTGTCCTTTGGCATTTGAAGTGGTGGAAAACGTTTTCTCCAGGGTATTGAGACCTCAGCCCATCTCCTCGGATTCCACCCAGACTCCACTGGATTTGGCGATGACTCACTTCATCCTGTCTCAGGGACAGCCCATGCCAGAGGAGCCTCAGGTTATTCCCCTTGAGGAACCCTCCCCGCGGCTCATGAGTCCTCTTCAGATAGTCCCACTGAAGAGGTCCCCCGCAAGCGTAAGTGCAAAAGGAGGCACTTGGATTCCCCTGAGTCCCTCACTACAGGCACAGACTTAGATGAAGGAGAAGGTTCCCCCAGGTCACCTCCCGAAGGGAGACATCATGAGGATCCCCTGCCAGAGGGGAGGTTGGTCAGCCCCATAACCTTCTACGGATGAGTCTGTGTTCCTGGAGGCTTTTGGCATGGGCCCATCTACTTCCTGGGTGTCCCCGCCAGCGGACCCCTTGGTGGACCTTATCACCACACAGGCATGGAAGGAGCCTGACACCATAGAGCCCATCCCCAAATGCCCTGACAATATTCTTTCTCCTCCCACCGACAGACAACCTTGGTCTAAAGGAGCCCTCATTGACGCTATGGTGGTCGCAGCAGCCACCAAGAAGGAACTTGTGCAAGAGAGTTCCTCAGTCCACCCTCCGGACAAGGAGTCCAGCTCAGTGGATAGGTTTGGGAAGCACGTTTATTCGTCAGCGACCTTTTCCATCCGTGCACTGAACTATTTGGCACATGTTATATGGCCGCAGCGAGAACTTGTCTCGGAATTCGCTGAGTTACCCCCAGTGTCTTTATCGCAGCAGGACAAACAACTGTTCTGTACAAAAATGTTGACTCTGTAGTCGGTATCAAACACACCCATGCGCTTCCTTTCCCATGCCATGGAAGGAGCAGCTAGGGCGGGTGGGACAGGTGTAGCCATGAGGTGACACGCCTGGCTCAGGTTTTGTCAGTTTGCGGACCCTTTCAAGGCGTCATTTACTAATGCTCCCTACGATGGTTCCTCCCTTTTTGGGAAGACAGTACGTGACACTCTTGTCCAGAGTGAAAAAGACAGGAAGACTTTGTCTGCCTTCGGGATCCGCTTCTCTAACCCTCAGCAGTCCTTTTCTATTAACCAAAGAGGGCAAAAGAAGATGTGGTTCCAGAAATCTTAGTTTTCCCGGGTGTTTCAGGACAACTCTTCCCCCAGAGGCAGAGGGGGACAGGATCGACACCGACCCAGAGGTAGAGGGGGGCCACAGGAATTTTGGGTCTAGGGAACCTTTTTCTGACAGGCCCACGCAGCAGCCCTGAGGGGTTGCCCGACTGTCCTACTCTGGAGGCAGTCAGGGGAGATTGTCCTTGCACCCAGCGGCATAGGAGTCCATAACTGCAGATCGTTGGGTGCTACAAATAATATCCAGAGGCTACACTATCCCATTTGTTGCCCCACCAAGTGCTACAAGACTCCTCCCGGATGTCCCAACCACTCACAGGGAGGCCGCAGCTCTAGAGGTTTCAAAGCTGCTTCACAAACGAGCCATTGAGCCGGTCCCCCTCAAACCAATCTGGATTAAGCATTTACTCCAGATTCTTTTTAGTGCCAAAAAAGACTGGGGACCTCAGGCCCATTTTGAACCTGTCAACCTTGAACCTGTCTATTGCCAAATAAAATTTCGGATGGTCACCCAACAGTCCATTCTACCTTAACTCCGAGAGTGTGACTGGATGTGCTCGTTAGACCTCCAGGATGCTTACTACCATATCAAGATCCACAGAAGCTCCAGGAGGTTTCTTCGCTTCCGGCTGGGACCCAGTCACTTCCAGTTCAGAGCTCTACCCTTTGGTCTCGCCACAGCCCCCAGGGTGTTTACCAAGGTAATGGCAGTAGTAGCAGCTCACCTGAGGCTTCAGGGAATTCAGGTATTTCCTTAACTGGAAGACTGGCTCTTCGTTGCATCCACCAAGCGTCTTCTTTGTCTGGCCTGAGACTACTTTCTTCTCTTGGCAGATTGGCTGGGGATTACAGTCAATGTTCACAAATCCCTTATGCAACCAGTACAAGTTCTAGATTTTATTGGGGCACGGCTAGACACTTTGCAGCTAAAAGTCTTCTTAACGCCAGACAGGATCTTACACCTCAGGTACCACTTCGCTCTAATCGTGGACCTCAAATTTCCAAAGGCGAGCAATGTTCTCCAGGCCCTGGGCTCCATGGCTGTCACAATCTCTATTTCCCTTGTGCATGCCTTCACATGCGGGTCAGTCAATGGACTCTAGCTATCCAATGGTCTTGGTTAGCCCTGCCCATGGAATTTCCGATAAGGATCAGTCACACCTGCAGGACGTCTCTTCTTTGGTGGCTCCACTCACCGGATGTTGCAGCGGGATGCCTTTTCGTGTCATCTCCAGCCCAAGCCACAGTAACCACGGACGACTCCCAACTGGGTGGGGGGACACTGTTCGGGAAGTACAGTCCAAGGCGCGTGGTCCCAGATAGAGACTAAGTTGCACATAAATGTTCTGGAGATGAGGGCAGTGCGTTTAGCGTTGAAAGCCTTCCAGACTGTCTCTCCTCTGGGTACGATTGCAATTCAGACAAATGTCTGTTGTCTGGTATATCAACAAGCAGGGGGGAACCAGATCTTATCCCCTGTGTCACGAGGCCATGAGAGTGTGGGAGTGAGCGATTTCCACTGGTCAGTTTCTGATTGCAACGCACATCCTGGGATGCTCCAACATTTTAGCGGACAGATTGAGTCGGGCTATTCTGTTGCCGTACGAGTGGTCTCTAAAACAGTCAGTAGCGGAGGAGATATTCCTTGCATGGGGACAGCTTTGCTGCAATCTCTTCACATCTCCTTCCAGTGCAAAGTGCAGCGAGTTCTTCGCTCTGATTCCCTCACCAGGGGATGCCCCCAGAGACACTCTAATCCATGTTTGGCCCCCCCAGGTTACTGTATGCTTACCCACCGTTACCACTCATTCCGAAGTTTCTTCAGAACGCTTTACTGCCAACTGGGGTGTAAAGTGATCCTCATTGCCCCATTCTGGCCTCGTCCAGTTTGGTTCCCCTTCCTTTGGTCTCATCTTCTAGCACCTTCATGAATTCTGGATCCCTTTTCGGATCTAGTCTCTCATCCTTCGGGTGCCTACCCTCCCAGTCTGGACAGTCTCAAGCTGACAGCTTGGTTGCTCCAGTTCCCTTGATTGCCAGGACTCCCGGTCTTTCATCCCCTGTAAAATCTATACTAGTGGCTTCTCTTAAAGATTCCACTAGGAAAGTTTATCGCAGTAAATGGAGACTTTTCTCTATGTGGACCTCTCAGAGAAACCTGGATCCTTTTATAGCCCTGTTCCAGCGGTGTTGGATTTCTTGACTAGTATTTTTCAGCAAGGAGCTAGTTCCTCCACGGTGAAAGTACAGCTGGCAGCCATTTCTAATTTTCATGCCGGTGAAAATAAGATTGCCCTGGCCTCTTCTAGGCTATGTAAAGCCTTTCTAAAAGGCACTTTTCTTCTGCGTCCTCCCATCAAGGATTTGGTTCCTCCTTGGGACCTCACTTTGGTTCTCCAGTCATTAGTAACTCCTCCTTTTGAGCCTGCTGCATCAGTGGATTTAAAGTTTTTATCTTGGAAGACAGCCTTCCTAGTGGCTATTACGTAGGCTAGGAGGGTCTCTGAGCTACAGGCTTTGTCTGCTGTGCCTCCTTATTTGGTCTTCCATAAGGACAGGGTCTCTCTCCTTACAAATCCGTCATTTTTACCCAAAGTGGCATCTCAATCAAACATAAACCAAACAATTAATCTACCTATTTTCTTTCCAAATTTTCAGAACAAAGGTGAATACAAACTTCATTTGTTAGATGTTCATAGACAACTTCATTTCTACCTTCATAGAACACAATCCTTCCGTAAGGCCGATCAATTATTTGTCTCATTTTCTAAACCTCGTTTGGGAAAGGCCATTTTCAAGGTTTCTTTAGCCAGATGGATCACTCTTTGCATTCTACATATTTACAAAGCCAAGGGTTCATCTCCTCCTGGTCTGATTAAAGCTCAATCTACCAGGACCATGGCGACTTCCGCTGCTTTTTGGTCTAAGGTTCCTTTGGATGACATTTGTGCAGCAGCAACTTGGGCAAATTCACTTACTTTCATCTCCCATTACAAATTAGATCTGATTTCCAGAGGGAGAGCATCCTTTGGCTTTGCGGTGCTCAGGAATATCCTTCCATGAGGGCCTCCCAGGATTTGTTGAGTAGCTGGGGACTCTGTCCCACAGGTTGCAGATAAAATGAAGGTAACTACTTAAGATAAAAAAGTTATGTACTCACCATAACGTTTCATCTGAGTAGTTATACTTCATTTTTCTGCAACCTCCCCACCCTCCGTCCCCCTGACCTTTTCATGTGACTAAACATGTTAGGTTTATTTAGTTGAATTGCTAAAGTGTATAGTTGCAGAAAAGTTGATCTGAGGGAAGATAGGAGATGGTGGTGTATTATGGGTAGGGGAGGAGTTCGGAACAGATGCTAGAAAATAAGTTGCTGGCTCGGATCCAATATGGATCCTAATACCCACAGGTTGCAGAAAAATGAAGTATAACTACTCAGATGGAACGTTATGGTGAGTACATAACTTCTTTTTTCCTATCATTTGGTGAAATTTCTGTTAAGTGTCTGATTGTGGAGCCATATTGTCTGCTTACAGCAACTTTAGAAGTCTGTCCTCTCTGGTCTGGTTGGAGATGTAGTCCATCACCATTATGAGGAAAAGTTGATGCATACCCACTCCCACTGGAAACTCATGGCTGTTGTGGATTTCTGTGAGGAGGTTTTGTCTTCAGGCTGGAGTCTGGATGTTAATACTTATGCCATAGGGTCCTTGTATGTGGCCTACAGAAATTCTACCCAGTGTTTCCAAGGTTTAGAAACTTTCTTGAGACCTTGTAATATGCTTTCTTCAAGTCTAGGAACGCCCATTTGGACCCTTTCTTCATATCAAGCTTCTTTTCCACTGTCTGTTTCACTGCAGGCATTGGGTAAGATGCATTGCATCCTGATCTCCATCCACATTGCCCACTTTCCACCTTTCTTTCTCTTATTTTTCATATTCATTTATCACTCACCCTGTCCAGCACTTTCATGCAGTGTGATATAAATCTGATACCCCTGTACTGCCTGCATTAAACTGTATGTGTGACATGCATATTTTCAAGCTTATAGTGTTACAGAATGTTAAAAAGAGCTATACAGTGTTCATATGTATTATACTCTCCTTACCTTTTACTGTATATCATGTTGTTTTTTTTTTTTTTTATGTGGTATAACATTTTGTATTCTTTACAATTTTTACAATATATAAATTTTATATTGCTTTTCTCTTTGGGCCTTTACTCAAAAGAGATTTTCTACCTATTTGTATTTTCCTAGCAAGCAGATTTAAATAGGTTAATAAATAAGACATTTCTGTTTCTGTGTAGATTACTAAAAATAGAAAATGTATGAAAAACACAGGGGTGCCTGTGCAAAATAGTAGCAATACCCATGAGAATGTTGTTGTTGTTATCTTTAGGCTTTTCCTGGTTAGGGGTCGCCACAGCGGAACTCCAGTCCGCTAATGATTGGCAGTAGATTTTCACGAACGCTGAGGTGCCAGCTCGACGTTCAGCCTTCAACAAAGGCATGCCCATTTACGCATGTCTTTCGAACGCCCACCCAACCGCGGGGAGGACATGCAGACTCCACACAGAAGGCACTCCCCGCACTCCAGCCAAGAATCGAATGGGATAACCTCTTGCTGTGAGGCAACAACACTACCGTTGCACCACCACAGAAGTAGCAATACCCATGATAATACTTAATACCCATGAGAATACCTATGGGAAATCTCTGGTTAAGGTAGTGGATAACAATAAAGAAATTAACTCCTTTTTAAATTCATAATGAAACACTAGTTCATGTGTAGATCCCTGACTAAAAGAAATAAAGTAGAAATAAACCAGCTATGATATTGTGAGAGATGGCTGTTTTCAACATGTCACTTGTGGTGCATCTTAAATTACCGGTACATACTCACTCTCTGCATACAACCAAAGTCTTTCACACAGCAAGTAATACTGGTGTTATGGAAAGTCTTAGAAAATTAAAATCAAATCTTTATTTAGTAAGATGGATTTACAGTTAGCTTATAGGAAGCACTCCTCAGGTTAGCATAGAAAAGTGTTTCTTTTAAAAAAAAAAAAAAAAAGGATTGTCTAGTTGCATAGCAGAAGAGTCTTAGCTGGAGCTATTATTGTCTGACCTCTTTGCTGTGGATGTTACACCACCTGCTTAAATAGCAAGTGCTTCAACCATCACTAACTCAATAAGTACTAATCTCTTATAGCCTTACCATAACACTAACTTTAACCTTAAAACTCTCTTCTTATCCCTGCCACCCTCCCTAACCTCAAAACTTCCTTCCTTTTCCCTAAACCTAAAACTCCCTTTCTGCTCCCTAATTCTAAATCTCTCATGTCTTCCCCACAATTGCTTGTCTGAATTCGTATTTGATTTTAAGAGTGAGCAGCAGGTTAGCTGACCTACAAGATGCTGGAGTCTCTGGCTGCAAAACAGTGGGTTTTGAATTTGAGTGCTTGTAGTGTAGCCATATATACATCTACACATATCTACATAAATACATACACGTTTGCATGAGTAACGAGCAGATGACTCTAAGTACCCTACTCACAAATGTGATATGCTTGTAAAATACATGTACCATTGAGCAAAGTTTTAGTATGTGTATTACCCTGGATTTTGAGAGGAGTAGCAAATTTTATTATTACGTTTTCAAAATGCTATATGATTTTAATTGTACAAAGGAATTTTTTTTTGGTCCACTACTAAAAAAAACCCTGAGATATCTGATTTTAATTGATTTTGATTTGTGGGAAATTTGATCATCCCATTCTTTGAGACATCTGTGTTGAACGTGTTGAAACTGTAGTTTCTGAAATTTCATTACTTTAGGAGTAAGAAATATTTCCCCTTTCGACACCCTCCCCCGGTTTTAAGTGGTTAGGGAGATAGTATACTGATTGAATTAGTGTTAGAAAAATGATCTTTTTAACATCAGTTTTGAGTAATGTAAGGTGTTGGAAAAACACTTTTGTTTGTGTTTATGGTGAAAGTTGAAGTTTCAGTGTGTCATATTTATCTTACCCGCATTTTTCATTCTGATCATAGTAATTTTGATTAGTTGCTGTGAATCCTTGATAGTCTGCTAGCAAACGTTATCTTATAAATTATGTACATCTTTTAAAGTAGTCTACCTTATTTTTTTTTCCATAATAAATCTTTATTGTTATATTATTTTCAAACCCAAGTAAGATCAAAAATAGCATATATTCACAAATCAAACATTAACTAATATCACTAATAACCACACTCTATATACAATATTTACAAGAATGCTTCCATGTAATACATTTGAATATAAAAAAGCATAAGAGTAAATGCAAGTAATAGACAGTTGATTACAAAATTCTCTCCACACACATAAATAATTATTAATATTTCCAAGTTGAAAATACTATGCTAGTATAATATTAAAAATCTGTTCCCAAATTTTTGGATTATTAACATTTTTATTTGTGGGTTTAATAGTAATTTATGAGCCAATATACGTTTTGTTGCTAGAACTCTAAAGTTCTGCCATGAAGTTTTAGATGGGTCTAACCAATTTGAAGCTATATAAAGCTTCATTAATAGAAAAATATTAATATATATAATAATTTGTGATTTAGGGATCTCTTTCGGGGGAATATGCAGAATCATAAATTTCCATGATAACGTTGTACTTTGGTAACCCACCTTCTGAAGTTGACTCTTAAGGGAGTTCCAAAGTTTGAAAATACATTTACAACTCCAGAACATATGAAGAAGATCAGCTGGTTGATTCTTACAATATGGACAAGTTGGTGAATTTTTGGGATTAAATTTATGCAGGTTAAGGCGTGTATAATATGCATTGTTCCAAATCATCAACTGGGTATATATATTAATTTTTGAAGAGAAGTAGATTTGATGATCAAGTCAGTTGCTTTTAACATATTACTTCTATCTGTCAGTAAAATTTTCTCTTCCCAGTAGTTTGATGATAAAATTTTATCATGAAATTGAACAACTTTAATTAATTGATTTGCTGTCATGATATATTTAAGATCCTGTTGGAGAGCTTGCCACAACAAAGAGCATCTATTAATAGCCTCTTCTTCCGGTTTAAAACTTTTAAAATAGCTTATAGTGAGTTCTCTAATTTGTCTCAACTTAAGTTCTTGTCTTATTTGGTTGGCCGAACTGTCAAGATGTTTATATATATCAATCAAAGTTAGATTAACTATCAATGGAAACTTGAGATCAATTAGTTGATTATTCAATTTTAAATTAGGATTCTTATGAAAGGGTTGAAAAACCATCATATGTTGAACCAAATCTAATGAATGAAATAAGTTATGTAAAGAAAATATGTTTGTTTTGATGTATTCAATAATCCCATAGAATTTCAATGTATCCTTACCTAAAAAAAGTATTGCTTTAGGATTGATATTTAACTTTAGAATATATGTATAATTCAGAACTACCCAAAGTGGTGTCCACTTAGTATTATTTATATCATAATTGGCAATTCTTAAAATTCTATTAGAATTTACAATTAAATAATACATTTCAAAATTAGGTAATTCCAGTCCTCCTCTATTTTTTGGGGTCATTAATTTATCATAAGATATCCTGGTTTTCTTTGGTTCCCAAATGAATTTAGCCAATTCTTTATGAATCTTTTTAAAAAACGTCTTCAAAAGTAATAAATTGGCTGACCTAAAATATACAATAATCGTGGTAATATGTTCATTTTGATAATTGAAACTTTTGCTAACATTGGCAGTCCTAAATTTTTCCATCTCCCAAAATCCGAAATTATTTGTTCCCAGATTGCTTTAATATTATTATTGTAAAAGTCTTTATTATCTGTAGAGAACTCAATACCTAGATATTTAATATTTTCTTTAAATGATACCTGTCCCACTAAGGGCAATAACGAAAAGGGTTTAGGTGTCTTTAAAGGGAAGATATTGTTTTTTTTTCAAGTTAATTTTATAATTAGAGACTTTTGAGAACTCATTAACAGCCTTCAATAATTTTTCAGTATCTGATAATGGAGATGCACAATAAATGCTAAGATCGTCAGCAAAAGCTGCCATTAATATTTTAGTTCTATAAATTATTGGGACATTATGATAAACATTTTGTTTACTATATAAAAACAATGGTTCAAGATAGATATTAAATAATAAAGGGGACAAAGGGCAACCCTGGCGTGTTCCATTCTTAATCTGTATTCTTTTAGAAAAGTTTTTATTAATATACAATGTAGTATAGGGATTACTATATAATATTTGTAACATTTGGACAAACTCATGTGATATATTAAAATACGGTAAAAGATCAAACAAGAAATTTGTATCAACCCTATCAAAGGCTTTCTGGGCATCAGTTATAAGGGCATAAATATTTAAATTATTTTGCTTAGCATGCTCTAACATAGTATGTAATGTGAGTGTATTATCACTGGTTTGTCTACCTGCCATAAAACCAGTCTGTTCTTTGGAAATTATATGAGTCATGATTCTCTTCAGTTTAGATGCTATAATAGAGGTTAGAATTTTCATGTCTACATTTATTAATGATATCAGTCTATAATTATCCGGATTTTGAGGATCTGAATTGGCATTATGTGTAAAAATAGTTTTTGAGGCGATAAGATGTGGATCATTAATTTTATTCCTAATTATGTAGTTAAACACAACTGAAAGTATCTTACCGAAAATATCTGCAAACGTTTTATAAAATTCCACTGTCAAGCCATCAGGACCTGGTGATTTATGTGATTTCATATGCTGAATTACATATACTATTTCTTCTTCAGATATCGGTTTAACCAAGTCATTTTGAATGTCCTTTCCTATTGTTGGAAACTTAATTGAATGTAGAAATTGTTCATAATTCCTGTTAGGGGTCATATCCTTTTGTCCAGCATAAATATTAGTGTATATTTTCTCAATAAGAACATCCTCCGTTTTAGACTATATTTTATTATTAAATTGTATTTCCAAAATCTGCACAGTTGGTTTTGTTTGATTAATGATCCTAGCTAACGCTCTCGATGGTGTTTGAACATGTTTGGCATACCTCACTAACGTCTTGTATTCTTGAAATGTTAATCTACTATTCTGAAGTAAAAAGAGATCCTTCTGACATTTAATCAGTTCCTTCTCTGTTTGCTCACGAAAATCCCTAATCAGTTCTTGATCAAGTAATTTAATTTTATTTCTAAAGTTTGAATATCTTTGTTTAATATCTTTTTCTAATAAGATGCTTTTTGCAAAAGTGTCCCTCTTATTTGAGCTTTAACTGTTGCCCATTCAATATATGGGGCAAATTGTTGTTTCCCTAAACCAATCAATAAGTCTTTCAGGTAATTTGTAATTTCCAGTATTATATCCTCCTTATTCAATAAATTTGGATTAAGAGACCAATTATAACCTCTTTGTCTCAAAGTATCCTTTACCTCCTTAGTAAAACTCAACGAAATTTTAGAATGGTCTGATATATAATGGGCATGTACAATAACTGTAGGTTCTAGATTGATCAATACTCTTGATATGAGGAAGAAATCAATTCTGGACCACATTTTGTGACATGGGGAATAAAAGGTAAAATTGCTTGTACTATTTTATTCAGATAGTGAAATGGATCATATAATTGAAAGTCTTCTTTAAGATCATTCAGTGCTAATACAGCATGCTTGTTAAATGCTCTTTGTGGACAAGATCTATCCAACTTCGGATTCTGGTAGGTATTCCAATCACCTCCAACAGTTACATAATATTTATCAAATTGTGTTAAAATTGAATATAGTGATGCTATGAATAATTGTTGATCATTACAGGGAGCATATATATTTAAAAGTAAAATAGGTTTATCAAATAAGGTAGACGAAAGAATAACATAGCACCACCGTCCATTTTTATCTGTATTAGAATCTAATATATTTTCCTTGTATTGATCTTTAATAATTATGGCTACCCCGGCACTATTTGACTTACCTTCAGATACTACTACTTCCCTAATCCATTTCTTTTTTTTAACATCACCCCATTGATCATTCATTAAATGCATTTCTTGGAGTAGGATAAACCACGCCTTAGCCTGCAACAATACATGTAACACCAGTTTCCTCCTCTTCAAGCTCTGGAGCCCTTTAACGTTCCATGAATCTACTTCCCACATTTCAAAGATTCACTGTAAAATGAAAGTTTTGGAGAGAGCATAGAAAAAACAAAACACAGTAAATTCAAAACCATACATAATCTGGAAGCAATCCTTATATCCCGTTCTCAACCAGTGCATACCCACTCTAACCCCGGACCAGGAGATGTATAGGTCCTGTATAATATAGAATGACAAAGGGTTTAAAAGAAAAAGCAGATATAAAAATACCACAATGTAAAATTTCACACATGTATCACAATTAAGACCTATAAAACCTAACTTCACTACGACAAAGCCTAAACTAAACATTCCCTAACAAACGCTGCCATAAACTACATCTCTTTGGTTAATTACTATTTAAAGAAATCAAATTAAAAATGTAACAGTACAGTACATGTAAAAAGAATAAAGTAAAAAAAATAATGCACTTTTAGTAGTTGGATTAGCTATCTATACATAAACCACATGCATTAAAAAGAGAAAAAAAATACATACTAATATATAACCCTATATTAAAGCAAATAGACAGCAAATTGTTAATATCCTTTGTTATACATTCACCTTATACTAGTTTCATAATAAAGCAAGCTTCTAACTAAAAATAATAAAAATAACACAAAACATTAAAAACTATGCTGACAGGTTAAATAAACATTGCTAAATCCCTGCACCCTCTCTAAATAATATAACTACAAAATGTTGACTAAAAGTTAATAAATGAAGTTCCTAACAAGTTCCTATGTGCTTAAATTACTATAGAACAGTGTTATTTAATGTTAAATAAACAAGAGAGTGTTTAAAACAGTTCTCTTCGGTTTTCCTAACCAGGAAGTCCTGTGAAATGCTCGCGATGGGGGACCGCTTTTGCAGACGGACTCCTGGAAGTGCCACAATGAAATCTGCACCCTTGACAGCATTTTAAGCACTTCCTGTCTTCCTCCTTGTCAAAAACAGATCTTAGAAGCCATAAAATGTCAGGAAACAAGTGCAGGAGATCAAGATAAGGAAAAGCAAACAGTTTTATTACTCAGGAAAAGGCCTAAAGCTTCACAAATGCAAACAAAGGATTACCCAGTCCTCGAAGCACAGTAAACAATGAATCTAGCCTCATCATCATGCCAGTCCCAGCAAAAGTTCAATTCAAGTCTCTGATGCAGGTAAAGCCTTGAAAATTTTAAGAAACAGATTTCTTGCCTCATTTTTGGTGGAAACAGAATGTTTAACCCCGTCCACTGTAAATATAAGCATATTAGGATATTTCATTTGAAACTTAATTTGTTTGTCAATAAGAAATTTGCAGTAAGGAGACAGAGACCGTCTAGCCTGTCTGATCTGTATAGGTAAATCCTGTGTCAGATATTTTATTGTTTTTCCACATAATATAGCCTCCACCTTGTTTTGCAGTAATAAGTATTCTATTTACATCTTGATAATTAAGCAGTTTAACATACACAGTTCTAGGAAAATTTGAAGCTTGTACCAAGCTCTGTGTGCTCTTTCCACGATGATTTGTTTCACACTCTCAGAATCATTTAAAAGCACTGCAAATATTTGTAGTATGGATGGAATTAGTTCATTATACTGAATGGATTCAGGAATCCCTCTGACAATGATATTGTTTCTCCTGGATCTTGCTTCTAGGTCTGTAAGCTTACTTTGTATAGCCTGTATATCCACATCATGCAGATTAGTTTTTTTTCCAGTAAAACAAATTTGTCCTCAGTATCAGAAATTCATGCCTCCGTCTTATCCATTCTTTCCAGCAACTGAGTACATGAAATTCCAAATGATTGTATTTGACAAGTCAGTTCTTTTAAAGCTTCTTGTATAGGCAGAAGTGCAGTTTTGATATCCTCCATATTTAAAGCTTGATCAGCTTTAGTTTTAGTCCCTAGTTTCTGTTGTTCCTGTGCTTTAGTAATTTTTTGTCGTTTAGTAGTCACATCTTTTTCTGGTGATTGCAATTCCGATAATTTTGTTTTAGTCATAGTTATATCCATGCTTTGGTCTTCTTTTGACATCTTATTGGAACACAAAAAGTTGCAATATAAAAATCACACGGTTCCTTTGTGTATTCCTCTCTGCAGAGCTAGCTAATCTGTTGTAATCCAGTGAAATATATTCCTTTTTTCCGTTTTTTCTTCTCAATCCAGGATAAATAAGTATAGTTAGAATAAGTTTATCGAAGTTTTGATGTTAAAAACTTTATAGTATCCACTCAGGGTTTTGATTTCCTCAGGTTAAATGTAGAGCTGCAGTTCAGCAGTGTTCACAGAACAGCAGCCATCTTTGAATCCCAGTCTACCTTATTTTGATTGATATTACTGGAAGAACAAAAATTATCTTGGTTAACTAATCCTGTGGCACAGAGAGGACAAAGCCCTGACTGCATCCCAGTTGGGCCATGTTCGACTAGTGGTGCAGGCAAGGATGGGACTAGTTGGTGAGGGGATCTACTGAGAGTCTGATGCCATCTTGCCTGTCTTGTGGGGGGAGGGAGGCAGCTTGGACTCACTGGCTGCACTGACGTTGACATCTGTAGGAGTGCAGGTGTCCTGCTATAGCCCGAAGAGACTAGCGTATGTACCATGGAAGTTTGCTGCTTTATTTTTTCACTAAACTTTGTTTTATCTTTCTGGAAAAGATTTGCAGTTGTCAAAGTCTGTCAACAAATGTGTATACAGTAGACAGACAGCCCTTAGAGAGTTGCATTCGAAGTATTTAGTTTGCAGCTTAGTAATAATTTTAATGATTGTGAACATTTCAGAAAGTTTAAACATAATGCCAAGGTCCAGTGTCAAAAAGTGCTGCCTTTATGTCTCATAGAAAAAAAAAAAAGATTTTCGGAGAAAACGTCAAAAAAGAAATACAGAGTTCAACTGAAGAAAACACAATCAACACAATCAAAATGCTCATACCAAGGCAGGCAGAATTCAAAATGATAAAAGATGTAGTTATCCACAAATTTTATAACTTCTTTAGCACTTTCTTCACCCAAAACTGGCACATTTATCTTACTCAATTCCACTAATAGGAAAAAAGAAATAGGTCATTGTACTGAGTGAAGAAAGTCAACTGACACAGATATGGAAGCATAAATTGAAACTGGTATGTGCGTATATACAGAACAAGATGCTGAGGTCAGTCATTGCTGAGATTGTATTAGAATTTCAGGAGTCTTAGTAGTTGTAGGCTTCTAGGGAGGGATTTAATGAGCCTGAGTTAAACAATTTGATGAATGGAGAGCCTTGAAGCCTTAACAGCTGTCCAAGGCAAATCTCTTTCATGTCAGTGACATGTCTCAGTTAGTGTTCCCACTTATCAAGGTAGCTTAATAAGGCTTGCCGAAGAGATCATTGCAGCTTTGATGAGGAAACTTTTAATATGAAGTTGTTCTATCTCGCTGTTCATTCTTACTGATGGGTCGGCCTACTACAAAGCTCAAGGATTTCAAGTAGCTCGAGGCCAAGTCCCTATCCCATGATGCACGTAGAGTTACCACAGATCTAGTTTGCTGGTTGCAACAGATCGGAGGTTCTCACTAGCTCGGGCCAGTAAAAACCTTACTTTTGTCTTTTTTCAAAATATTGTTGATAATGTCTTTATAATATTGTTAGATAACTAGTTAGTAAAGCTCTTATAGCTTTATCTGTAGCTTCCATTTCCCTTGTGTGCCTTTTTCATAGCTTTTTTGCTGGCCTCATTTTTTCTTAGGCCTATTTAAAGTCTAACTAAAAGATTGTTTATAGAGTGACATTCTGTCACATTTTTCTTAGAATTACTATAGTGTGAATTTTACCTAGTTGATATTATCTGTTTAGATAGTGTGTGTGTGTGTGTGTGTGTGATTTATTAGCCTTACTGCAAAGGCTTGTGTGCTTATATTTAGCCTGTTTTTTGTTAGAAGGCTTAGTAATATATTTCATTGTTGTTAGCCTCAGTTTGAAGGGCTTGTGTACTTAGATTTAGCCTGTTTCTTATTATAAGGCTTATTCTTTACTTGATTGTTGTTGGGTGTGTCCACTTTTTCTGTCATGGTTGATAACAAGGACAAGCACCCTAAGTCGAGGTTTAAAAAGTGCCCTAAATGTGGTCAGAAGATGTCTGTCACTGACAGCCATGTCGATTGTATTTATTGCTTAGGTGCATTACACTTACAAGAAACCTGTTCTGTATGTCATTCCTTTTCTTCTCGAGTTGTCCAAGAGAGAAAGAGGAAACTCATTGACTGAGTTTATTGAAACCTTCTTTCCAGGAGGCTTTGAGTGACCAGGATGGATCTAGTAGGTCCTCAAAGTCTTCCAAGACTTCTATGGAATCTGAAGAATCAAAAAAATCAAAAATATCTGTGAAATCGGTTCCACAGGTCTCGGAGCCGACTGTCTTTTCTGAGCCGGTCCCTGGTTTTGGAACCGGTATCCGAAATTCCAAAATCTCCTTTACTTCATTCAGTACCATCGATCCATTCATCTCGGTCTTCTGTTAGCCTTTCAGATTTGGATGTGGATCATGTGGTGTGGAAGCTTTTACAGGCACCGGCCTTTGCAAAATTATCGGCTCCGACCCAAGCGACTTTGGAGCATAAGACCATTATGCATGCTAAGACTCTTCCTCTTCCAAGCCATGCCAGTCCTTCAGAGCCAGAGGAGTCGGACTTGTTGATTGTGCAGCCTTTGGAGCCGATGCCTGCTCCAGTGTCTTAGGTTCCGCTCACTCTGACGTCCTCGGTGTCGATCGAGGACTCTAGGAGCCGACAGTCTCTAGTTGGGTCCAGGGAGGATAGTCGAACCGACCTGTCTGTTCCGAATTTGCCTGTCGGGGCTTCGGCTCGGATGAGCTCTGCTACTACCTCGAGCTCGGAGTCCATTGTCCCGGCGAAGGGGTATCGACTGTTTCCTCGGATCAATCGGTCCCTTTGTATCGGAGCAGGGGTGCCTTTGAACCCATGAGGAGAGTTATGTCTCCTAAGGCATCCTCATCTTCAGGTCTGGCTTCTTCATCCCCTAAAGCGCCTGTGTCTGCTTCTGCTTCAGAGATCCTGGCAAAGTGCAGAGACCCAGAGCCTCAGTAAGCCCCATTGGGTGGCCCATACTCTTCCGAGACCTCACCAGAAGCTCTCACTGATGAGGTTCCCAGGAAGAGGGTTTGTAAGAGGAAACATCTAGACTCCCCTCAGGAGTCCCTAACATCTGATACTGACTTGGATGAATCAGAAGTGTCCCCACGGTCCCCCTCTGAGGATATCTCATTTGCAGAGATACTTGAAATCCTTAGGCAGAGGGGTGACTGGCAGTCCACAAACCCTACTTGAAGATGAGTCGGTTCTCCTGAAGGTTTTCGGGTCTCAGCCCTCCACTTCTTGGGTGTCTCCACCCTTTGATGAGCTTATGCATCTGATCTCACAAAGGGCATGGGAGTCTCCAGACTCCATGGAGTCTATCCCTAGGAGGCTTAATAAGTTCATATCTGTCCCCTAAGATAAATCCTTCTTGACCAAAGGTGTGCCAGTTGATGCCATGGTGGTGGCGGGAGCCACCAAAAAGGAAATTTAAGAAACTTCCTCTTCCATCCATCCTCCTAACAGAGACTCCAGGGTCATGGCTAGAGATGGGAAGCGCATGTTTAGTTCAGCGACTTTTGCACTCCGTTCACTTAACTATTTAACCCATTTCATTAGACTACAAAAAGATCTCTTTAAAGATCTGGGAGATACTATTCAGGGTACATTAGCTGCAGGAGCTACAGACAAAGTTGCCTCCAAGCTTGCTACCCCCAACTCCATTGTTAACTCGTCCATGCACCTCATTTCATATGCAGCTGTTGGAATGAGCAGGGCAGCAGGTGCAGGAATTGCTCTTCGGAGACACTCCTGTATGCGCTTGTGTTCCTTCACTGAACCCTTCAATTCATACTTTGTGAATACCCCTTTCGATGGTTCGTCCCTTTTCAAGCCCAAAGTTAAGGAAACTTTGACCAGGTGTGAGCAGGAGGGAAAGATTCTGTCTGCCGTCGGAGTCTGTTTTTCCACCCTTACCAGACCCTACGCCAAGGGTCAAAAGGGAGGGAAAATGTGGTTCTGAAAAGCCCAAGGAGCCTTTCCGGATACACGTGGTGAACCCCCCTCCAGGGGCAGAGGAAGGGGCAATAATGAAAGACGCCGCCCTCGTGGCAGAGGGGGTCCTCAAACCCAGGGCGACAGATATCACTTCTTTGGGAACCCTACTGGCGCTTCTGAAAGGAGGCCCAACTGTCCTGCTCTGGAGGCAGTTGGGGGTCAGTTATCTTTGTACCTGGACACCTGGCTGAAAATAACAAATGACAACTGGGTACAAAGTATCATTTCCAGAGGATACTTCATTCCATTTGCCACACCCCATCCACCGACAAGAAAAATCCCGGACGTTCCACCCAGTTACAGGGAACAAGCAACAGTAGAGGTCCAAGCGTTGCTAAGAAAAAGAGCCATCCAACCAGTCCCAGCAGACCGTATAGGATCCGGAACTTACTCAAGAGTCTTTTTACTTCCAAAGAAGACAGGGGACTCGAGATCTATATTGGACCTCAGCGGGCTAAACAAGTCTGTCAAGAAGGAGAAGTTTCGGATGGTCACACTTCAGGCGATACTTCCCTTCTTAGGGAAAGACAATTGGATGTGCTCGATATATATCCAAGATGCGTACTACCACATAAAAATGGTCAGGCCATCCAGGCATCATCTGCGCTTCCGGCTGGGAGCCAATCATTACCAGTTTCGAGTCCTGCCCTTTGGTTTCACTGCAGCCCCCAGTGTGTTCACCAAATGTATGGCAGTGGTCACGGCTCACCTGAGATGTTTAGGATTTCCAGATGTTTCCGTACCTAGACTATTGGCTCCTCACTGCCACCACCAGGCATCAACTCATTCAAGCCAGGGAATCCCCTCTGTCACTCTGCATCCAGCTGGGCATTACAGTAAGCTCAGAAAAATTTGCCTTGTCGTCATTGTAACATAGTGTCTTTATTGGAGCAGAACTGGACACCACCACCACCACCCTAAGACTTACAGTAGAAAGAGTCTTGCTACTCTGTCAGCAGGTCCGCATTCTGATATCCAAAAACAAGGCTCCAGCTTCAGACATTCTAAAATTGTTAGGTATGATAGCAGTAGCTATTCTGGCCATACCATTGGGTCGTATGCACATGTGGATACTGCAATGGCTGTTGTTCACTCAATGTTCTTACCAGGAGCTCCCCATGTCTCACCTGATCATGATTACAAACTCCTTCAAAAAAGATCTTCAGTGGTGGTTAACCTCTACTCCATGTAACGATAGGACATCCCTTTGTTTTACCCCCACCAGTGGCCACAGTGACCACGAACGCTTCCCTGATAGAGTGAGGTGGCATTTTCAGGGAAGGACAGCCCAAGGCCCATGGACTGATCAAGAGACACACCTGCATATCAATGTCCTAGAGATGACAGCAGTACGTTTGGTGTTGCAGTACTTCCAGGGCCCTCTTCCTCTGGGTACGATTGCGATACAGACAGACAAACATGTTAATGGTCTGGTACTTGAACAAACAAGGAGAAACCATTTCATATCCCCTTTGTTGCGAGGCCCTAAGAGTATAGAAGTGGGCTGTATCCACCCAGCGCTTTCTGTTAACAACGCACATACCGGGGACATCCAACGTGATAGCAGACAAGCTGAGCAGTGCAATTTTGTTGCCCCACAAGTGGTCCCTCAAGAAAGATATAGCGGACAGGATATTCCACAGGTGGGGCCAGAATTGCTGCGACTTTTTTGCCAGTTACATGAACATGAAATGCAGAAGCTACTTTGCCCTGATTCCCCCTCCGGGAAAAGCCCCAAGGGACGCACTCATTCACGATTGGCCACCAGGTCTCCTCTATGCATTTCCACCAATCCCGTTGATACCCAAGGCATTACAGAAAACAAAAGCCCAGGGAAGGACCATCATTTTAATAGCTCCTCATTGGCCTAATCAGATTTGGTTCCCCTTCCTTCGACTTCATCTTTTGGAGGACCCCTGGATTCTGGACCCAGTTCTGGACCTTCTGACGTACTCGTTGGGGTAACTTCATCCCTCTCTGCAGTCCCTGAAGCTGGCAGCTTGGCTGCTCCAATTCCCATCATAGCCAGGTTCCATAACCTTTTCAATGAGACCGAAGCAAATTCTCTTATCCTCTCATAAATCCTCTACGAGGAAGCTGTACCTTAGCAAATGGAAAAAAGTTTCTGTATGGGCCTCAAAAACAATCCTTACCAAGCCCCTATGGCCTCTATACTAGAATTCTTGAGCATGATATTCAACAGAGGAGCTGCAGCAGCAACAGTCTCCGTGTTCAGTTTGCTGCCATTTCTAACTTTCATCTTGGATTTGAAGGATTGAATATTATGTCACACACATTATCCAAAGCCTTTCTCAAAGGGACCTTTCATATCAGACCACCTGTGAAGTCTCCGTATTCCCCATGGAATCTAGATTTTATGCTTTCCCGCATTATTCTTCCTCCATTTGAACCAGCTTCCTCATGTGACCTCAGATTTTTTTCTTGGAAAACTATCTTTGTAGTGGCTATTACTTCTGCCCGCAGAGTGTCAGAGCTTCAGGCCTTGTCCATTAAACCTCCTTACTTGATTTTCCATGCTGACAGAGTCTCACTTTGAACAAACCCCT
This sequence comes from Protopterus annectens, assembly GCF_019279795.1. Lineage (NCBI taxonomy): Eukaryota > Metazoa > Chordata > Ceratodontiformes > Protopteridae > Protopterus > Protopterus annectens. The sequence continues at coordinate 101,506,201 of NC_056737.1, forward strand.
CTTTTTTTGCCTAAGGTTTGCACTGAAACTAATCTTAACCAAATATTGATTTGCCAGTTTTCTTCTCCAATCACTCCAACAATCTAGAGTACATGCTGCACAAATTTGATGTTCACAGACAGCTCATATTTTATTTGGATAGAACAAAAGATTTCAGGAAAATCAGATCAGCTTTTTGTTTCCTTTTCAGAGTCCAGGAAAGGGATGCCAGTGGCTTAAACAACTCTGTCTAAATGGTTATCTGATTGTATCACCTTTGCTTATTCAGCTACCAATATTCCCTTACAGCATGAAATTAAAGCTCACTCAACCAGAGCAGTTTCTAAATCTTCTGCTTTCTCTGCCAAACTTCCTATTGATAACATTTGTGCAGCAGCACTTGGTCGAAACCTCATACCTTTGTCACACATTACAAAGTTGACAGGGCCTCCTTTGGATCCACGGTCTTGAAAAATATACTCCCGTGAGCCACCCGAGGTAGATGGTGCTTGGGATGCTACCCATCAGTAAGAATGAACGGCGAGATAGAACAACTTCACATAAAGAAGTTATGTACTTACTGTAACGTAACATGTGAGCTGTTCATCTCGTCTTGATTCTTACGTCCCTTCCTCCTACCCCCTCCTGGGTTTCCAGAAGACTGAGATGCTAGATCCTTCCTGGTCACTCAACCCTTCTGTACTTTCTCTTATGGTGTTATAGAATGACATATGGTATTATTATATGCAGCAAACAACATCTGAGGTAACTCTAGGTGCATCATGGGATAGGGACTTGGCCTCGAGCTACTTGAAATCCTCAAGCTTTGTAGTAGGCCGACTCAGAGCCGAGGGATCGTCTCTGAACCCATCAGTAAGATTGAAGGCGAGATGAACAACTCACATGGAACGTTATGGTAAGTGCATAACTTCTTTTTATTTTTTAAGATACGTTATGTGAGGGGAGTGGCAGACGGGGAAGAGTTGAGCCTTGATCAACTTTTACCGTATTCAGTACCTATGAAATCTAAAAAACGATGATTAGGAGAAAAAAAAAAAACAGGAAGAAGGTTTTTAATTGTATCACGTTTCTTAATAACACATTTTTTTGATCATGAAGTCACATTTTCGTAACCTTCATCACATCAGAAATATCCTCTCCTAAAAGAAGGCTTTCACAAATGCTGTAGGTCCCAGGGACCATGGGGGAGAGTGCTTCCTTTGTTGAAGAATTAAGGAGTAGAAACTTCACAAATCCTGATACTTGGCTATTGGCTGGCTCACATATCAGCTGATATGTCTGAAGAGCTTAAAGCAGTGATTTTTGGCAGTTGTTATAGATGATTTCATTTTTGGTCTGCCATCTGCAGAAATATTAAAATTCATGGAAAAGAAAGGTAAACTCAAGGAATCGGCATCATGAGAAATATTTCCTATCTGGTGCTGCCTTTTATGGAACTTTATTCATGAAAAAAATTGCAGTGAAGATTATCCATCAGCTTCCCTCTTTTGTGTGTCATAAATCTAAAAGTATAACTAAAATTCTTCTATTTCACACGATTTTGCTCCACAAGGTATACTTGTTTAAGTCGGTTTCTTTGGACGCACCTTTGGGTTGATGCGTATTACATACCTGCTTTTACAGCTTCACTTATATTCCCAAGCCTTCATCCTGCAGACTGATTATGACTAATCAGTGCAGGTGTTTGAAGGAACAGTATGTTGTCTTTATTAACTATCATTTTCTTTGGAGATTGCACATATACTGGCTACATAATCTGATATGACTAATTGTTATGTATGTAGCCTTGCAGTGAATGCATTCATTTTCATTATGTTGTTAGTCTCAAAACAGAAGAGACCCTTTAATCGTATGTACATTATTATACTTTAGCACTGAAGAGTTTGAAAATTCCCTTAAGTTTTGAATTTCAGGAATAGGGTATCTGTTATGATATGTACATCTAGATGAAACCAGTATTTCCTTCATTTCTCATGATGGATTTAATTTAGTTTATAAAAGAAACCAACATGGATTATCTTTGTTTGAGAAGTAATGCATTAAGTTCATAGGTTTCTGCTAGACAGTAGACTGGTTAAGCCTTCTAAAACCTAGCCAATGCAACCCCACTGGTACACCCAGTTATTTACTCCTAATGTCCATAAGGGGTAGGGGATACATTTTTCTAACTTAGATTTGAGGATCGTGAGGGAAATTGTTTGCTTTATAGAAAGTGGGTGTATGCCCCAGAGGTGGAGGATTCTTTGGAGAGAGAGAGCTATTATCCCAACAAATAATTGTTATTTTGCCGTGCATGTTAAGGTTTCTATACCTTGTATTTGTGTTACTACCAGTCTTGCAGATGTGTAGTAGATCTTGCAGGACTGGATCATTTACAGCTTTGTAGACCAGGCATAGATAGTCATGTAGGAGTCCGTAGGATAAGGAAGTGAGGCGAGGCTTTTAGATGCTCCGAGTAACATATGAAGTGCATAGAAGAGATTGTTGGTAATGAGGTTACGTTTTTTTTTTTCAAGCTGGGCTATGTATTTGGACAGATACATACTGAAGGATGCTTGTTTTTGTTCTTTGGGCCTGACAAGGAACCACTAGAGGGGAATGATGACATATATTGACCAAGAGTTAGTTGTCAGTTTGATGAGACAGGAGGCTTTCTTGTTGGTAATGCTTGTCAAAAGCAGAGTTCATTATTGATGAATGCCTAAGTCTCTAATGACCGTGTTTATTTTAAGGGAGTGTTACTTATCTGGTGGGAGTGCAAAAACTGTTTTCTAAAACTTGTACAATCAATATAGCTTGGCTATCAGCTTTAGCCCAGGATCCTGTCAGCACATGTTGGACAGTTAGCCTCTTTTGGAGGATCTGTGTGTCTTCAGGACAGTTTTTGATAACTCCAGACTTGCCGTCATCCAACAAGTTGGTCAGCCTAAGGCTTTTTATGTTAGATTTGACATCAGGGAAGTAGATGAAAGATAGAAATGGTCTTATTGCAGAGATGAACAATCCATTGAGTTACATTAGGATTTATATTGAATTTAATCAGTTTGATAATGAAACCAGAATTGGAGCATAGTGTCAGAGGACCTCTCCATCTTCAGCTATGCTGTGTGCACAGAGAAACCATTAACTAATGTTTCTGTGACTCTCTCTTTCTCTCTCTCTCACAAATAAATCCATTAGGTTTAGTAGACCTGCTCTTCCTTTTACAAAGCCAAATTGGTCGGGGTCTAGGGACTTGTAGGTTCCATATCTCGCTGTTTATAAGGTCCATGACGCTGACACTGCAGATGATATTTACTTACTTGCTTATATTTGTTTACTGGGGCAGTGTACTGATCTCAATGAGCCATTTGCAGGCACAGCCTTGGTGAATAGGATCACAAAAAATGAACAAAACATTTAAAGAAGTAGAATCTACAGAAATTTCCAATTTTAGGCCTATAGCTATTCTCTCTCCACTCTCAAAAAATCATGGAAAAATGCATCCATGCACAGTTATTATGCCACCTATTACTAGAAGACCTTTTAACACCCATTCAACATGGTTTTCGACTGAACCATAGTACTCCAACTGCTCTCGTCCCTTTAACCAATTCATTTATGCAATCCAGAGACAATAACAAACTAGTTTCTTAACTATTCCTGGACTTATCCAAGGCATTTGATTCTGTATCTCATCCTTTGTGCATTTCTAAGCTAACAGAACTTAATCTGTGCTCATCCACTATCCCTTGGTTCAGCAGCTACCTGTCCATTAGGCAACAATCTGTTAGGTGGCTTTCTACACTGTCCCCTCTTCTGCCAATCACCGCAGCTGTGCCCCAAGGCTCCATCTTAGGACCTCTTCTATTTAACATTTTTACTAACAATATTTATAAATCCTGCCCGAACTCAACTCTCATCCAATATGCGGACGATTTACAGTCATCACCTCCACTGATTATTTCTCAGACATCAGAACACTTAACTGAGTAAAGGAGCTTCGGGCTGACTAACAATTACATGAACTAAACCAAAAACAAAAAGTCAGCTTGTATGGAAAGCATATAGAACAATAAAAACAGTAAAACTACAGTAAAATGATGAGCACTTTCGCACCGTATCTAGGTGCTTCCTCAGATCTAAAAAAGTCACACAAATTACAAGCATTTAAATAATTCAAAACAAGCGCCTCAGGCCACCTGACCTAAGAGCTAGTTTTAACGGGACATATTCATTTAGTCTCTTGCCTGTGGTTGCTGAAGCATTAATATCCATTTTATTTCTAATTTTTCTGTGCTAGATCTAACATCACCACCCCTAATATTTAATAAAAGCACCGAAAAGTGCAAGAAATTTAAAGGTGTGCATGGATCCTTGCTTGGTTACATGCGTAGCAAGTGCATTCCTAGTGTCACATTTATTCATACTGTATATATATTCTGTAATCCTATTTGTAAAACACCAATTCATTTTCCCAGCATAATAGCAATTACATGCTTCACAACAAGCAAAGTAAATAATTTTCTGTGCCGCAATCAGCATAGAAATTTAAATTATATTTCTGATCTGTAACAGGATGTATAAGATAATCACTCTCGCTGATACAGCTACAGATATTGCAACCACCACATTTAAATGTCCCATTGAGAGCTAATCTGGGCTCATTATCTCCCAAGAGGGGTTTATAACGTAACATTTTTTTAATTGATTTATAATTCCTATGTGTGAATTTAAGTTCATTCCCTATAATGTCTTTAAATTTAACATCTGTTGTGAGTATATTCCAGTGTTTTTAATAATATCACAAACTTGATGTACATTGTTAGAATAATTCAAGCACAACTTTACTGGATAAGCTCTATTATTCCTATTAGTCTGAATATTATCAGATGGACTACTAAAAAATGGTTGTCCTCTCATCTGACAATATGCCAGCACTTCATTCTGTATCTCATGAACCATAGACTCATGGTAGCCTCTCTGACAAAATTCATTGGCCAGAGTGACAAAAGAAAAATACATGCCACTATCCTTATTATGCAAGCTTGTATTTCTAAAAAAAACTGGCTCTTCATCACATACCTTTTTAGATACCTAGGATGCATATTTTGTGCATGTAACAAACTGTTCTTTTTACAGATCTTCCTGTGGATGGCTGTATCAATCCCATGAACACTTTTTCATTATTAGGTTCATAGGTTATTACTAGGCTAATTACCCTTATGGGCCACTTTAAGCCTAGCCAGTTACCCCATGTGAGACTCAAACCATGCACCTTGTGTCTTTAAGATGAACACTTTAACCATTATGCCAACCTCCCACCGTTGATGTATACAACTATAAAATCTATTCCCACATAATATTACTTAAAGGTAAATCTCAAAAAATCAGTGGTGCCATGTAAATAATGAATAAAATCATGTGGAGATTCCAACAACCCTGCCCAAATTAAAAATACATTGTCCACAAACCTAGCATAATGTAAGAGTAAATGGCAATACATATTTATTTATTTTTATTTTACATTTGTTGACCGGGCTAGTCTAACTGGATATATGTCCATTTTCAGTAGAGGCCCGGGGAGATAAGCTCCAAGAGAATTTTGTAACAAAAAAAACGCTAGTACAATACATTAACAAAGGGTGGAAGTTCAATTACATAACTGTCTAACAAACGTATCACATATACAAAGAAAATCTCAACAAGACAAGGTCAGGTAAATTTGTTTGTTTGTGTCTTTCGGCTTTTTCCGGTTAGGGTTCGCCACAGCGGAACTCCGGTCCGCTAATGATTGGCAGTAGATTTTTACGTACTGGCTTGCCAGGCCTAACGCACAACCTTCAACAAAGGAACGCCCATTCACGCATGTCGCTACACAGAAGACGCTCTAACTGAGAATCGAACGGGCAACGTGTAACTGTGAGGCGACAATGCTACCGCAGCACCACCACCGCAGTATAAGACAAGGTCAGTTTAATAAAGAAACTAAATAAAAATCTAAAATTAAGAAAATATCAACAGGACAGGTCAGTTAAACATAGCAAGTCTAAAGTTGTATATATTATAAAGGAAGATTGGAGTTAGTACTGAGAGATTAGCAGGTAAACAGAACCCAGTAAATAAGGGAAGGTTAATCAGATTTAGAACAAGGGCATAACCAGTGTGTTCCAAGGTAAGATTTCAGTTTAATTTTGAAAAGTGATAGAGGACAGTGATGCAAGTTCACTGGGAAGTAGGTTCCAAGATTTTCCAGCAGTATTGGAGAATAGAGAGTCACCGGCCATGTTGTTGGATTTACATATACTGACAAGTAGTTTATTTGATGAACATAAGGTATTAAGATTGTTATTGGGGGTAATGAGGTTAGAAAGCATTGGAGTATTGGTAGGTAGGTAAAGGATCTTGTGGGCAATGGTAAGTTGGTGAAATTTAACCTGATTTTGTAGCTCAAGCCATCCTAGCTGTTTTAGATTAGTGCAGTGGTGAGTTCTAAAAGGATTTCCAGTAGCAAATTTGGCAATGTTGTTGTAGGAGGTTACCATTTTGTGGAGGTTATTTTTGATAGATTAGTATATATAGGTGAGGCATAGAGGAATGTAGACATTAAATGAGTGTGGGCAATAGTTATTCTAGCTGCTGGAGTAAGGAAAGGTCTGATCCTATAGAGAAAGCCAAGTTTTCTATTTACAGTTTTAATTGTATTGTTGATATGGGTGTCAAAGTTGAGATTGTTGTCAATTGTTATTCCAAGAAGTTTGGTAGTAGTGTCAGAAGATATTAGAGTACCATTATTAGAAGATATTAGAGTACCATTATTAGATATGACTGTGAACTCTATTGGAGAAGACTTATGTGTGGGAGTAAAGAGCAAGAGTTTAGTTGTTTGGGGGGTTCAGAAGGAGGCAACATTGTGTAAACCATTGTTCTACTGTATTAAACACTTTTTGGGTTAGGGACTGCACTTCTGATGAAGATGTGGCTGAGCATATTAGTGTGGAATCATATGCATATTGTATACAAGTAGCCTGAGGAATTACTAAGTGAAGGTCATTAATGAAAAGTGAAAATAGGAGAGGTCCCAGTATGGAGCCTTGAGGGACACCAAGGGTAATGGGGAGGTGGGTAGATAGATTATTATCCCATAGCACTGCCTGTTGTCAATTTTCTAAGAAGGATTGGAACCATTTTATAGCCAGTGCATCTAGTGAAAGGGATTTGAGGATATTTATAAATATCTGGTGGTTAACCATATCAAATGCATATATTATTCTCATCATGAATAAATTCAGATTCCCACTCTGCCAGCACCATGTTTGCATATGTATTAGCTAGCACACATGGTGCCCATTGCTACACCCACCTTTTAAACGTACAGTGGATATAAAAAGTGTACACACCCCTGTTAAAATGGCAGGTTTTTGTAGTACAAAAAAATTAGACCACAATAAATCATTTCAAAACTTTTCCAACATTTAATGTGACCTGTAACCTGTACAATTCAGTTGAAAAACAAATCTGTTAATGGAAAAATATAAAAATTAAAAAACATATAATAAGCTGGTTGCATAATTGTGCACACCCTTAAACTAATACTTTGTTGAAGTACCTTTTAGTTTAATTCCAGCATTCAGTCTTCTTGGGTAGGAGTCTATCACCTGGCACATCTTGACTTGGCAATATTTGCCCATTCTTCTTTGCAAAAACGCTCCAAATCTGTCAGATTGCGAGGGCATCTTTTGTGCACAGCCCTCTTCAGGTCACCCCACAAATTTTCTGTTGGATTTAGGTCTGGGCTCTGGCTGAACCATTCCAAAACTTTAATTTTCTTCTGGTGAAGCCATTATTTTGTTGATTTGGATGTATGCTTGGGGTTCATTGTCGAGTTGAAAGGTGAAATTCCTCTTCATCTTCAGCTTTCTAGCAGACGCCTGAAGGTTTTGGGCCAAAAGTGACTGGTATTTGGAAATATTCATAATTCCCTCCACCTTGACTAAAGCCCCAGTTCCAGCTGATGAAAAGCAACCCCAAAGCATGATACTGCCACTACCATGCTTCACCATGGGAATGGTGTTCTTTTCGTTATCCGAAGTGTTGTTTTTGCGCCAAATGTGCCTTTTGGAATTGTGGCCAAAAGGTTCACCATTGGACTTATCAGACCATAACACTTTTTTCCACATGCTTTTGGGAGACTTGATGTATTGTTTTGCAAATTTTAGCCGGTCCTGGATGTTTTTCGGTATAAGAAAACTCTTCCGTCCTGCAACCCTACCCCATAGTCCAGACATATGGAGATTGTTGTCATATGTAGTACACAACCAGTACATACCAGAAATTCCTGCAACCCCTTCATTGTTGCTGTAGGTCTCTTGGCAGCCTCCTTGACCAGTTTTCATCTCATCTTTTATCAATTTTGGAGGGACGTCCAGTTCTTTGCAATGTCACTGTTGTCTCCACTTTTTGATGACTGTCTTCACTGTGTTCCATAGTATATCTAATGCTGTGGAAATTTTTTTGTACCCTTCTCCTGACTGATACCTTTCAATAATGAGATCCCTTTGATGCTTTGTAAGCTCTCTGCGAACCATAGCTTTTGCTGTAGCAGGTAACCGAGTACATGTTAGGAAAACCCTACTAGGATAGCTGAACTTTATTTGGGGTTAATCAGAGTCTCTTTAGTTGATGGCAGGTGTGTACCCAAGAAGACTGAATGCTTTAATTAAATGAAAAGATGCTTCAACAAAGTATTAGTTTAAGGGTGTGCACACTTATGCAACCAGCTTATTGTACATTTTTTTTATTTTTTATATTTTTTCGCCTAACAGATTTTGTTTTTCAATTGAATTGTACAGGTTATAGGACACATTAAAGGTGGGAAAAGTTTTGAAATGATTTATTGTGGTCTCATTTTTTTATATCACAAAAACCTGGCATTTTAAAAGGGGGTGCACACTTTTTATATCCACTGTAATATCTATCAGCAAATACAAATGCATTGTGAGTGAGAATACTATCTAACAGAGAACATATCAAATATATTTGTTCAAAAGTATGTGTAGAATTATCAGAAAAGCATCCACTTCCAGAGCCAATAACTAGTCCCCAACGCCACATTTGAAAGGCGACACTTTATTATAAAACCACTGGGATGTAAAAACAAAAATACGGTCAAGCGCTTTTGTCAAAATGACTTCATCAGAACAAGAGTACCAAACATTCCATCACCTTTTATACATGTTCCTTGATAAATCAATTGAAATCAATTTACCAATTAACAAACATTTAAAAAGACAGTCATTGAAAATCTTCTGTATAGAATAAACACCTAGTACAGGGTTTTTACATAAAATTTCCTAAAAAAATCCTTAGCAGAAAACACCCAATTTGCAACAACTATTGAAAAGTTGTTTGATGATATATTACAATTTGCTAGCTCTGAACTTTAGAAGTTTTTTAAAACCCACACTATTTTAAATTGTACTAATTGAATTATTGGTCATGACGTAAATGGATGTTAGCTTTTATAATGGTTACGCTGCCAGTGTTTTTTGTTTCTGAAGAAGTCAGCTCATTGTGCTGACGAAAAGCGCTTAAATACATTTTTTTGACTGCCTTGGGTCGTTCACGGCTTGTTTTCGTTTTCTACATCTGGTTTTGTATCTTGCTTTACAGTATGGATAGTAGGTTAGTAATTCTTGAAACTAAAATGCACAAAGTGCGGGCATTGCAATGTGACAATTCATATTTAAGGGAATGTATTGCTAGAAGGCGGGTTCCTAAGGGCCCTTCGTATGTTTAAATTTCCAAATGGCTTGAAAAAAGCGGAACCTGAATGTGATGAATTAATACAAATGTTCGACCGACATGGGGTCGAACTGATGGAATTTATTGTTAACATTAATAACAAAAAGATATGTGAATTTCTAAAGGAAATTGATGATGTTAATAAAGTAGTATTAGATGATGTTTGTTTTAATCAGTACTCTTTCAGATATAATGTTATTTTTGATAAAGTAGAAAATGAACTGAATAACAATATTTTTATGAAAAAGAAGAAATTAGCAAGGGATGAATTTGAATATAAGAACGGTTTTGCTTATCCTTTTCCAAAAGCATACATGGGTAATGATTAGGGTAGGGACTATACACAGGAGTATGGTCAGTCCACTAATGTGAACGGTGTTTTGAACAGGACCAACATTAACGATAATGAATATGATGTTGAGTTCTCACCACTTAGAAGGTCCGAAAGGATTTTCAATAGAAATCAATCCAGACAGGAGAAAGATTTTTTAGGCCCAAGGGGAAGGAGGGTAAGACAGAAATTCAGGAACTCCCCCTACAGGAGGAAGAACGATTCACAGTAGGTTCGATAGACAGGTGTGGTGAGGAAGATAATGATGATATTACAAACTACGATGATATTTTTTTTTGTACAAGGGTTTTAAAATTTACAATTATGCAGATTTTCCAGTGTGTAAAGATTTATTTCGGTTATTAATGAAGGGAATGTAATTCGTCCCCTCAACTAAGGAAGAAAGTAGCAAAATTTTAACGGATTTTGAGATTTTTGTAAGAAAACTAAATTTAGTTTTTGAACAAAGACAAAGCTAGCTTGGACACTAATAGGAATTCAGTAACAAATAAGAAAAGTTGCTATAACCCCCCCCCCCTTTTGCCCATTTTGTATTCCTTTGAAAATGTCAGTTGTCAGGAGATTTTTAAAACCCTGCAAACACATAGATACAGGAAACACAATCTCCCTTTGGCTGAGAAAAAGTTACTCTTTGAGTTAAGGGATAACTAAAATGTCAGATTTATGAAACCCGACAAGGGTGGGGGTATGGTTATTACTAACATTGAAGATTATAATAACAAAATTACTAGTATGTTGAACGACAACACTAAATATGAGGTGGCCTCTAGGAATGAAATTCACTTAAGTTATAGAAAGATAAAACTCCTTTTGGAAGACTCCTTATTTCAAGGAGTCATTAACGAAGAAGTTTATAACTTCCTTCATGTGGAACATCCAGTTATACCCATTGCTTTTGGAATCCCTAAAACCCACAAGAACTTGAAAGATCCCCCCTATAGGCTTATAATATCCGGCTATAACAGTATAACTTACCCCTTAGGGGTTTTTATAGACCGGATGGTTAGACAGGCCTTGTTTCCCATAGAACATGTACTTGTAGATTCATGGGATTTTTTGAGAAAAGTGAAGAAAGAAATTTTCACTAACGAGATCTATTTTTCCACTATAGATGTAGTTGATCTTTTCACTTCCATTCCTCATGAGGTAGGACTGGAATTTTTTAATGACGTATTAGTGAATAATACTAATTTAAGTGGGAACATGATCAACTTCATTATAGAGTTAATGGAGATAGTGTTGAAAAATAATTTCTTTACATTTGAGGGGGAATTCTACAGACAAGTAAAAGGGGTAGCGATGGGTAATAGCTGTGCCCCTATATTTGCAAATCTTGTTATGTATCAATGGGAGAACCATTATGTGTTTAACTCTTGTTATAAAAATGAATGGTGTTTGTATCTAAGGTTTTTGGACGATTTGTTCATTTTGTGGAAAGATGAAACACTTTTTGAACCTTTTCTTGAATATATTAACATTATCTGTGATTACTTTAAATTTACAGGTAATGGCAATCCTAACGAGATTAATTTTCTTGATGTAAAATTATTCAAAGATTTTCATAATAATAGTTTTCAGTCTAGGGTATACAGAAAACCCACTTTCTCCAACGACTATTTGGAATACTCCAGTAACCATCCTCCATATACTAAGAGGAATATTGTTAAGGGGCAGATGGTTAGAGTGGTAAGAATGTGTTCCAACTTGACCCTTGTTGAAGATGAAACTAAGGTAGTTATGGATATGTTCCTTCATAGGGGTTATCCACTGGATTTGTTAAAGAGAATTAGAGATCAAGTTATGGGTGAGTGGAACATTGGATACAAACCATTACTAGGGGCAGGTGAAGAGGTAGTATTTAAAACTTATAGTGGGTTCAAGGATTTTTCCCAGGCTATGGTCCTTACTTATGGTGAAACCTCTTATGAGGTGGAAAAGATTATTAGGAACAATTGGGCCATGTTCAAGGGAAATAGGGATGTGTTGTCTGTTCTGGGTCCTGAACCACTATTTACTTATAGAGTTAACAACAACTTGAAAAATATTTTGGAAAATAAACCAGTTAAGAAAAATAGAAGGAATGGTACCCATAAATGTGGGACCTGTGAGTATTGTAACTATATTCTAGAGAACCCCAAGATAAAAGTAGGTCCTTATGAAATAGAAGTGTTTTTTGCAGCAGGTTCATGTACCACTACTGGTGTTGTTTATTTAGCTCTATGTACATCCTGCCAATGTTATTATATTGGTAAGACGGAGAGGAAATTAAATCGTAGAATATATGAACATTGTTATAGCATTTTGAAAAAGGATGAAAAAAATGCTTTATTTAAACATGTTAATGCCAGTCCGTCTTGTAGTTTCAAGTTTGGTATTTTGGAAGTGGTCAATCTTGATTTTAGAGGGGGTGATTGGACCAACAAATTATTAAGGGCTGAAACCAAATGGCAACTTAAACTAAATGCTGCAGAATTCCCAGGTATAAATGATGCTATCAGCATCAAACCTGAGTTAAAGTTCAGAGCTAGCAAATTGTAATATAATATCAAACAACTTTTCAATAGTTGTTATAAAATGTGTGTTTTCTGCTAAGGATTTTTTTAGGAAATTTTATGTAAAAACCCTGTACTAGGTGTTTATTCTATACAGAAGATTTTCAATGACTGTCTTTTTAAATGTTTGTTAATTGGTAAATTGATTTCAATTGATTTATCAAGGAACATGTATAAAAGGTGATGGAATGTTTGATACTCTTGTTCTGATGAAGTCATTTTGACGAAAGCGCTTGACCTTATTTTTGTTTTTACATCCCAGTGGTTTTATAATAAAGTGTCGCCTTTCAACTGTGGCGTTGGGGACTAGTTATTGGCTCTGGAAGTGGATGCTTTTGTGGTTGTTCTCTGCTTCCGCACCTGCTGGTTTTATTTGTGGTTTTTGGTGCCTTGGTAGCCTACTAGACCCATTTTTTAAAGTGGAAAACAACAGACTTTCGCCAGTATTTGAGGAGGATTTAGATTCTCCATCCTTTCCATGTGGACAGCAAACCGATGGTAACAATGACAATTTATTCCAGTTAATTTTAAGTTTAACTGAAAAAGTTACAGAACTGCAGGAAGTAGTCTACAACCTTCAGAACTCTAATAGTTCCGGTAATAACAGAGCTGGATCTAGTGCAGGGAACTCTAGAGAAGTAACACTTCCAGTGGTTCATGGAGCTGTTTCTAGTGGGGCTCGTAACAAGGAAACTATCCTACTAGGAACTGATATTAGCGGCGGAAATAGTTTGGAAAATCTGACTGACAACAATGGAATTAATTCCGCATTTGATCATTTAAAAGATTGGACTAAAAGGGAATATGCATTTTTTGGTAATAACAACCAAGCGGACAAAAACAGTATGGATAGTAGAAAATGAAAACAAGCCGTGAATGACCCAAGGCAGTCAAAAAAATTTATTTAAGCGCTTTTCGTCAGCACAATGAGCTGACTTCTTCAGAAACAAAAACCACTGGCAGTGTAACCATTATGAAAGCTAACATCCATTTACGTCATGACCAATAAGTCAATTAGTACAATTTAAAATAGTATGGGTTTTAAAAAACTATTTAAAGGCACAATGACCGTTAGTGGTAGCAAACATCACATCCCTATGAACATGCAAACAGCCCAAGTACATAAGTCAAGTCAACTTGTTGATATAAAAAATATAAAAAAATATAGTAATATATATTGTATTAATGTTGCAACAATTAAATAAGCATACAATACTGTTAAAATTTCAACAATTTTTAACCCTAGTTGTATTATACTGTTAGTTCATGGTTTGAAGCCTACATATGTCATTGTGTATAAGGTTGAAGCATCAAAGACCCTAAAATTGTTCTAAGTTACATAAAACATGTTCATAATTGAACACAGTTTATGAAAAATAGTTAAGAAAAAATAATAATGTATATAGATATTTATGTTTAATATCTTTTTATAATTGTATAACAGTAAATAGATGTAATAGTGCATATAGTAATAATAAAAAAAGAAGAAAACTAATGTTTTCACAACAAATTTCCTTAGGGACATAAGATAATTGTATGTGTGGTGTTACTATAATGTAAAATACTTAAAAAGTATATGTAGTTTCCCAAATAACACATATACTTGATAAAGTTTTTAGTAGTTTGAGTTATTTATGATTAGTTAGACATACCTAATGTCATAGATGCCACGATTAATAGTTTTAATAAGTTGTTAATCACGTTAATTAAAACTAGCTAATCCACAAAGTTATACACAAAAACAAGTACCATAAAAATAAGTACCGTAAAAAAATGTGTGTATCAAATAACAAAACCTTCATCTCTTCAAGCTATTCAATTTTAATAGACTTCCTATTGAACAAGACTCATTCAGTCCTGGGAAGCTATATGCATTCAGTTTCGCCTGCCATTTCAGTTCCAATTCCTCCAGTTTCAAATTTCTATGACCCCCTCTCGGGTCAATTTTTACATGGTCAATTACCATAAATCTAAAACTATGGTCTGGGTAAGCCGCCGTGTGTTTAGCAAGTGCGTGCTCTAATTTCCCCTTTCTAATGGCATACAGGTGTTTGTACATCCTTTCACGTAGTCTTCTTTCGGTTTTACCGATATAAAATGCTAAACAGGATGTACACCTGGATAAGTAGGTAATGTGGTTAGTGTTAGAATCAAATTTGTTCCTTAACCTAAATTTTTGTCCATTCAGGCTAAAAGAATTGCCCTCCTGGACATATTTACAATAGTTACAGTTCTGACATTTATACATTCCAGGGCATCTCACTGTAGGTGTATCGTGCTTTTCCAACAGGGTTTTGATGTTAAGCCCTTTCCTGTAAACTATCATAGGATGGTCACCCAATTTTTCAAATAAATCAGGTTGTATTTTAAACAAGTCCCAGTTTTTCTTCAATATAGATGAACACAAGGTACTTGTTGTACTGAAGGTGGTAATAAATTTAACAGTACATAGCTTGTTTTTAAGTCGGCCAGTGTTTAGTACATTACTCACTCTCCGATCACACTGGTTCTTATCAACCAAATTGACAACATTGTCGTCAATCAGGTTTTTAATGTTAGTCTTCAGAAGTGGTAAGTACACATTATTATGTCTTTTGTCCATTACCTCCTGGACTATCGGGTCAAGAAAAGTTACTGGGTAACCTCTATGTATAAACATTTCCCGTATATAGGCACATTCCTTTATAAAATCCTCGTCCAGGCTGACCATTCTGGAAGCTCTTACCAGCTGCCCCTTCACAACAGATTTCTTCTGATAGTGAGGGTGACAGCTGGTGTAGTGGAGGAAAGTATTAGAATATGTAGATTTTCTAAAGATGTTTGCAGTAAACATATTTAAGTTGTAGTTTTTACTTAGGTGGATATCGAGATAGTCAATACAATCACAATGGAACGTGTAAGCAAATTGCAAGAACTTAGTAGTGTGGTTGAAGTATTCAATAATTTGATGACTGACGCTTTCACTGCCTTTAAATAAGATGAAAATGTCATCCAGAAACCTTGTGTAGAATAGAAAGGACTCGAAAACACATTGCCTTTAAACACAAATTCCGATTCCCAATAAGCCATTACCAAGTTAGCTACACTTCCCCCACAGGGTGATCCCATGGCAACACCTATTTTTTGCAAAAAGAATTCGTCGCAATGGCAAAAATAATTATTTGTTAGTACTACGTCCAAAAGAACAGATACTAAATCTATTTCCCTGGTAGGAGCTTTACGTTTCTTAAGCATAAGTCCTACCCATTCTAATGCTACCTCATGGGGAATACTAGTGTAAAGGTCTTTTACATCAATTGTGAGGAAGTTGTAGCTCTTGTCAAAAGACAAAGTGTCAATGTTTTTCAAAAAAGTCCAAGAATCTTTACAAATTTGAGTCTCCTTGGCCAGATATTTTTGTAAAATGGCATCCAACACCTTAGCACAAGAGTAAGTGGGGGATCCCCTACTATCCACCAAGGGTCTTAATGGTGGGTTCTCAATACTCTTGTGTATTTTAGGGATGCCAAAGATACTCTGGTATCTAGGAAATGACATTACTAGGTAGTTGCATGTCTTTTGGTCTATTAGGCCATCAATGAACAAGTCCTCAATACAGTTTCTGATGATACTATAGGCTCTATTTACCTCACTACGGGAACTGTGTACGTATGCTTCAGTATTGAGTAATTTATTCATCCTGTCGTGGTAGTCACTCATACTGAAGACAACTAATCCACCACCCTTGTCAGGTTTACAAAACCTAAGTCCTTGGGTAGTAAGATAATACATATCTCCCTTTCATCATTATTCAAGTTAGTAAATGTAGTCCTATTGTTCTTGTAGGTATTCATGTGTCTAATATCCAGTTCACAACATTTCTCGAACAAGTCGAGAGCAGGATACAATGGGGGATTGTAAGTGCTAGGAACGTAGAGACTATCAGACGAACCAAACACATCACCCATCAAAACCTGAAGGTTTAATTTCCTAACAAACAATTTGATGTCCAAAATTGTGTCAGTCAAGTCCCATTGTTTCGATGGGATAAAAGTAAGCCCCTTAGACAAAAGGTCAACCATTTCAGACCCAATTTCTGTGTCACTAAAGTTATACACTTTAAAGTCACCCTTAGTGTTTAAAATAATAGAAGGTACTCTTTTACTACTCCCTAAGGGGACAGATTCATGAGAACCGAAAATTAACTCATTCAAAATAATATCAGAATAAGGTGATTCTGTATTACCCCTGTTAGACTCAGGTACAGACTCAGTCATGTCTACAATAGTCAGACAAATCATAATCACCAGATAAGTTCAACAGTGAACCCATAACAGGTCGGGGATTTATTTCCTGTGAGCATTGTAGACCCGTTTGTCCTTTACTAGATTTTGTTGGTAGTTCTTCTGCTTCGGTTTGGCCCCGGTGAAGGGGCCCTGCTGAAAATTTGAGTCTCGTGTCTGTTGCCTGTCAGGTTGAGCACTTCGGAGCCTATTATGCCATGGGGTACCCCTACCCCCTTGTCCTTGATGATTAGGTGGCCCTAAGTCAAAACTGGTATTGTTGGACTCAAAGTCATCAACAAGGTCACAAGGTCCTTGTTGTACGACATTCAGGTCCTTATTGTATAGGTAAGATTTTTTAGGGTTTACCATTCCCTTTCCCCAAACTTGGGCTACAGATGGAGTGGGGTAAGCAGTTCCCAAACCGTATGCTTTGATGTCCCTATCAAGTTTTTTTGATTTTATTAGACTCCAGTTTGGACATATATTGGTCAATACTGTTAAATATACGGTCGTAGTCGTATTTGTATCTTCCGAATTCATAATGGGTTTGTATACTAGTGTCCAAATCCATTACATAACTAGAGAGGTCACTGACCGAGATAGTGTAATGTTTAATAATGGTCTCAATTAACTCAAATCCTTGTCGATCAAATAAGGTTACCAGATCTTTATGAAAGGCAGACCCATTTTCCAAGCCAGTAGGGTAGGATACTCGTCTTAAGTCTGAAGGTCTTGTTATTTGATACACATATTTTTTACGGTACTTATTTTTATGGTACTTGTTTTTGTGTATAACTTTGTGGATTAGCTAGTTTTAATTAACGTGATTAACAACTTATTAAAACTATTAATCGTGGCATCTATGACATTTGGTATGTCTAACTCATCATAAACAACTCAAACTACTAAAAACTTTATCAAGTATATGTGTTATTTGGGAAACTGCATATACTTTTTAAGTATTTTACATTATAGTAACACCACACATACAATTATCTTATGTCCCTAAGGAAATTTGTTGTGAAAACATTAGTTTTCTTCTTTTTTAATATATTATTATTACTATATGCACTATTACATCTATTTACTGTTATACAATTATAAAAAGATATTAAACATAAATATCTATATACATTATTATTTTTTCTTAACTATTTTTCATAAACTGTGTTCAATTATGAACATGTTTTATGTAACTTAGAACAATTTTAGGGTCTTTGATGCTTCAACCTTATACACAATGACATATGTAGGCTTCAAACCATGAACTAACAGTATAATACAACTAGGGTTAAAAATTGTTGAAATTTTAACAGTATTGTATGCTTATTTAATTGTTGCAACATTAATACACTATATATTATTATATTTTTTATATTTTTTATATCAACAAGTTGACTTGACTTATGTACTTGTGCTGTTTGCATGTTCATAGGGATGTGATGTTTGCTACCACTAACGGTCATTGTGCCTTTAAATAGTTTTTTAAAACCCATACTATTTTAAATTGTACTAATTGAATTGTTGGTCATGACGTAAATGGATGTTAGCTTTTATAATGGTTACGCTGCCAGTGTTTTTTGTTTCTGAAGAAGTCAGCTCATTGTGCTGACGAAAAGCGCTTAAATACATTTTTTTGACTGCCTTGGGTCGTTCACGGCTTGTTTTCGTTTTCTACGTTTGGTTTTGTATCTTGCTTTACAGTATGGATAGTAGGTTAGTAATTCTTGAAACTAAAATGCACAAAGTGCGGGCATTGCAATGTGACAATTCATATTTAAGGGAATGTATTGCTAGAAGGCGGGTTCCTAAGGGCCCTTCGTATGTTTAAATTTCCAAATAGCTTGAAAAAAGCGGAACCCAAATGTGATGAATTAATACAAATGTTCGACCGACATGGGGTCGAACTGATGGAATTTATTGTTAACATTAATAACAAAAAGATATGTGAATTTCTAAAGGAAATTGATGATGTTAATAAAGTAGTATTAGATGATGTTTGTTTTAATCAGTACTCTTTCAGATATAATGTTATTTTTGATAAAGTAGAAAATGAACTGAATAACAATATTTTTATGAAAAAGAATAAATTAGCAAGGGATGAATTTGAATATAAGAACGGTTTTGCTTATCCTTTTCCAAAAGCATACCTGGGTAATGATTAGGGTAGGGACTATACACAGGAGTATGGTCAGTCCACTAATGTGAATGGTGTTTTGAACAGGACCAACATTAATGATAATGAATATGATGTTGAGTTCTCACCACTTAGAAGGTCCGAAAGGATTTTCAATAGAAATCAATCCAGACAGGAGAAAGATTTTTTAGGCCCAAGGGGGGAAGGAGGGGTAAGACAGAAATTCAGGAACTCCCCCTACAGGAGGAAGAACAGTTACGAGTAGGTTCGATAGACAGGTGTGGTGAGGAAGATAATGATGATATTACAAACTACGATGATATTGTTTTTTTTGTACAAGGGTTTTAAAATTTACAATTATGCAGATTTTCCAGTGTGTAAAGATTTATTTCGGTTATTAATGAAGGGAATGTAATTCGTCCCCTCAACTAAGGAAGAAAGTAGCAAAATTTTAATGGATTTTGAGATTTTTGTAAGAAAACTAAATTTAGTTTTTGAACAAAGACAAAGCTAGCTTGGACACTAATAGGAATTCAGTAACAAATAAGAAAAGTTGCTATAACCCCCCCCCCCTTTTGCCCATTTTGTATTCCTTTGAAAATGTCAGTTGTCAGGAGATTTTTAAAACCCTGCAAACACATAGATACAGGAAACACAATCTCCCTTTGGCTGAGAAAAAGTTACTCTTTGAGTTAAGGGATAACTAAAATGTCAGATTTATGAAACCCGACAAGGGTGGGGGTATGGTTATTACTAACACTGAAGATTATAATAACAAAATTACTAGTATGTTGAACGACAACACTAAATATGAGGTGGCCTCTAGGAATGAAATTCACTTAAGTCATAGAAAGATAAAACTCCTTTTGGAAGACTCCTTATTTCAAGGAGTCATTAACGAAGAATTTTATAACTTCCTTCATGTGGAAAATCCAGTTATACCCATTGCTTTTGGAATCCCTAAAACCCACAAGAACTTAAAAGATCCCCCCTATAGGCTTATAATATCCGTCCACAACAGTACAAACTTATCCCTTACGGGTTTTTATAGACCAGATGGTTAGACAGGCCTTGTTTCCCATAGAACATGTACTTGTAGATTAATGGGAATTTTTGAGAAGTGAAGAAAGAAATTTTCACTAATGAGATCTATTTTTCCACTATAGATGTAGTTGATATTTTCACTTCCATTCCTCATGAGGTAGGACTGGAATTTTTTAATGACATATTAGTGAATAATACTAATTTAAGTGGGAATATGATCAACTTCATTATAGAGTTAATGGAGATAGTGTTGAAAAATAATTTCTTTACATTTGAGGGGGAATTCTACAGACAAGTAAAAGGGGTAGCGATGGGTAATAGCTGTGCCCCTATATTTGCAAATCTTGTTATGTATCAATGGGAGAACCATTATGTGTTTAACTCTTGTTATAAAAATGAATGGTGTTTGTATCTAAGGTTTTTGGACGATTTGTTCATTTTGTGGAAAGATGAAACACTTTTTGAACCTTTTCTTGAATATATTAACAATATCTGTGATTACTTTAAATTTACAGGTAATGGCAATCCTAACGAGATTAATTTTCTTGATGTAAAATTATTCAAAGATTTTCATAATAATAGTTTTCAATCTAGGGTATACAGAAAAACCACTTTCTCCAACGACTATTTGGTATACTCCAGTAACCATCCTCCATATACTAAGAGGAATATTGTTAAGGGGCAGATGGTTAGAGTGGTAAGAATGTGTTCCAACTTGACCCTTGTTGAAGATGAAACTAAGGTAGTTATGGATATGTTCCTTCATAGGGGTTATCCACTGGATTTGTTAAAGAGAATTAGAGATCAAGTTATGGGTGAGTGGAACATTGGGTACAAACCATTACTAGGGGCAGGTGAAGAGGTAGTATTTAAAACTTATAGTGGGTTCAAGGATTTTTCCCAGGCTATGGTCCTTACTTATGGTGAAACCTCTTATGAGGTGGAAAAGATTATTAGGAACAAACTGGGCCATGTTCAAGGGAAATAGGGATGTGTTGTCTGTTCTGGGTCCTGAACCACTATTTACTTATAGAGTTAACAACAACTTGAAAAATATTTTGGAAAATAAACCAGTTAAGAAAAATAGAAGGAATGGTACCCATAAATGTGGGACCTGTGAGTATTGTAACTATATTCTAGAGAACCCCAAGATAAAAGTAGGTCCTTATGAAATAGAAGTGTTTTTTGCAACAGGTTCATGTACCACTACTGGTGTTGTTTATTTAGCTCTATGCACATCCTGCCAGTGTTATTATATTGGTAAGACGGAGAGGAAATTAAATCGTAGAATATATGAACATTGTTATAGCATTTTGAAAAAGGATGAAAAAAATGCTTTATTTAAACATGTTAATGCCAATCCGTCTCATAGTTTCAAGTTTGGTATTTTGGAAGTGGTCAATCTTGATTTTAGAGGGGGTAATTGGACCAACAAATTATTAAGGGCTGAAACCAAATGGCAACTTAAACTAAATGCTGCAGAATTCCCAGGTATAAATGATGCTATCAGCATCAAACCTGAGTTAAAGTTCAGAGCTCACAAATTGTAATATAATATCAAACAACTTTTCAATAGTTGTTACAAATTGTGTGTTTTCTGCCAAGGATTTTTTCAGGAAATTTTATGTAAAAACCCTGTACTAGGTGTTTATTCTATACAGAAGATTTTCAGTGACTGTCTTTTTAAATGTTTGTTAATTGGTAAATTGATTTCAATTGATTTATCAAGGAACATGTATAAAAGGTGATGGAATGTTTGATACTCTTGTTCTGATGAAGTCATTTTGACGAAAGCGCTTGACAGTGTTTTTGTTTTTACATCCCAGTGGTTTTGTAATAAAGTGTCGCCTTCCAACTGTGGCGTTGAGGACTAGTTATTGGCTCTGGAAGTGGATGCTTTTGTGGCTGTTCTTCTCTGCTTCCGCACCTGCTGGTTTTATGTGTAGAATTATTGATAAGAAAACATCTAACCAGCTCAATACCTTCAACATTCAGAATAACAGTGAATAAGGAGGTAATATCCACAGTGACAAAAAAAAATTCATCAGTGTTATTATTTTTAGCCCATTGAATCAACTTCTTCAAGAAATGCCAAGTGGCTTTGATAATAGTTTCCACTTTACCCACCAGCGGGTGTAATAGTTTATCAGCATAAACAGACAAGGGCTCAGTGACCCATCCCTTCCCTGACACTGTAGGTCGCATGGGAGGGGTTGGTACATGATTGATGAATCTTTGGGAGCCCATATATAGTTGGTATAACAGGGTATTCAACATGGTAATATGGTGAAAGGATCACACAAGACTTCAGAAATGTCCCAAAGAGTGGAAAAAACAAAACCAAAAAGCAGAAATCAACCAGGTCACTCAGAAAAAAGGACAATTTATACAAGCCTCTAGTATGATCACCAGTGATTTGGATTTTGATAGAGAGGTAGATTTCATAGTTTCTATGTTTGTAGATGGAAGTTATAGGAAAGAATATTTAGAAACTGTATTACATGAGATAAAATCAAAAAGACACATTAATTTTATACCTGTTTTAATTGGGAGCATCCCGAATACAATAAATAGGGCTAAGACTGCAGATTTTTTCCACAGTATGTTGTTTGGACATGTCAGTTAATAATATTGACACTTGTTCCATTATTAGAAAAAAAATGGAAAATTTTAGAGGGGAATATGGAACAATTGGTGCCATTCCCAAATTTGTATTTAAGAACAATTATAATATTAAAAAATGATTACAGCATGATTCTAATCTTATTCCACCAGTAGGATTGACCTCCAGTAAAAATAAAAGGATGTATAAACGTGGGTCCTTTACAGTTTGTAGATTTATTCTCTAGGTCCATTCATACATTTGAGGCATTTAGATAGGACTATTGCTGTTGATGGGGTATTTAATTACCTTTCTGAGGGCATCATTTATATTGCAGTCTGTGTACATTGTGACTGTTTTTATATTGGCATGACTGTTAGAACTTTAAGAAAGAGAATTAGTGAACACTTTTATGCAGTAAAGAAAAAGGACATGAACAATGCTTTATATAAACAAAATGAATTGCTCAGAAAGTAAAAAAAAATGTATTTGCTGTCCTAGAACAAGTTCCCAAAGATTTGAGGGGTGGAGACTATAAAGCTGGAGTAGAACAAAAAGAAACCATGTGGCAGCTAAAACTGGGAGCAGATACCTTCCCAGGTTTAATCGACACTATAAATATAAAGTGTTTTTTAAAGGGGCAACGATTGAAATTGTAAATACTGGATTTGGTTAAATGACTTAGTATTTTTTATGTCAGGGATTTTTTAAAAAAAAAACATAGTGCTGGAGAAGCAGAGAGGTGGTACCACATACCTTTAATGTTTTATTGGTTAATTGTTTAATGTATTATTTAATTATTTTTTTGTATATAAAAGTGTTTGGTTACTTGAGTTTGTTCTGAAAAAGTCTGGTGTGACAAAAGTGAATAAAGTTTTTACGCTAAGGTCTGGTTTTATTCGATCGATAGAGGATCACATAAGAAGTGAACAAAACACATTTAAAGAAGGAAAATCTACAGAAATTTCCAGTTTTAGGCCTATAGCTATTCTCTTTCCACACTCAAAAATCATGGAAAAATGCATCCATGTACAGTTATTGCGCCACCCATTACTAGAAAAACTTTTAACACCCACTCAGCATGGTTTTCAACCGTACCATAGTACTTCTACCACTCTCACCACTTTAACCAATTCAGTTGCGCAATCCAGAGACAATAACAAACTAGTCTCTTGCCTGTTCCTGGACCTTTCCAAGGCATTCGATACTGTCTCCTCCTTTGCTCATTCCTAAACTAACAGAACGTAGTCTGTGCCCATCCACTGTCTCTTGGTTCAGCAGCTACCTGTCCAATAGACAACAATCTGTTAGATGGATTTCTACACTGTCCCCTTCTCTGCCAATCACCACAGGTGTTCTTCAAGGCTCCTCTTCTATTTAACATTTTTACTAACAATCTTTATAAATCCTGCCCCAACTCATCTCTCATCCAGTATGTGGCTGATTCTGTAGTCATCACTTCTGATTTTCTCTCAGATGTGCTTTCCAAAACCCAGCAAACTTTCACAAATATTAAGACCTGGCTAACCAATAACCAGCTTATACTCAATGCTAAGAAAACTAAACTACTTCTCTTTATGCCTAAATCACTCTCATAACACCTCAGCTTTCACTATCACCTCGTTAGACAACAATGTTGAAGCCCATACCAAACTACTAGAGGTCATAACTGATGGTAAACTTAAGTTCGACCTTCATATAAATTACTGCATCAAAAATACTAACCAAAAGCTTGACTTAATATAACAAAAGATATCTCACACCAGAGGCAAGATGGTTACACTCTCTTGCTTATCTCCTACCTTGTCTCTTCTATGGCTCCCAAATCCTCAGTAACCTACAGGCAACACTACTGAATAAGATGGACAATGCATATCACAAAATAGCTAGATTCGCCCTAAACACTCGGCCTAAATCCCGTCACTGCCTGGCCTTGAAAACACTGAACTGACTTGAGTTCCCCAATCAACTTTTTTTCTCTCAACTTAATTTTATCTATTCCATCCTCTTCCAAACCCTCTTACTGCCCTAACATTTCCAACACCTTAAATTACTAACTCCCAACCAGAAAACTTAGAAGCACCAGCTGAAACCTCCTTGACATTTCCAAACCTAAAAAATCAGTTGGTGAAACCCTCTACAGCTATTTTCCCTCTGTCTACAATTAACATTTAGATCTATCACACAGCCCCACCCATTCAAAATCTCCCTAAAAGTCCACTTTATTAATATCTAGACTTGCACCTGTACACAACCACTGTGAACGTAATCACCTGACTCCCTTTGCATACAGCCCCCTTCTCAATTCATACTTAATTCTAGCCACAGAACTCTAACTTCTAATACCCTTTTCATTAAATTTTTCCACTACTCATATTTACCTCCCTCCCTTCTTTTCCCGCTTAGCTTACTACCCTTTCTCAGATTTCACTTGATTCAAAATACTACCACTGTCTCCTCTTATTTATAAATTTTAAAACAATCTCTAATTTTCCCTCGTTTACCCATAGCCAGCCCCCCTTTTTTTTCTCTTCACACTTAACCTTTTTCTATCACCTGCTGTCTCCGTCAGCTTCCCCTTTGCTTCTTGATATACAGTACTTTCTGTACTCCTATCTTAAACTCTGAGTTAATTATCATTACTTCCCCTCTAAATGGGGCATTCCTTATATATTGGAGATATATGAATGACCTTAACATATTGTTTTATTGACTTTTTGTAAATAATGCCTTTTAAACTCTCAGGCTACAAGTGGGACTCCAAGCTTTGTAATGCATGTTTATATTACCTCATGTATACTTTACTGTTTGTAAACATTTTTATGATATATGTAATACTTTATGGAGCTATTTTCCCCCTGGCCATTGCTGAAAAAGGGCGCAAGCTCAGTCAGACATTCCCGTTCAACAAATGTCAATTAAATTAAGTAAATAAATTTACAGATAAAAATGATATGCGAAAAAATAAAAACATATATATATGTATATGTTTATACATATATATTTACAGATACGAAAATATGCTACAACATTTAGTTCAGAAGCAGTTTACAGTGTCAAAACATAGATGGAGAAAATTAAGTTATGCTTACAGAGCTTTATGGATAAGATGTAGCCATAATGATTGCGATGGTGTTTACTTCAGGGATAGCAGCATATCATAATATGAGGTAAGAAGACCTTAGAAGAGGCAAGTGAGAATAGTTGCAAGAAATTTTGCCATGGGGAGAAGACTGAGAACAGGTGAAAGGAGCATGCAGAGGGAAGTGGAGTAGAAAGGAGAGAAGTGTGACAGAGATGCAAAGAGAAGAGGGAAGCAGGATGGATCAGAGGCAGTAAGTGAAGGAATGACAAGATGAAGTTGGAAGAATGAAACGTGTGTGTGTGTGTGTGTGTGTGTGTGTGTGTGTGTGTGTGTGTGTCTGAGTGTGTGTGTGTGTGTCTGAGTGTGTGTGTGTGTGTCTGAGTGATGCAGGGTTCATGTAATGTGACCTGAGTGCAGCTGCACTTTGTTTGGGTGAGAAGGTGTTCAATGAGCTGTTGTCTGAAGTCCAGGTTCTTCTCTGATTGAGACAGGAATGGAGACCATTATTTGGGTGCTTAGATGGAGAATGCACGGTCAGTGCAGTAATGTTGTAGTTTTGGGGGATAATAGGGTGGGTAGAAATTGAGAAATATCCCTCAGATTATATGTGGGGGTTTTGGTGAAAAGTTTGAGTAAGAGGGGGCATTGTTTTAAGAGAAAGAGTTTTGTGAATTAGTGATCATAGTAGGAGGTTGGCTTTCAAATGTACTTTGAGCTATTTAGCTTTGCTGAAAGTTGGGCAGTTATGTTCATTATTGGGGGAGTTAGTAATGAAGCAGCAAATTTTATTTGAGATGGTTTGTAAAGTGACTATGATATTTTTCTTTGAGGCTGCATCAATAATGGGTAGTCCATATTCGCGTTGAGATAAGAGTATTACCTTGCCTATGGCAGCTTTGGCTGGCTTGGAAAGAAGAAGTGATAGCTTGTTCACCCAGAACATTAGTGTGTGAATCTTTTTGCATGTGTTTTGAATGTGTAGTTAAAAGTTGCGAGACTGATGTAGCCAAATGCCAAGTTATTTGAATGATGTGTTAGTGTCTGTGGTGGTATTGTTAACATCTTTAATACTAAAGAAGCTGAGAGCTTTGGCTATTTTTAAGTTGTTTCCAAATAGCATTGCATTTATTTTTGAGGGACTGAGCACAAGTTTCTGTTCTGTTAGCCTCTGGTTGAGGGTTTGTAGATCATCCTGGAGCCGATTTTGTGTAATAGAGTGGGATTTGTTTGACCTAGAGATGACCATGTCATCCACATAAAGAATTAGATGCATCTGAGATTGGAGTTTGTTAATATAAATATGGATAATAGCAGAGGGGCTAAAGTGGAACCCTGGGGGACTCCATTCAAAGAAGAGCTGTTTTAGAGTTGATAGTGCCCTCTTTCAGCTTGAATGCTGTATTGGTGAGGAAATCTACAAAAAAAGGGTTTGCATAGTCACTAATGCCTATTTCAGGTAATTTGTCAAATGGTAAGTTGTGGCCAATTAGATCAAAAGCTTTTGTGAATTCATTGAAGACTGCTGCTGTCAGGCTGCCTTTGTCCATATTGGAGAGGATGCAGTCAGAGCCACACTAGTGAGGCTAATAGGCTTATAGTGCCCAGGGTCCATGGTTGGGCTTCCTTTATAGAAGGGAGCTACTTCGTCTGCTGTCTAGGTTTCTAATATCTGTACAGTAGAGAGGCTTTGGTGAATAGTTTGAGGAGGTCTGATAAACAGTCATTTCATACTGACCAGAAAAGAATCTGTGACTTTATCTGGAGCCAAAGAGCTGGTGCTTTTGGTCTAGGAGAGCACTTTTAGTATCTGTTCAAAGTAACTACAGAGGGAGGATGTAGTCTGAATACTTTGTATGGAGTCAGAAGAAGGGAGAAGTTAGGGCTTAATTTATTTGCATGGGTATTGGCTATATCCTCAAGGTCTGAGTGGATGATATATTGGTGCAGTACTGGGTATTACTTCCGAACTCCTTTAATTAAAGAACATGTAGTTGCCAACCTTTGCTGATATATTATTTTTTGTGTGTAATTACCTCTGTAGGATTTGATCTTGTTTCCGATTTCTTTAAATATTTCAAAGTTGGTTATAATAACTCTTGAGTTTTTCTTCTTTTCTTAAGGGTTACGAGTGTTTTCCTTTTTTTATAGAGTTTATTTATAGATATGCTACACCAGAGAGGATTGATTCATCGTCGTCATCATCATGATTATTATTGATTATTCAATGGTGGTGAATAGGAATATCATTTTTTTTTTAATTTATCTAAGTCTTTTGAGTTTCTAATAACATTAACCATGACAGGAATGGAGCTCACTCCGAAGTGAAAGCATGATTGAAGTTCATGAAATTAGTATTGTTTCAGTCTTTGATGTTAGCCAAAAGTGCTTCACACAGCACCCACAATGTGCCCAGAATTGACTCCTCCTCCTGCAATTCATACGGAGTTACATGTATCAGTAGTATTTCTAAATAAGTCTAAATTCTTTTTTATGGGACCCATTGCTCCTACTACCATCGTAACTGTTTGGGTATCCTTCTTCCACATTGCATGCAAAACCTGGTATTTTATGACTTTGTGTCTGTACCTAAGGCACTATAATTACTAGGTATAGCAATTTCAATGATCAATGCTACTTTTGTCTTTTTTGTGGACTACTATGTCTAGTTTTCTAGCATTTTTTTTTTTAACGTTTGGTAATAGGCGATACCATGTAATACAAACTTCATCGTTTAGTGTAATGCTTCGTGGCTAACGTTGCCAGTGTTTTTCAGCTATTTCAGTGTTATAATGTTTGCACCATCCCCAATGCAACAGTCTTGCCACATTATTATGCTTTTCAGTATACAGACCATCTGTCATTAGTGTATCACAGCCAGCAACAGGATGTGTTACTGTTTCCAATTCTGTTTTACAGAACCTACATTTGTCGGTTTCTCTAACATTTTCAGTAGACTTTCTAAACCATTGTGTACTTAGTCCATTATCTTGGGGTCGCAATATGAACTTTAGGTCATTTGGTTTAAATTCACCTCTCCTTAACCATTCCTGTGTTCGATCCTGCTCAATATGAGGTTGTTCCAGGTGTTTTCTGTACTTGCAACTACATTTATGCATTTTCCACATTTCTTTCCTTCTCATCTGATCCTTCACCTTATAGTCTTTCTTTTGTTTTTTTTTTGTTTTTTTGTCATGTTCATTTGCTGCCTGAGTTTTGTCTAATTCTGGTTTGATTTTCCATTCCTGCTTGACACCAGTATGCTTCTGCTAAACTAACCAAAGAAGTCATCTTTGACTGATTCTCCTTATGTTTTAAAACTTTTGCTATGTTTGGGCTTGTGAGGTTAGCAGATATGTATGGAGTCCTACAACTGCAGATCTATACATGTTACCAATTTCGAGGCCAATACCTCCTTCAGAATGGCGACTATGTAGTCGTGGTATACACTGATTTTTATGATCCTCTAATAAGCATAAGGCATCCTTCTTGATTTCCTGTCCAACCATTCCTACACTTTTTCGGGCCAGTCACTCACTCCAGAATTTTAAGTTAGGACAGGAAGAGTAAATTGGTTTATAGCTTGGACTTTGTTCCTAGATGTCAGCACTGCTTTCAGCATTAATTTTAGTCTTCTAAAATATTCCTTACTAAGTTTTATTCACATTTGTTCATGTTTTATTGTTGATCTTTCATCAATTCCCAGATATTTAAACACTCCCTTTTGCTCAAGTACTTTTATATCACATTCCTGTCCTAGGCTGATGTTTTCTTGTTGCTGCAGCTTTCCTGCTTTAAAGGTTGCTTTTGCACATTTATCAAGGTTAAATGTCATTCTTATATCATCTGAAAAAGTTTTGACCACTTACATTTGTGCTTTCAGCTCCTTATCTGATGAACTATAGTTTTAAAACATCCATAAAAAGAAGATTAGAAGTCTTTATACTTTGTTGTTTTCTGGGAGCCAAATTGTAACCATGACCTAATTTGTTAAGTATACAGCTTAATAGGTTAAGAGCAAGACAAAAGAGCAGTGGTGACAAAGTCACTCTGGAATATCCCTTTTGAATTTTTATCCCTGGACTAATAATTCTCCTTCATCATGGTTTAACTGCAGAGTGGTTTGCCACTGTGTCATGGCCACTGTAATGTAATTAGTCAGTGTAGGGTATATTTTGTACATTTTTAAGCACTCTTTTGTCCATGAATGTGAGATACTGTCAAATGCTTTTTTTGTAGTTTATCCATGCCATACTTAGATTCTTCCCCTTTTTTATAGTTCTCCATTATGACTTTATTTAACAATAAATGATCCTTTGTTCCGTATGACTTTCTTTTGTTACCCTTTTGTTCTATTGCCATGATTGATTTTTCTAATAAATTACTATAAACAATATTGACATAGTTTATACGTCATCAGAAGGCAAGTTATTGGTTTATAGTTTTTAGTATAACTTGCAGGTTTACTCTTAACATATAAAGTATTGATGTTCTTCATGTTTCACTGTTGCAGTCATCACACTTGGGTTATCCTGCCAGGGGTAGCCCTCATTTGGCCCGAATACCAGAGACTTAGTATTTTTGTGTCTGTTGCTGTCGCTTCACGACTGGTGTCAGGTTGTCAGGGGTATAAAAATAGGCAGCCGACGCCATTACATCAGTCTTTCTTGCCAAGGAGCCCGAAGCAGTTCGCACGAGTGCCAGTTGGCCACTACCTGAGTTTTCGTTTCCGAAATTGAATCAACCTGAAGTCTTCTAAAGCTAAGTACCCTGTTGGGGATCCTTTTTTCTTGCTCTTACCAATGTCAGAAAAAGTTAACAATTGTCTCGCCTGTGGAAAGCAAATACCACACCGAGATTTCCATTCTTACTGCGTCACTTGTTTAGGCCAAGACCATGACGTACCTCGCTGTCGGTTTTGTGCTTTGTTCAACGCCCAAACTATTCATCGTCAGGCACTTATTGTAGCTAAATACTTTCATTCTCGATCTTCGTATTCCGAAATGGCTTCTGTAAGCCATCTGACTACCGATCTTTCGAAAAAAACGTAAGGATAAAGATCGAGACAGACCGCACAGGTCCAAAACTGCCGACGACACTTTCGTTAAGCTAGACGCCAGTTCAGTGGTACTCAGTGAGGATCTTTCGCAGCCCCTGATGCCCGCTTTGATAAATTTGCATTCCGCTACCAAGACCCGTTCAGAGTCCAGTATGCCGCAGGACTCTTCTTTGACTACGGAACCTGCGGATGTCTCTACCTTAGATGGGTCCGGAGCCACTGTGCAGGCACCAGCTTCTGAGGAAGTTCTTTGCATTACCGATATTCGACACAAACCGACTTCTTTCACGTCTTAAGTTCTTTCTAAAACGACCGAGTTTCTTAGGCCAAGAGTACGAGCTACGCTTAAAAAATGACGACCCAAACTCAAACGCCTGCTTCCTTGCCACAATCTCAGATGCTTAAAATGCAGAAAACCTGATCGTGTTGATTAGGGGAAGCCAGCCTTCCCCTGCTAAAAAAAAAAAAGAGACTTGTCCCCAGCAGCTTTATCTGACCAAGAGTCCGACGACATTGAGGTTTCTGAATATGAAGACATTCCCTTATCTGCTTAGGAGGATTCAGATGCAGAGGAATCCATTCCTTCTGCCTCCCCTCCAGAGGATTTTTCCTTTGGTGAAACCCTACATACTTTGAAAGAGCATTTCTACTGGGAATGCCAGGATTATCCGCAGTCCAAAAAGAGACTCAGGGAATTTTTCGATTCACCACAGCACAGACCCTTGGCTATCCCCCCTGTTCTGGATGTTGTGGAATGATGTCTTTATGGAATTTAGTCTAACTCCTGATACTTTACCCCCTGCTCCAAGGAAACCAGGCAGGTACTACAGAGTCCCTGACTCTCACAAATTTCTCTTCAAAAATCCTAGGGCTGACCCAGAGGTCATCTATGAAGGACCAAAAGGAATAAAAGCAACTACAGCTATGAATCCCACCCCTTCGGACAGGAATTCCCAAGCTTTATACAGATGGGGTAAAAAAGTATACACCCCTGCAACCCTCGCCATTTGAGCATTGAATTGTCAGTTCCACATGCTGAAATTCCAGCAACATACTATGGAACTTAAGCAAAAATTATCTACCTTTCCTGACTGTGGAGAAAATAAAGAATTACATTCTGCAAGCCAAGTCAGGAGGCATACCCTGCAATGTGGGCTTGATGCCCTAGAAGCATCTTGCAGGGCAGCAGTCACAGGTTCTGTACTTAGAAGGCATGCCTGGCTTAAGGAGCAAACCTTGCCAGACCATGTCAAATCAGAATTATTGGACGCTCCTCTGAACAAGGACAATCTGTTTGGCGCCAAAGCAGAAGAGGTTTTAAAAAAGATGGAAGAAAAGGATAAGTCTATGCAGACAGCCAAATATTTTTTGCAAGTGCAGCCTCCAAGATTCAGTAGGCATTGCCCCTTGAAACATTGGTCCTTTCCAGCCCCCTCAAGGCCATCTCAAACTAGACCCAGGGGAAACAGACCCCCCCTCCAGATTACAGTTTGAGGGTATGCAGAGACCTAAGCATTGGAGTTACCTCCACCTCTAAAACAGGGAGTGCTAAGCCACCCTCTTACAGAAAGAATTCACAATGACTTCTCAACTCCACTCCTCGCCTCTGCCCAATTGCTCGTGCCCCTAGGAGGAAAACTTGCCCACCATGCAAAAAAACTGGACTTCCATCACCAACGATCAATGGGGCTTCAATATAGTATCCCAGGGGTACAGATTTTATTTCCACACACTGCCAACCCCAAAAGGGTTCTCAGACCTTCCTCCAAACCAGTGGGCAGAGGCACAAAACCAAGTTCAGTCCCTGCTCTCCATAAGGGCAATTCAGCCTGTTCCTGCAGAACAGATAGGCCAAAGTTTTTATTCCAGACTTTTCCTGGTACCTAGAAAAGAGGGCACCTGGCACCCATTCTAAACACCTTCCTGGTGGTACCAAAATTCAAAATGCTCACCCTACAGCAGCTTCTCCCTATGCTGTCCAAGGATGCCTGGTTAGCCACCCTAGACCTAAAGGACGCCTATCTGCACATCTCTGTCAGGGACTCCTGCAGGGAATATCTATGTTTCAAGACAGGATCTATGCATTATCAGTTCTCTGCACTTCCCTTTGGCTTATCCACTGCTCCCAGAGTTTTCACAAAATGCCTGGCTCCAGCCATTGCCTATTGCAGACAGAGAAAAATTCAAATATACCCTTACTTGGACAATTGCCTGATTCAGGCAGTCATGAAAAGCTGTTGCAGCACCTGACATTTGTAAAGGACCTTCTAACCTCCCTGGGGTACACTATCAACGAAAATAAATCCAAACTAGTCCCCAGTCAAAAAATTGTATTCCTGGGAGCAAGCTTGGACACAGCATCCCAGATGGCATTCCTTACTCCAGAAAAACAAGCCTATCTGACAGGCTACTTCACTCAAATGGCCACCAGAACCCAGCTATCCGCAAGGAAAATCCTGCAGGCTCTAGGGTTCATGGCCTCCTGCATTCTACTAATTCCGTATGCCAGACTGTATATGAGGAAACTTCAGTGGTACTTAAAAAGTCTTTGGTGCCAACATTCTCAGGACCTGGAAACTATCATACCTATAATATCTTGTCTCAGGACAGAGTTTCTTTGGTGGGCAGCAGCATGCAACCACAACAAGGGACTTCCCTTTACACAACCCCATGCCGCCAAGACCCTAATCACAGACACATCAGACTATGCCTGGGGTGCACATCTGGATGGCAGGTGCATTGAGGGCCACTGGAGCCCAAACCAAATGAATCTGCACATCAACCAAAAAGAGATGCTAGCTGTTCAGCACGCTCTGACAGCTTTCAGATCCCTACTCTCACCGGGGCCCCTTCTAATAAAAACCGACAACACCACAGTGATGTGGTACATCAACAAGCAGGGGGGGAACCCACTCTGCAGGCTAGCCATGACCCTGTGGAACATGGCCTCCGCTATGCATATTCACCTGCAAGCTCAATTCCTGCCAGGCAAACAAAACTCTCTGGAAGACAGCTTAAGCAGAAATCTCCTAGACCCACACGAGTGGCAATTAGACCACAACACCTTCAGCCTTCTGACCCAGAAATGGGGTACCCCGAAGGTGGACGTATTTGCCTCCCCCTAAAATCACCAGCTCAGCAAATTCTGCACCAGGTTACCTCACAGCAAGGCCTGGAAAGTGGATGCCCTATCCTTCCAGTGGGCAAACCTCTCAATCTATGCATTTCCCCCTCTGCCTCTTTTTGCAAGAGTACTACTCAAGATAAAGCAGGAGAGACCAATGGCAATCCTGATTGCCCCAGACTGGCCACGCCAACACTAGTACCCACTATTGTGCAGTCTGTCACCGGTGCCACCATGGCACCTACCCCAGATTCCAACCCTCCTCACTCAGCAGGAGGGACAGATCTTGTATCCGCAATTGCAAACCCTGAACCTTGCAGCCTGGCTTATTCCTTGAATTCTCCTCCATTGGCCAGCCTAAGCAAGCAGGTACTGGATGTCATTTGTGAAGCCAGAAGACCCAGTACAAGGAAATCCTATGCTAAGTGGAAAAGGTATTGTTCCTGGATTCACTCTAAAGGAGCAGATACAGCACAGCTCTCTTTACTTCTTATCCTGGATTACCTAGCAGATCTACTCCACAGAGGACTATCCTTCTCTTCCATTAAGATCCATGCCTCTGCCATCTCTGCTCATTACAGCACAGAGCCAGCTCTCTTCTCTTACCATCTCATCAAACAGTTCCTGACAGGGGCTAACAACTTAAGGCCACCAAGGTGACCCCAACCCCTGCTTGGGACCTTAATTTTGTGTTGGAAAAGCTCACGCTACCCCCTTGAGCCTGCAGCGTCAGCAGAGTTAAAATTCCTCTCTTGGAAAACAGCCTATCTTCTGGCCATCACTTCAGCTAGAAGAGTGTCTGAGCTACAAGCACTTATGGCTGTGTAACCTTTCATTATTTTTCATGCTGACAGGGTCTCCCTCGGGACTAACCCTAGTTTTATGCCTAAAGTGGTGTTCAGTGTGGCTCTCAACCAATCTATCCATTTGCCCTCCTTTTTCCCAAATCCTCAAAATAAGGTGGGGAAAGGATCCTGCACTCTTTAGCCGTGTGCAGGTACCCTCAGATTCTACCTTGGTAGGACTAAGTCCTTCAGGAAATCTGACCATTTACTAGTCAGCTTTGCACCAGGGGCAGAGGGCAAGGCCATATCAAAATAAACCATCTCCAAATGGATAGCACACTGTATCAGTTTGTTACAAACACCATGGGAAACCACCCCCTCGGGAGGTCAGAACACATTCTACTAGGGCAACTTCAACCTCTACAGCCTTTCTCAGAGGAGTCCCTACTAGGGACATTCTGGAAGCTGCTACTTGGAGTTCTGTTCATACCATCACCAAGCATTACCACCTGCCTATATTTTCCAAATCCAGGGTGGGCTTTGCAACAGCATTCCTGCAGGGCATACTAGCCAGCCCCAACTCTGCTTGACTTCCTCCACCCATTCTTCAGTGTTGGGAATCAACCCTAGTGTGATGACTGCAAAAGTGAAACACAAAGAACATAGTACAGTTGTGTACACTTAACCATAAATGTAGATGTTCAAGTGTATTCACTGTTGCAGTCCTAGTTTCCCTCCCTCCAACCCCCTGGTCTCTCGCTCTCTCTTTCTCTATTTCTCTTACTCACTCCTTACAGGGCTATTGGTATTTACTTTTTACTGGTGGTGTTTTTCCACCATAGCTTAGCTTCCTGTTTAGAGGCTCCTGACATTTGGGGCAAGAAAAACCTGATGTAATGGTGTTGGCTGCCTGTTTTTATACCTCCGGACAACCTGACTTCAGCCCTGAAGTGACAGCAACCGATGCAGAAATACTAAGCCTCTGGTATTCAGGCCGACTGAGGGCTACCCCTGGCAGGATAACCCAAGTGTGATGACTGCAACAGTGAATACACTCGAACATCTACATTTATGGTAAGTGTACACAACTGTACTTTCTTCTTGTTGCTAACCAGGTTTGCATCTTATCAGAGTGCTCATATAACTGGTTCTTACCCATAGCTATATCTTCATGTAAAGGTGTTAATACTTCTTTAGCCAGAAGTTAATACTTCTTTAGCCAGAAGTTAGGTACTGCATCTAAGCCTGGGGTTTTCCATTTAGGAGCTTTTCTTAACTTTGCTTCAATTTCTCTGGCCGTTAGTGCATCCAATTTCATATCCTGTACCTTTGAACTTCTTTCTTTTACCACTTCTATCCATTCATCATCTTTGTTATGCTCCATAGGATCTTCATAGATATTTCTCCAAAATGTATGTATTGTGTTTCAATTCCTTTTGCTGTCTGCATAGCTTCTAAGTTTTTCTGCCTGTGCTGATATTTTTAGTTATCATTTGCGATAGTGCACCATAGATACTGATCTGTTCTGATACTGGGCATTGCTTTTATCACGTCTGTCTTTCTGAGTATTTTTGTTGATTTGTTCCCTCTTCTGTACTCTTCTAACGGTGACACTTCTTGTCTTAATTGCTTTATAGTTTTCTGTATTCGATACTTCCATGACGGCATTTGATTTCTCCCCTTCCTTTCCCTTACTGCCCTGTTATGTGGTAAGACTATCTGTTATTAATTTAGCTGCAAAGTAATATGTTCTATTTACTTCTGTTATATTGCATGAATTTCTGTGAACAGTCCTAATTACTGTGATCATTTGTTTTATCAAACTTCTAACTTTTTGGGTTTTATTGACCTTCTGTTGTCTGTTTCTTGCATTGATCTTAATTTGTCTGTCCATCTGTATTGAGTCATGCAACTCTTCTCTTTGATCATTTTCTTCTAAACCAAGGGCCCATTCTTTGTTCTCCATTTCCTGTGGGCATTCTAGGGGAAAGTTCCAGAGCATCCTCTGGAGCCATATTCCCTCCAGTTTCTTCCTGTGTCATCCATTGCTCTTTCATATGGGAACTCACTTGCCTGTCACTCCACATTATTGATAGTGTCACAGTTTCCTTTTCCTCCCCTCGCCGTGCAACTCCAACTGAACTTTTGTACTGGTCTTCCTATGGAAGACCTCAAAGTATTCACATATGGCAACTGATTAGATGTTTCCCACTCCACTGGTTTCTCCTTAATTTGAGGATCCATTGCTGTATCCTGCTATGATGTTATCATTAGATTTTCCACACTAAATCCTTCACTTAGTAGGTAATCTATACCCTGTGTTTTTATTTCTTTAACTTCTGCATTACTAATCCTGTTTGCCTTTTTTCTTTGTTTTCTTATTTTTTGTATTGCAAAATTTTTCTATATCTGGATTCCTTTGGCTGTATTTCTCTTCAAATATCTTTGGTACTGCCCATTTTGTATTGGTTAGTTTTGTTTTCTCCTTTGCGTAAACATTGCACCATATTAAATGTATTTTTCTTTCCCATGTCAGTATTTCTTCTTCAGATGTCTCCTGTTTCTCATTAATTGGGAGACTTGCTGTTCCATTATGCTGTGATACAACCTGTGTTAGACTTTCTACACTATATGGTAAATCCTTCACTTCACAGGTATTCCATAACTTCAGCTTCTATTTTGTTAAGTTCTACTTTACTAATCTTCTGTTCAACATTCCCTCTTTAAGATCTTATTTTTCATATTCTGAAATTTTCCATATCTTGATGCCTTTGCTTGTTTTTCTCTTCATTTATCTTTGAGGCTACTTGTCTTCTTTTTGTATTGATTAATTTGGCTTTCAACTTTGCATAAATATTGCATCATATCAGATGCGTCTCTTTCCCATGTCCATTTTTTGAGATTGGAGTATAAAATGTGGGTGTATTGTGGCAGTATTAGCTATAGGGTCATTAAGGTGTGGGGGAATCTTGAACCATCTAATGTTATCACCATCAAGAGCAAGCAAACTGGCCTTGGACAATAGATATGGTTGGTCATTGATCTGTACTGGGACCATATAGTGATAAAACAGTGTAGTGATTTGAAGTGAGCAGTGATGGTACAGCAATGAATCAGGAGCAGGCAGGGCCTGAATTGCTAATGAACAAGATATAGTAGGTTTGTGACTCTGTTGTGGGAGGGGTACTATTTCATCAAAGGAGTCTGAATTGGTAGTTATGGAAGTGTTGTTGCATATATAATTTAGAGGTGTAGGTGTGCTACTTATGGAAGGGGAGTTACATTTTCCTAGAATGAGGGTACTAAGGTTAATGAGAGAGACTTTAGTATGTTTTCTAATTTGTGGGTTCTGTCATTGGGCAGGATGTGGCATGACAACTTGTTTACTGATATTAGGATATGAAGGAGTTTGTCATCCTGGTTGATTAGTCTAGTGGCTTTTTAGATAAAGGCAGACATGCTACCACCAGAATTACTGCTGCGTGCACTTAATGGCATAAATGAGTGGTAGGTAGAAAAGCCTTGCAAGGAGGGAATGCTTTCACTGCTCTGGAATTAGGTTTCAGTGGCAATACAAATATCCACACTTGACAGAGTTAGGAAAGCTTAGAGGGGGAGGGTGCCTTTTGTTTAGGCATTACTTTTCTTACTATAGAGAAATTATAGGATTGTTTTGTCTGTTTGGTTTAACTGTATAAATTCTATGCTGTTTCCTTAAACTGAGCTGTAATGTATTCTTCCAAGGGTATAGATTCTTAAATAGGTTTTCATCAGTGCCTTGGAAGATTAGACTTGTTAGATAAATGGAAAGTTAAGTTTAGTCTTTACTTGTTTTCGAATACTCAGTTTGTTGGTTCTTTAGGCTATGGTGCCTCTTATAACTGCCCGAGTGGCAGTTGGCTTAGAAGATTGAGTGGTTAATGACCTGTTTCCAGTGGTCCATAGGTGCAAGGTTTGATTCCCTCAGCCTCTTTTCCCTAACTGTTTGAGTCTGAGCAAGTCACTTAACCAGACACCACTCCTGGGCTGAGTGTAAAAAACATACATGGAGATCAGTGTTCTATCCCGGAAAACAAATACAAATAAAATAAATATATATATATATATATATATATATATATATATATATATATATATATATATAAATATATATATGTATATATATATATGTGTATATATATATATATATATATATATATATACATATGTATATGTAAACATATATCTATATATGTGTGTGTCTGTGTATACATAGACATACGCACATACACACACACACACACACACACACACACACACACATATATATATATATATATATATATATATATATATATATATATATATGCATATATGTGTATGTGTGTACACTCACGCAAACACACATATACATATGTGTGTATGTATATATATATATACTTTTAATTTATTTTATGTGCTGATCCTATTATTATTCATGCTGCAGTAGATTACACATTTTTAGGAGATTATCATTTGGAAGGGTAGATCTGCTTATTCACAGTGCATTAATAAAGTTATCTGCTGCATTAATCTTGTTTCATGATTTACTTCACAAAAAGCAGATTGTCAAATAGTCTATCAGTGAAGCTACCCTTCCTCCATCCTGTGCTTTTGTTGGGGAAACATCTTCCTTTTTAGCATATTTTACTTAAGGCTGTCCCCAGAAAACATTTTTGATAAGAATTTTATTTAGCAATATAGTGTGGTTCTCCATTTTTCTTACATAGTTTTCTCATTTTATTTTTTGTTTATTAATGAAATACTGCTTTTTGGAATTATTAGTTCACGTTATTTGCTGAAATATTATACCCTTGACTTATTGACAAATACAGGAATTTATTGCATCCATTTCACATGGATGAGTCACTCTCTTCCTTCATACACTTCTCCATGATGGCTGAGATCAGGATTCTAATTTAGTAATTTGTGATGTTTTCAAGATTTAACAGCGTTTCTTTTCACATGCCTTATTGGGTCTGTCATCCAGCTAGCTGCGTACTTTGGAAATCTGATTATTGTTTTCCGTTTTTTATATTTCACTGGCCTTGGGGTCTCTCTCTCTTTTTTTTTACATGCATATATTTATGTAGATGTTTATTGAAATCTTGCATATTAATGGCTAAATTACATGTGACACACACACACACACTAATATCTAATGTCTCTTCCATCCCTCTCATCTTGTGAGTATATCAGATCTGACCAGATTCAATACCTGCAACTTCAGACAGTATCAAGGCTCCTCCCCCTGACCCATAATTCCTGTCCACCCTGACAGTTCATCAAATCTCATTTGCCGCTTGAACAAACGTGATGTGGTCTCCAGGCCTCAGTGCTTATCCACTGCATTCTGTGAAGAATTTCCAGATAAGTCACTCAGTTTACAGGTTATTCTGTTATATACTTAATGTAATTTTTTCCCCTCAATATGCTGAGGTTTTTCAGTGTTATAGTTGCAGCTATAATTATAGCTGTCTCATTCTTAGTTTTTTTTTCTAGTGATGTTCGACAAAGTGTCAGGATTTAAGAACTGTTGAAACTGTGGGCACAAAATTCCTCCCCAAGACATTCATTCTAAATGTCTATATTGTTTGGGTTCAGTGCACTTTTGAGGAAAAGTGTGGCATTTGCTCTTCATTTGGGCTGCAGGCCCTGTTGGACCACCAGTGCAAGTTGATTCTTAGTAGGTTCATAGGTGAATACTAAGCTAATGGCCCTAGAGCCAACACAAGCCTAGCCCACGATTATTCCCAGTCGTCCTGTTGCCAGACGTTAGTTTCCTGTGCCCCTATTGAGCAACGCTGTTGAAGTGATCCCCAGGGTGAATTTTCTGTTACCCATCCACTCGTCAAGATTTTACTTGAAGAGGGCTAGTGAAGTGCTCTGCTTGACACTGATAGGGAATCTATTCCAGAGTATGGGAAGTCTCTGGGTTAAGAACCTGTCCCTCCAGCAGGTTCTGTATATTGTGGTGATGAGGTTGAGGTCTTTGGAGCGTGTGGTGTGGAGGGATTGAGACTTTTTCAGATGAAGCATGTCTTAAAAACACTGGGTCAGACATGGCTTTGTATGCCAAGTAGAGATCGCCTCAAAGTAGGCGATATGAAACATAGTAAAGCTGGAGTTTTTTGAGTCTGTCTGTACAGGGCATGTGTTTGAGTCCTAGGATTCTCTTTGTGAGGACCTTCTCCATGCCACTGTAGAAGAATTGTCCACTCTTCATTTTGGTGTTCCATTTCAGTAAATACCTTTGCACAGACCCCCCCCCCCCCCGACAAGTGTAAGAGGGAAGAGTACAGGGAAAAAGAGAGAGAGATAGAAAGCAGTAAAAAGAGAATGATAAAGATAAGTCAAAAGGAGACTTACCAGAAACTCTAGGAAGAGATCCCTGGATCCATCAGATTCCTTTCACTTAGCTCCAAAAGTGTTAAACCTTGGATGCTGCACTTTCCTTTGGAGCTCAGTCCTTCTCGGATGTCTTCCCTGACACCATCTATGATTCTTTGTCCTCTGTTTTCTTTGATGCCATCTCTTTCTCAGTTCCAATTCCCCATGAGACCTTTCTGTAGGTCTTCTAGGCCACCATTGGTGGCTTCTTTCAGGTTTGTGCTATCGTGAAGAAGTCTCTCTGAAGCTGACATGGGTAAGATGATGTGAAAATTTTTGTACACTCTGGTGCAGGTTGGGGGTCCTTTCTGTTCTGGGGTTGTGAAACCAAGCCGCTTGACCCTGTTTCTGGTTACTCCTTCTCTGGTCTGACATTTGAATTCGGTGGTCTCAGACCAGAGAATTTCCAGTAAGCTCCCTTTGTTCGAGGTTGCAGACTGGACAACTTCTACTCTGGAGATGTCCTTTACTCACTTGACTCGTGTAGGGGGGTGTGGTCCTCTGTACCAGGATCTTGTGATTAGGGTCAACTCTGGGGTTGTCAGGGCTGTGCCTTCCCAGAGGCAAGGCTGTCTTTGCCTTAGTGAAGTTCACTTTTCATGTGCTTAATTATCTTACCCATTTGACCAGACTTTAGAGAAGGACCAAATAACTCTCTAAATCTCTGCCAGATACCGACAGTGGAATCTCACAAAACATTGGATACCATGTAGTTAATTTCAGATGGGTCTATGTGCCTTTTGTTTGAGTAACAGGTGATGGCATTGCCATATATCTGCATGCCTGGATGCAACAGTGTGATGTATTGCAGAACTTCAGAATCTGCTTTTTGAATGCCTCTTTTGGTGTTTGTGACTAAGATTATAGACCCACTTACCAGGAGCAAACAGGATGGCAAAACTGTGTCTGCTTTCAGCATCTGCTTTTCCTCTCTACAAAGGTTCTTCTGTTGAAAACAAAATGGTGAGAAACTATTATTGTTCCAAGAGTCCTAGAGTTTTGCTCAGAACACTCCTGAGACAACCCCCCTCCAGGACTGGGGGGGGGGGGATTTCAATAGACAGTGTCCTAGAGGCAGATGTGGTTCGTAAACCAAAGGTTTCAAGGGCCATTCACTGAGAAACCCATATAGTACTGCTGCAAGGCTACCAAACTGCCGCACTCTGAAGGGAGTCGGGGGGGGGGTCACTTGTCTCTGTACCTTCACACCTGGTCAGTTAATTAATGGGTCCTGAGAGTAATAAACAGAGGCTACTATATCACCTTTCTGTTTCCCCCAAAACTGTCATAAAGAACGTTTCCCAATGTTCCACCCCAAAGAAAATAAGGCAGTGGCCCAAGGAATTGTAAGGCTGCTAGACAAATGAGTCATCCAGGTGGTCCCACCAAATCAGCAAGGATCTGGTGTCTAATAAAGATTCTTTTTAATTATGAAAAAATCCCAAGACCTCAGACCAGATGTTCTTTGTGTTTCACTGTTGCAGTCATCACTTTTGGGTTATCTGCTTGCAGTATCCCTCAGTCGGCCTGATTATCAAAGTCTTGGGTCCTGCGTCGGTTGCTGTCTCATTTTCCATCAGGTAGTCAGGGGTATAAAGCATGCAGCTGATGCCATTACACCACTCTTTCTTACCGTCCGGTGCCCAAAGCAGAAGCAGTTTGCAAGTGCCGGTCGGCAGACTCCTGAAATTTTCATTTTCCAGTTTCAGAACCGAAGTCTTCAACTAAAGCTAAGTACCCCATTGGGGAAACTTTTTCTTCCTCTAAACCGATGTCAGTAAAAGTCAATAATTGTATTTCTTGTGGAAAGCAAATACCTCATAAAGATTTTCATTTGTACTGTATTCCTTGCCTAGGCCCTGACTACGACGTACCTCGCTGTCAGTTTTGTGCCTTATTTAAACCACGAACTATTCGTCGTTGGCACATTTTTGCTTCTAAATATTTTGGTGCTCAGTTCAATTATCCAGATATGTCTTCGGTAAGCTGCCTGACTGCTGACATTCCAAAAAAACACAAAGATAAAGACAGAGACAGGCCGCCTAGGTCCAAAGCTGCCGACGACGCTTCTCCTAAGCTAGTCACTAGTTCGCTGGTACTCAGTGAGGTGCTTTTGCAGCCCCTGATATCCACTACTTTAGATTCGCAGGCCTCTACTGAGACCCATTCGGAGTCCAGTATGCTGCGAGATGCTTCAACTGTGGAACCTGCGGATGTCTCTACCTTGGATGGTTCTG
Source organism: Protopterus annectens (assembly GCF_019279795.1). Lineage (NCBI taxonomy): Eukaryota > Metazoa > Chordata > Ceratodontiformes > Protopteridae > Protopterus > Protopterus annectens. The sequence continues at coordinate 101,549,631 of NC_056737.1, forward strand.
GAGCCGCTGTGCAGACACCGGCTTCTGAGGGTATATTCAGGCCTGCTGACTTGCATATTAAACCAACACCATCTTCTTCTTATAGGCCTAAAACTCAATACATGTCTAGGAAACCAATGCCCAGACTGCATGGTCAGGCCTCTATGCCTAAAAAACAAATGATAAGAATGGCTGAAGACCTTATTACTTTAAGCAGGGGAAGCCAACCTACCTTCCCCCTCTAAGAGACTTTGGACTGGATTTGCTTATGATACTTCTGACCAGGATTCTGAAATTTCTGTCTCCTCTGATGACCAGGACTTACCCTTATCTACCTATGAGGATTATGAGGATTCTGATGCAGAGGACTCTTCCCTCTGCTCCCCCCCAGAGGATTTTTCTTTTGGTGAAACCTTGCATACTCTTAGGGAACATTTTCACTGGGAAAACCAGGATTACTCAGATTCTAAAAAGATGCTTAGAGATTTCTTACTCCTTCCCCAACACAGGCCTTTAGCTAGCCCTCCTGTGCTGGACAATGTTGACGTTGCCTTTTCGGAATCTAGTTTGGCCCCTGACTCTTGAAAACCTGATAGATATTACAGGGTTCCTGATTCTCATAAGTTCCTTTTTAAAAATCCTACTGCGGACCCTGAGACCATTTCACAGGGGCCCAAGGGCATTAAGGCTACTACTGCCAAAAATCCTACTCCCTCTGATAGAGATTCCAGGGCCCTGGATAGATGAGGTAAGAAGGTATACATCTGCAACCTTTGCCATCAGGGCCTTAAATTGCCAGTTTCATATGTTAAAGTATCAGCAGCATATTATTGGATTGCTTAAACAGAAAATTATGTTGATTCTTGATTGTGCTGAAAATAAGGATTTACAGGATTTAATGCATTCTACAGAACAGGTTGGAAAACATACTTTACAATGTGGTTTTGATTCACTAGAGGCATCTTGCAGGGCTGCTGTCACCAGGTCTGTACTTAGAAGCCATGCTTGGCTTAAGGAGCAATCTTTACCAGATCATGTTAAAACTAAACTGCTGGATGCTCCCTTAAATCAGGAGTGCCTGTTTGGTGACAAAGCAGAAGAAGTTCTTAAAAAGATGGAGGAAAAAGCTAAATCTATGCAAACTGTTAAAGATTTCTTACAAGTGTAGCCTCCTAGATTTAGTAGGTATCGGCCCTCAAAAAATTGGTCCTTTCCTGCCTCTTCCAGGCCATCTCAGTTCAAACCCAAAACCAGCAGAACACCCAGGCTTCAGTCCCAGGGTATGCACAGGACTAAGCAGTGGGGTGCTTCCACTTCCAAATCTGGGAGTAGTAAGACTCCCCCCATGATAAGCTGTCTCAGTGACTTAACTTTAAAACTTCCAAGCGCTTCTCAACTGACTGCTCCTTTAGAGGCGAAAAATAGCTCTGCAAGCAAAAAACTGGGAACTCATTACCCAGGACAAATGGGTTTTAAACATAGTTTCCCAAGGCTACAGATTTCACTTTATTTTATTTATTTTATTTTATTTTTATTTTATTTTACATTTGTTGACCGGGCCAGTCTAGCTGGATACATGTCCATTTTCAGTAGAGGCCCGGGGAGAAAAGCTCCAACATAATGAGAAGACACAATACATTTGCATGCAGAAGAAATAGAATTAACATAAACATGAAAGAAAACAGCAGGCTTATACATACTGATTATATAACATTCACATAATATGTAGATGGTCTAAAACATGGTTACATTGTGAAGCCGAGAGGTTGAGATTATAATCTCTGAAATGGGGATGAGACTAAGGTGGTATGAGATGTTTGGGTTTAGTCTGGTTTAGGACAAGGGCATAACCAGTGTGACTTAAGGAATTCTTTGAGATTATTTTTGAATTGATTAAGCAAGGTCATAAGTCTTAGGTTGTTTGGAAGGGAATTCCAAGGCTTTCCGATGGAGTTGGCGTAGAGAGCATCACCACCCGAATTCTTAGATTTAATGGTTAGTATCTGAACACTATTTGATGATCGAAGGCAATTTAGGTTGGAGTAGGGGGTCAGTATTCTGCTCAGTGAGGGGCTTCTATCCGGTTGGTTGATTATTTTAAAAGCTTCAGTAAGTTGGTTGAGTTTGAGAAGATTGGGCAGTTCCAACCAGCCAAGTTTCTTTAGGTTAAGGCAATGGTGAGTACGATAAGGTGTTCCTGTTATAAATCTGGCAATGTGATTATAGGCAACAGAGAGCATATTGAGCTCGCGCTTATTGAGGAAAGAAAGTACTGGGGAGGCATACAAGAGGGTGGAGAGGAGATGAGTGCGAGCAGTGGTTAGTTTGGCATGAGGGGTTAAAAAGTTCTTAATTCTGTACATGGAGCCGAGTTTCTTGTTTACAGACTTAATGGTTTGGCTAATGTGTATGTCAAATTTAAGCTTGTGGTCAATAGTGACACCTAATAGTTTGGTGTTGGAGACAGGCTCTATGATGGTGCCATTGGAGGATTCCACATTGAAGTTCATATTGTTAGGAATTGGAAGTTCTTTTCCGAGGGGAGTGGATACAGAGGGGAAGAATAGAAGCAACTTGGTTTTTGTTGGATTGAGTATGAGTTTCAAATCAGAGAACCATTTTTCGACTATGGCAAAACAGTGTTGGGTATTTGCTTGGAGTTTCGAGAGAGAGACGTCAGAACAGATCAGGGTAGAGTCATCTGCATATTGAATGCAGGTGGCTTTGGGGATGACTGAGTGAAGATCATTTATGAAGACGGAGAAAAGAAGGGGACCAAGTATAGAGCCCTGAGGAACGCCAATGGTGTTAGGGAGCAGGTCAGATAGCCTGTGTTGCCACTGGACAGCTTGTTGCCTACCAGAGAGGTAAGCATTGAACCAGCTTAGGGCTAGGGTGTTGAGATGTAGGCTTTCCAGGGTGTGGAGCAGAAGCTGGTGATTGACCATGTCGAAGGCTTTCGATAGGTCGAGAAAGAGAGCAGAGGATATTAATTTATTATTACGGTTGTTATTGACTGAGTCAACAAAGGAGAGGAGGGCAGTGGTTGTACTGTGGTGGGGGCGAAAGCCATGTTGGGAATTAGACAAAAGACTATTAAGGGTTAGGTAGTGTAGGAGTTGTTTGTGAACACACCGTTCCATAATTTTAGCTATTGGTGACAATATTGCTATAGGTCTGTAGTTGGATGTTTCCGTGGAGGTGCCTCCTTTATGAAGCGGGATGATATATGAGATTTTCCAAATAGAGGGGATGGTAGCTTCAGTTATAGTTCTGTTAATCAAAATTGATATGGGATAGGCAATGGCGTTTGATGCAATTTGTAGGTATTCCGCTGGGAGGTGATCTGCCGCTAGGGTGGTTGGTATCATGTTTTTTCAAAAGGGTACGAATATAGGAGGTAGATACTGGTTCTAAGTTAAAGGAAGGGGGAACTGAGTCATTAGTATGAGTGAAGGATGAGGACGTAGTAGTTAGCTGACTGGCTAGGGACTGAATGGTCTCAGTAAAAAAAGAGTTGAAGGTGTTGGCTATTTCTTCTGGATCTTTCCCAATGAGTTTCTCAGGGGTGGGGGTAGTAGATTTACCTGGATGGAGGAGGTTATTAAATCCAGACCAGAACTTCTTTGGGTTATTCTGGTGTTTATCCTGGAGGTGGCAGAAATACTGTTTTTTATCTCGAGTAATGGCTGTTTTAGTAGAGTTTCTAAGCTGTTGAAATTTAATGCGATCTAGGGGAGTTTTAGTAGCTCTCCATTTATCCCAGGCCTGGTCTCGGAGTTTAATTTTAGTCACTTCCACACGTTACCAACCCCAAACAGTTGGCTAGATCTACCCCCAAATCAGTGAGCAGAGGCTCAAAAGCAAGTACTCTCTCTCTTAAGATTAAAGGCTATTCAGACTGTACCAGAAGAGGAAAAGGGACAGGGTTTCTACTCAAGACTTTTCCTGGTACCCAGAAAAGACAACTCATGGTGCCCTATCCTGGACCTGTCTATCCTAAACACTATTTTGGTGATTCCAAAATTCAAGATGCTAACTCTTCACCAGTTGCTTCCCATGATAGGCAAAGATGCCTGGTTGGCAACACTGGATTTAAAGGAAGCACATCCTAACCAGGGAATCTTGCAGAAAATACCTACACTTCAAAGCAGGCTGCATGCACTATCGGTTCTCTGCACTGCCTTTTGGCTTATCTGCTGCGCCCAGGGTATTCACAAAGTGCCTAGCTCCAGTCACTGCATTTTGCAGGCAAAGAAATATTCAAATACACCCATACCTGGAAGATTGCCTAATTCAGGCAGAAAGCCAAGACATACTTCTGAATCATCTGGCATTTGTACAAAAGGTGTTAACTTGTCTGGGGTTCACCATAAACGAAAAGAAATCACATCTGGTACCCTGTCAACAAATTATATTCCTGGGAGCATGCTTGAGCACAACTTCCCAGATGGCTTTCCTCACACCAGAGAAACAAATTCATTTGACAACTTACTTCAAACTACTAGTGGCCACAAAAACCCTGCTTATCTGCAAGGCAAATACTGCAAGCCTTGGGGTTCATGGCCTGGTGCATTCTACTAATTCCGTATGCAAGACTGCATATGAGGAAACTACAGTGGTTTCTAAAAAGCCTATGGTGTCAACATTTTCAGGATCTAGAAGCAATGATTCCTATCATACCTTGCCTACGGTTTGAATTCCTTTGGTGGGCAGAGGCCTGCCACCAAAACAATTGAGTACCATTCACTCTACCCCCTGTCCCCCAAACCCTAACAACAGACTATGCATGGGGGGGGGGGGGCTCACCTGGCAGGGAAGTGCATTCAGGGCAAATGGACCCCAAGTCAAATGCACCTGCATATCAATCAAAAAGAAATGTTAGCTGTACAGAATGCTCTGACAGCCTTCAAGGACCACACTCTTCCAGGGCAATTAATGGTAAAGATGGACAACACCACTGTTATGTGGTACATAAACAAGCAGGGGGGTACCCATTTTACCCCCTCTGCAGACTAGCCATGGCTCTGTGGAACACAGCCTTGAGCTCCCAAGTGCATTTACAGGCTCAATTCCTGCCAGGAAAACTAAATACACTGGCAGACTAACTAAGCAGAAATCTCATGGACCCACACAAGTGGAAACTGGAACCAAAGATTTTCAACATGTTGGTCAACAAATGGGGGATCCTGGATATAGACCTATTTGCCTCCCCCAGAACTACCAGTTGGACAAATTTTGCAAAAGGACTCCCCACAAACAAGCTTGGAAAGTGGATGCTCTGTCCTTCAGCTGGAAACATCTATCAGTTTATGCCTTTCATCCACTGCCTCTCCTCTCCAAAGTGCTACTAAAGATCAAACAGGACAAACCAAGGATGATACTGATTGCACCAGACTGGCCACGCCAACACTGGTACCCCTTCTTGCACAGTGTGTCACAGCTGGCCCAATGGCAACTACCTCAGACACCTACCCTGCTGCCTCAGCAGGAGAGCCAGATTCTGCACCTCCAGTTTCAAACCCTGAACCTGGCAGCCTGGCTAATTACCTAATCTCTCCGTTACCATCCCTCAGTAAACAAGTGTTGGATGTCATTTTGGAGGCAAGGAGGCCTAGTACTGTAAAATCTTATGCTGAAAAATGGAAAAGATTCTGTGCTTGGAACCAAACTCAAGAGATGGCCACAACAGCGCCCAATATACCTCAGATTCTTCAATACTTAACTGAGATGTTTCATAAGGGCCTTTCCTTTTCCTCCATCAAAATTCACGCCTCAGCCATTTCAGCTCATTACAACACAGAACCCACCCCTCTTTTCTCACTCACTGCTCAAGAAGTTCCTCAGAGGGGCCACAAACTTACCACCCAGGAGAGCCCCAACTCCAGCCTGGGACCTTAATTTTGTATTGGAAACACTCACTCTTCCCCCTTTTGAGCCAGCTGCAACTGCAGAGTTAAAATTCCTTTCTTGGAAAATAGCTTTCCTTTTAGCCATCACTTCAGCAAGAAGGGTATCTGAATTACAGACCCTTATGGCAGTGGAGCCTTTCATCATCTTTCATGCGGACAGGATGTCCCTCAGGACCAATCCCTCTTTCATGCCCAAGGTGGTATCCAGTGTGGCTCTTAATCAGTCCATTCATTTGCCAACCTTCTTTTCTAATCCACAGAACAAAGGGGAACAGATGCTGCACTCCTTAGATGTGCACAGACAACTTAGATTTTACTGGGACAGGACTAAACTTCAAAGGAAATCTGAACAACTGCTGGTGGCATTTGCTGCAGGGGCAGAGGGGAAGTCTATCTCAAAACAAACTATTTCTAAATGGATAGGCCATTGCATTAATTTCTGCTATAAGCACCATGGAAAACCTATCCCACAGGAGATTAGACCTCATTCAACCAGGGCTGCATCTACCTCTACAGCCTTTTTTAGAGGTGTCCCTACCAGAGACATCCTAGAAGCTGCTACCTGGAGTTCTGTACATACTTTCACCAAGCATTACCATTTGCCAATTTTCTCTAAATCAAGAGCAGGCTTTGCCACTGAAGTCTTGCAGGGCCTTATAGCTGGTCCTAATGCTATCTAAATTCTTCCTCCCATCCCTAGCATTGGGAATCTACCCAAATGTGATGACTGCAACAGTGAAACACGAACAGCATAGTACAGTTGTGTACAATTACCATAAATGTGGATGTTCAAGTGTATTCACTGTTGCAGTCTTGGTTACCCTCCCTCTAGCCCCCTGACTTCCTTTGGCTATACATCTATTCTCCTTTACTATACTTAAAAGCTTTTTGGTGTATTTGCTTTTTTTGTTGGCGGTATAACCTTGTGTGTGTGTGTGTGTGTGTGTGTGTGTGTGTGTGTGTGTGTGTGTATATATATATATATATATATATATATATATTTTATTGCTTCCCATTAAGGGGAGCACCTGACATCTGGGGCAAGAAAAACTGATGTAATGGCGTCGACTACATGCTTTATACCCCTGATTACCTGACATCATGGAAGATGAGATAGCAACCGACGCAGGACCCAACTTTGATAATCAGACCGACTGAGGGCTACTGCAAGCAGATAACCCAAATGTGATGACTGCAACAGTGAATACACTCGAACATCTACATTTATGGTAAGTGTACACAACTGTACTTTCTAGACCTCTCCCATCTAATCCAGTTCGTAAAATATACTACATTCGAGATTGTTCAGTCCATATTACCTCTTCTGAGGAACGACGACTGGGTGTGCTCGGTGGACCTATAGGTTGCCTATCATTATGTCAAGATAGCAGGGGATCCAAGAATTTTCCTTCACTTTCTGCTGGAGCCAGTCATTCTCAATTCAGAGCACAGCCCTTTGGACTCACCACAGTCCCCTGGGTGTTCACCAAGTGCATGGCAGTGGTAGCGGCACATCTCAGGTTGCAGGGGTTCCGGATGTTCCGTTTCCTAGACAACTTTGTCATCACTGGTGCCACAAAGGATCTCTCAGTCTAAGCAAGGGAGTCCTTGCTCCAGTTGTGATCCAACCTAGGGATCATGATTAAATTGAAGTCCAAATTAACTCCATTCTAAGCCATCACCAGAAAATGCTAGAATACCAGCAGGACACCATCATGCAGATTGGCACACTTTTGGTGTCAAGAATAGTTATTCTACACCAACAAGCATTACACGTCTTTTCTCATCAATGTCCACCAGCAAGATCCAGCCTCCATCTTTTGGGCACTATGGCAGCATCCATTGCTCTTGCCCCTCATGCCAGTTTCCACATGGGGATACTTTTAAAAAAAAATGTACTTGTATATGCTACTGATACATGTAACACCGTATGAATTGCAAGAGTCAGTACTGGGCCCATTGCGGTTGCTGCGAAGAGCATTTCTGACTAACATCAAAGATTGAAACAATACTAATTTCATGAATTTTAATCGTACTTTGACTTTGGAGTCCGAATGGAGAGATGAAAAGTCAGCAAGCAAGCAATGGAGAGTAGTAGTGCTGAAATTGAATTCATCCTCATGTCTTGGTGAGTACCTTCATGAGGTGGACCTTGTTTTTACAAAATCTCACCAAGGTGACACTGATATATAGACTGTATTTATATAGCATATATCATGAACAGAAGTAGGTTAAAAACTAAAAAAGATAGCTGGGTGCACAAGACCCAGGATAAAAACGTGCCCAATCCTGGTAGGTGCACTGGTGCCAGGACTGGAAAAGATGACAGTGAAGAATCCTCAAAATACAGAAACATTCCTACAATGGGGCCAGGCCTAGGGGGAAGATGCCCCCCCCCCCCCACAAAAATCACAAAAACAGTCAGGCCAAAGAAGAGCCATAAAGACGATAAAGTGGACTATTGAGGATAAGAAAGAAATTATGTATTGTTACTATTATACAAAAAGCCCAGAATTTCCAGACACAAGATATACAAATCAATTAAGAGAGAAATTAGAGGAAAGAAAAATATTTCCGCAAGAAAAACTGTCAGAAGCTTCAAATGAAAATTTGTGTTCATTTATACAAAAGATTTGTGAAAAACATTATATATATCAAGAAACTTTGACCTGTTTGAAAAAAGAAGCATCTGATGAAGTGCGAAAATATAAACAACAAAACCAAGAGATATTTGAAAAATATAAAAAAGAAATATGGACATGGGAAAGAAATGGCAGGCACCATTTTTTAAACTACAATCCACCCTGCTACAGGCCCCATGAGGAGCTCAGTGTCTGTCTAACCTAACACCACTCTTAAGTATTCAACTGCGGTACCACCTTTATCATTCTTATAAGAAAAGTGCAGTCCCGGGTCTGAACTGTCTGCTAACAGCTAAAGTTAACTTTGAACCTAACACCATTCTTAAATATTCAACTGCGGTACCACCCTTATCATTCTTATAAGAAAAACGCAGTCTGGGTCTGAACTGTCTGCAAACAGCTAAAGTTAACTTTGAGTATGTATCCACCTGTTTGAGCCAATATTCATTTTCCCCTGGAGAGCACCGTGCTTTGGCTTGTAAGCTGCCCCCCCCCCCCACGCGCGCACACACACACACACACACACACACACACACACACACACACACACACACACACCTCCCACTTTCTCTCTTATTCCCTTCTATTAGCAAATAGTATCCATAACTGATCAATACTGTGTGTTTGTTAATTTAAACTGAGACCACAGTAGCCTACTGATACAAGGTTATCCTGTTTTTCCACCTGAAAAATGGTTAAGAAATGACTTACAGTTTCAGAGCAGTCCTTGGTCAATTCTGATTGTTTCTTGAACACAAACTTGTCTTTGCTTTGGCTCATTAGCAGCAGTACAAAAGAACTGCCTGCTCACACCCTTGTTCTCCCCCTCCCCTTCCCTGTTTATTACCTTAAGCCAATCCCAAAGTATTACCTGTGGCAGGCACCATTTTTTAAACTACAACCACCCTTTGTCACTATCATATGTTCATTTATCAGTTTACTCTGTTACCTGATTGTTTCCAGCCCCCTCATAAGAGCAACTAACAGGGTCTCCACCTGCTTCGCTCCCCACCCTGACCCCTGTTCCCTCCCGCCCCCAGTGGTCCTACCTTTATTACACTCTCAAACCCCTCACATCTTTCCAATAGCCAACCACAGCGCTAACCCAACGCTACCTCCTCCATTTTCCCACTACTATCACACCTCCTCAACTAACATGTACAAGCATAACTTACCTATGCTCATGCATGCACTCTCCTTGCATATCTTACATCCTACCAAAGCTCCATCATTCCCCCACTCAACCACTACCACTGTACTACTACTCACACCACCACTCATGTCTCACCCTCACTCAGCTCCCCTCCCACCAACTCAAGAACCATCCCTATGCACCCCCTGCATATTCTACCAACTATATTACTCAAACATAAAGCATCCCTACAACTTAACATAGTAACCCTCCCACCATACCTATTACCCACAGAGCACAATCATAAAGTTTCCCTAATAAACAAACACATTCAAAAACTGAGAAAACTAATGACCTTATGCATATCAAAACTAGCCCTAAGTGGAGACATCCACCCCAACCCTGGCCCTACCATCTCCAACCCCAGTCCTCATAATCAGACTAGAAACCACAGCTTCTCCCATATCACAGCCAATAGAAAGCCAAGTAACTTCCTTCTACTAAGCCTAAATATTAGAAGTATATCCAACAAAGTCCATGAACTCCATGCCACTGTAGACTTGAACTCCCCAGATATAGTCATCCTGACAGAAACCTGGCTAAAACCTCACATTACCAGTGAGCAAATACTCCCTACCGGTTACGGCATACTAAGAGTAGACCGGCTAAACAAGAAAGGAGGCGGTGTAGCTATAATATTTAAACAGCATCTAAACATCCAGATCTTAAAATCATCAGCTCCACAAATAGGCAATGAAGAAATAATATATACCAACCTCAAAATAAACCAAAACAAAACCATCAACATAATTGGATGCTACTTCCACCTGGCAAAAACATCCCTCCACTAGAAAACCTCCTCAGCTGGTCTACCCACCATCTCCCCCAAGAAACTATCATTTCAGGTGATTTCAATATTGACTAGCAATCCTGTTCTGGCAACAATCCAACCCATCATATAAACCTTCATGGCTTCACCCAACTAGTCCAGTCGCCAACCAGGATAAATAAAAACTCCAGCAAGCACACTACCCTGGATTGGATACTAGTCAGTAAGAGCCCCCAGTCATATACAACAGGCTGCTTATCAGATAGCCTCAGTGATCACTCCCCAGCATTCCTACTCAAAAAATACGTATACCAAGCTAAACCTGCCATCTACCATCAAATAAGTAAAAAAATAAACTTTAACCCACTCACATTCATCTCATCCCTCAAAAAATGTTAACTGGCATCCCCTAAAGTACCTCAGTCTTGATGACGCAGTTGAATTTTTTAATACTGCCATGTTCTTCGTGTTTCATTGTTGCAGTCATTACATTTGGGTAATCTGCTGGAAAGTTGCCATCAGCCGGCCTGAATTCCAAAGTCTTGGGTCCTGCGTCTGTTGCTGTATTCTCTTCCATGACGTCAGGGGTATAAAACATGCAGCTGACGCTATTTTCTTTAGTCTTTCTTGCCGCGTGGTGCCCGAAGCAGAAGCATTTCACAAGTGCCGGTTGGCCGACTACTGAAATATTCGCGTTTGAGTTTCAGAACCGAAGTCTTCAGTAAAGCTAAGTACCCCGTTGGGGAAACTTTTTTTCTTGCTTTTTACCGATGTCAGAAAAAGTTAATAATTGTATTACTTGTGGGAAGCAAATACCTCATAAGGATTTCCATTTATACTGTATTCTTTGCCTAGGCCCTGATCACAATGTGCCTGGCTGTCGGTTTTGTGCTAGATTTAACCAATGCACTATTAAGCGTCGGTATATTTTTGCAGCTAAGTATTTTGGAAACAGATTTAACTACCCAGAGATGTCGTCGGATAGCAATCCGACTACCGGAGTACATCAAAAACGCAAAGAAAAAGACAGAGAAAGGCAGTCGAGATCCAAAACCGACGACGAAGCTTCTCCTAAGCCATTCGTCAGTTCACCGGTACTCAGTGAAGTGTTTTCGCAGCCCCTGATACCCGCTACCTTTGAGTCGCAGGCCTCTACCGACACCCATGTGGAGTCTGGAATGCTGCAAGATACTCAAGGTACTGGACCGACGGATGTATCTCCCTCAGATGGGTTAAAGGAACAAATGCCTGGTTAAAGGAACAAAATTTGCCTGATCATGTTAAAGCTAAACTACTAGATGCACCTTTACAGCATGATTCTCTGTTTGGTATTAAGGCAGAAGAGGTTTTAAAGAAAATGGAAGACAAAGCTAAGTCTGTGCAAGCTGTTAAAAATTTCTTACAGGTGCAGGCACCTAGATTCAGTAGACACTGGCCTACAAAAAATTGGTCCTTTCCTGTGTCAGACAGAGCTCAAAGGGGCAAATCCAGACGCCCTAAGGGTTCCAGGTACCAGGCTCAAGACTCATACAGGTCAAAGCAATGGGGTGCATCCACCTCCAAATCTGGAGGAGATAAAGCGCAAACCTACAGAAAGCAATCCTAATGACTTCTCTCTGCCTACACCAAGCACTTATCTTTTGGCAGCACCCATAGGGGGAAAATTAGCACTTTTTGCTCAAAATTGGCAGTTAATTATCCAGGACAAGTTGGTACTGAACATCGTATCACAGGGATACAGATTCCATTTCCACACTCTGACAATGACAAATTGTTGGCCAGACCTGCCAAAAAAACAATGGGCAGAGGCACAGAAACAGGTTTCGTCCCTCATGGATATGGGGGCCATTCTGATAGTACCAGAACAGGAAAAAGGACAAGGTTTTTACTCGACTGTTCTTGGTACCCAGAAAGGACAAGGCCTGGCGGCCAATACTGGATTTATTGATTTTGAGCACATACCTGGACATTCCAAAATTCAAAATGCTCACTTTGCAACATTTTCTGCCCATGCTGGGCAAGAATGCTTGACTGGTGACTTTAGACTTAAAAGAGGCATACCTGCATGTCCCATTAAGGCAGTCGTGCAAAAGATACCTCAGATTCAAGGCTGGCTTAATGCATTACCAATTCTCTGCACTGCCCTTTGGCTTATCTACTGCGCCCAGGGTCTTTACAAAGTGCCTGGCACCAGTAATTGCATTTTGCAGACAAAGAAGTATTCAAATATATCCTTACTTGGATGACTGTGTCATTCAAGCAGAGAACAAGAACACTCTTCTACGACACCTGGCGTTTGTGAAAAGGCTTCTAGCATGCCTAGGGTACACAATAAATGAAAAGAAATCACAACTGGTACCCTCTCAAAAGATAACATTCCTGGGTGCAAGCTTGCATACAACTGCCCAGATGGCTTACCTCACGCCAGACAAACAAAGGCAACTGACTACTTACTTCGAACTGATGGCAACAAAAACCCAGTCTTCTGCAAGACAAATTCTGCAGGCTCTGGGCTTCATGGCATCCTGCAGCCTACTAATTCCATATGCAAGACTGCATATGAGGTAACTTCAATGGTGCCGAAAAAGTTAATGGAGTCAGCATTCACGCAGTCTGGAAACAATGATTCCTCTCATCCCTGCCTGCAACAGGAGTTTCTATGGTGGGCAAAGGCCTGTCACCAAAACATGGGACGGCCCTTCACTCTACCCCCTGCCAGCCAAACCTTAACAACAGACATATCAGATTATGCCTGGGGGCCCACATGGCAGGAAGATGCATTCAGGGCATATGGGCACCAAATCAAATGCATCTACATATCAACCAGAAAGAGATGTTGGCTGTTCAAAATGCCCTAACAGCATTCAAGGACTTACTTCATCCAGGACAACTACTGATAAAGACGGACAACACCACAGTCATGTGGTATATAAACAAGCAATGGGGCACACACTCATACCCCCTTTGCAGATTAGCCATGGCACTGTGGGACATAGCTTTGACCTACCGAATAAATCTTCAAGATCAATTCCTGCCAGGAAAACAGAACACTCTGGCAGACGATTTAAGCAGAAACCTTATGGATCCTCACGAGTGGAAACTAAATCCACAAGTATTCAGCATGATAACAGAGAAATGGGGGAGCCCAGACATAGATCTATTTGCCTCTCCTCAAAATTATCAGCTGAAAAGATTCTGCACAAAGACTTATCACAGACAAGCATGGAAAGTGGACACCCTATCTTTCAGCTGGAAAAACCTGTCAGTTTACGCCTTTCCTCCTCTGCCTCTTCTACCCAAGGTCCTCCTAAAAGTCAGACAAGAGAAGCCAAAGATGATATTAATTGCCCCGGACTGGCCCCGCCAATACTGGTACCCAATCCTAATGAACTTGTCTCAATACCCAGCTTGGACCTTGCCTCAAAGACCACAACTACTGTTCCAGCAAAACAATCAGATCCTGTGCAATCAACTACAGACACTGAACCTGGCAGCATGGCTAATCATGTAATCATACCAACGACACCTCTCAGTAAAGCTGTGATGGATGTCATTTTGGAAGCCAGAAGGCCTAGTACTAGAAAATCTTATGCTGACAAATGGAAGAGATTTTGTGCTTTTAATCAAGCACAAGGAACTGATACAGCAGGACCACATATTCCTCAGATATTACAATACTTAACTGAGATGTTTGACAAACGCATATCTTTCTCATCAATCAAAATCCATGCCCCTGCCATTTCGGCTCATTACGATACAGAGCCACCAATCTATTCTCATCCCTTACTAAAGCAGTTTCTTAGAAGAGCCAAAAACCTAAGGCCTCCTAGAAGATCACCATTACCTGCATGGGACCTCAATTATCGGTTGGAAAAGCTCACCCTGCCTCCATTTGAACCAGCCGCTACCGCTGATATAAAGTTCTTATCATGGAAGACAGCCCTGCTACTAGCAATTACTTCAGCAAGAAGGGTTTCAGAGCTACAGGCCCTCATGGCTGTAGAGCCTTTTATCATATTTTACCCAGACAGGGTGTCTCTGAGGATAAATCCTACTTTTATGCCTAAGGTGGTTTCCACTGTGGCTCTTAACCAAACAGTTCATCTGCCAACTTTTTATCCAAATCCGCAGAACAAAGGGGAGAGAATTCTGCATTCCTTGGACGTACACAGACAGCTAAGATTCTACTTGAGCAGGACAAAACCTCTAAGAAAAACTGAGCAATTACTAGTGTCATATGCTGCAGAATCAGAAGGAAAGGCCATCTCAAAGCAGACCATTTCAAAGTGAATAAGCCACTGCATCAGTTTCTGCTACTCACACCATGGTAAACCTTAGCCCAAGGGCATTAGGTCTCATTCCACCAGAGCTGCAGCTACTTCGGCAGCCTTTCTCAGAGGAGTACCAACCAAAGACATTCTAGAGGCTGCTACTTGTTCTGTTCACACCTTTATAAAGCATTACCATTTTCCTCTCTACTCTAAGTCCAGGGCAGGCTTTGCCACTGCAGTTCTGCAGGGCCTTATAGCCGCACCTAATGCTGTTTAGCTCCAGCCTCCTAACCATAGCTTTGGGATTCTACCCAAATGTAATGACTGCAATGGTGAAACACGAAGAACATAGTACAGTTGTGTACACTTACCATAAATGTAGATGTTCGAGTGTATTCACTGTTGCAGTCCGGGTTACCCTCCCACCATCCCCCTGTCATTCTACAGTTTATCTTTCCTTCTCTATCTTCTACAACCTATGTGGTGTATTTGCTTGTAGAGGAAGGTAAAGTTTATATTGATGCATGTGTGTGTGTGTGTGTGTATATATACATATATACAGATATATATATATATATATATATATATGTGTATATATATATATATATATATATATATATATATATATATATATACATATATATATTTATATAAAATATTGCTACCTTTTTGGGGGCACCTGACATCGGGGGCAAGAAAAACTAAAGAAAATGGTGTCAGCTGCATGTTTTATACCCTTGACGACCTGACATCATGGAAGAGAAGACAGCAACCGGCGCAGGACCCAAGACTTTGGAATTCAAGCCGACTGAGGGCAACCTATCAGCAGATTACCCAAATGTAATGACTGCAACAGTGAATACACTCAAACATCTACATTTATGTTAAGTGTACACAACTGTACTTTCCTGCGCATCCTTAATTACCATGCCCCCATAAGACTTTCCAGAACGAAAGCACAACCCTCCCCATGGCTGCAGAAAACCACTAAATCAGAAATGAAAAACAGGAATAAAGCCTGGGAGCACTGGTGCAAAACCAAAACCCCCTCAACTAGACAGAAATTCCTAGAACTACACAATAGAGTTAAAAAGCTAATAAAACAGGACAAATTCCAATACTACCAGTCTGCCCTAGACTCCTCCCAACACAGCCCCAAACAATTCTGGTACTCCATAAACTCCATCCTCCACCCAGTAAAGTCAGTACCCCTCCTCCTAACATCCCTCACTCCTCCAAAAATATTGCTACCTCATTCAACACACACTTCACACAAACCATACTACCACTAGCTAAACAACACAACCCCCCTTCCCTCCAACCCACACCTTCAACTAGTAATCTCCCCACTGCCTTCTCTTTTTCTCCTGTACCTACCTCCAACATAAAAAACTCTTAACTAAACTTAAGCCAACCAAATTAGCAGCAGACAACCTCCCAAGTGAATATCTACAAATCGCAGCTGATGCTCTGGCCTACCAAGTATCCATCTTGATTAACCAATCTCTGTCAGAAAGTTACGTTCCCACACTGTGGAAAGTATCACATATAATTCCCCTCCACAAAGGCGCCCCTCTGCAGAACTAACCAGTTACCGCCCCATAGCTATTCTCTCTCCACTCTCCAAAATACTAGAGAGATGCATACATTCTCAGGTCTCAGACTACCTCCTTACTAACAACCTCCTTTCCAATACTCAGCATGGTTTCAAACCATAGCACCACCACTGCCTTACTCTCCTTTACTAACACTATCTTTTAGCATAAAAACAATGGCTATCTCTTCTCTGCTACTTTCCTAGACCTATCTAAAGCATTTGACATGGTCCCACACAAACAACTCATCTCTGTCCTCAATAACCTATCCTTCTCTCAGTCAGTCACCAACTGGTTTCAGAGTTACCTGTCTGACCGCCAACAATCCGTTGTATGGCAGAATGACATATTTCCCCAACTACCTGTCTCCATAGGGGTTCCCCAAGGATCCATCCTTGGACCCCTATTCTTCTCTGTTTTCACCAATAATCTAGCCTCTGCCACCAAACATGGCACACTCATACAATACGCAGATGACTCGGCCATCATTTGCTCAGCTCAGTCCCTATCCAAACTCTAAAATGTCACACAGGAAGCCTTTTCCTCTGTTGAAACTTGGTTATCCGATGCCCAATTAATACTCAACCCAAACAAAACTAAACTACTCATCTTCCAACCCACCAAACATACTCAAAACAACTCTCACTTTAACATCACAGCAAAAGACAACACCTCTATATACCCAACTGAACACACCAAATTGCTAGGAGTGGAAATAGACAATAAACTAAAATTTGACAGTCACATATCCATGACCATAAGAAAAGTCCACAAAAAACTATGAGCGTTATACAGAATAAGCAACTCCTCACCAAAGCAGCAAAGATTTCAGTAGCAAATTCCCACCTTATCTCCACCCTACTTTATGCCTCTCCAATATATACCAACCTAAGGCAACGCAATCTAAACAAGCTAGAGACCTGCTACAACAAAATCGCCAAATTCGCCACAGGAGCATCCTACCGTAGTCACCACTGTCTATCACTTGCTGAACTGGGCTGGCTTGAACTCCCTCACCTCCTTCAATGGTATCAACCATCACTCGCCCACAAGCTAGTAAACCATCCACTAAATGTCCCATCCCTCCAGAATCTACTCCAACCCTATCGCACCACCAGACCACTAAGATCCAGCAACAAAAATCACTTGCAGATCACTAAATCCAATAACTCTGCTGGTGAAGCACTATTCTCTTGTGCCATAGGCAAATTATGGAACTCCCTCCCGTCCACAATTACCTCCGTACCATCATGCACCCACTTCAAAACTTTACTAAAAGCGCACCTAAAAACATACTGACTATGCCCTTGCAACTCTTACTCTAATATCACCCACCCCGTCCAACCACTACCTTTCTTTCCACCCTACTAACTACCTTGATTATAGCAGCTCAGATGCTCATAAGCCTAGTACTTATTATACAGCAGGAACTTCTTATTGTTACATTTGTTAATGTCGGTTATGTACTTCGCAGATAAAGATTCTAGTTGTCTACTGATGTACTATGTTCTTCATCTGTAAATATGTTTGTAATTAATTGCTATGTTAAATTGTTAATCGCTATGTAATCCAATGTAGCTACTGTCTGTTTATTTTAACTGTGGAGCTTTTTCTCCCCCCCGAGCCTCCACTGAAAATGGACCTACATCCAGTCGGACACTCCCGGTCAACAAATGTAAATAAATAAATAAAATATGGTGCAATATTTATGCAAATGTGAAAACGAAATTAATCAATGTGAAGAAGGCAAGCCCCAAAGATATTCTGATAGAAATACAGGGAAAGCCATCCAGATATGGAAAAGTTCACAATAACAAAATAACATCATAAAGGTGGAACACAGAAAAGAAGATTAGTGAAGCAGAAGTTAAAAAAAGAGAAGTTAAAGTTATGGAGTGCCTGCAAAGTGAAAGATTTGGTGTAGAAGAGCTAGCACAGGTTGCATCACAGCAGGATGGAGTGAGTCCCCAAAGTAGGGAGAAGCAGGAAGATCAGGAAACATCTTAGACGTATGGACATGGGAAAGAAAAAGAGATTTAATATGGTGTAATATTTATGCAGAGGAAAAAGCAAAACTAACCAATACAAAAAGAGCAACACCAAAGATATTTGAAGGGAAATACAGGTAAAGGAATCCAAACATGGACAACTTTACAATACAAAAAATAAAAATACAAAGAGGAAAAGGAGATTAGTAATGGAGAAGTTAAAGAAATAAAAACTGAGGCCATAGAGTACCCGCAAAGTGAAGGATTCAGTGTAGAAAATATAATTCAGAAAGCACCACAACAGGTTAGAATAATGGATATCCAAATTAAGGGGAAATCAGTGGAACAGGAAGCAGTTGGTCAGGTGCCATATGAAGATAATTTGGAGCGTTCTACAGGAAACCAGTTTAAACATTCACTTGAATCTAGACAGTAAGGAACAGGAAGGAAACTGTGGAAACTCTGATGGAGTCAGTGTTGAGGAGTGATAGGCCATGAAGTCTTCTGTAGAATGCCCCCAGGAATTCTAAAACAAGGGATGTACCCTTAGTTTGGAAGAAAGTGAGCTAAGAGAAGAGTTGCTTGATTTAATAAAGTGCATTTGGATAGTATTTTACTTTTTCTGGTCTGCGATCTCGTTTTTTTCGCCTCAGTTCTTGGATTATTGGTTTATTTATTTTGGCGGAATTTCTCCTGTTTTTTTTCTTATTGATTTAATAGACATAGACTGATATATCAAGATCAATGAAAGAAATAGACTGCAGAAGGTTAGTAAAATCCAGAAAGTCAGAAGTTTGATAAAACAAATGAACACAGTAATTAAGACTGTTCATAGAGATCCATGCGATATAACAGAAGTAAACAGGATATATTACTGTGCTGCTAAATTAATAACTGATAAAAGTTGTACCACAAAAACACAGGGTAGCAAGGGAAAGGAAGGGGAGAAATTGAATACTATCATGGAAATATCGAATAGAGAAAACTGTAAAGCAGTTAAGACAAGAAGTGTCATTGTTAGAAGGTTATAGAAGAGGGAATAGATCAACAAAAATACTAAGAAAAATAGATGTGATAAAAGCAATGCACAGTATTAGAACAGACCAGGATCTATCGTGCACTATTGCAAATAAGCTAAAAATTTCAGCACAGGCGGAAAGACTTAGAAGATACAAAAATAAATATAAAGGAAAATACTAAATAAGCAATTTATTGATTGGGAGATAAGGTAAAAGGAATTGAAAGACCGCCAAAAAAAAAGAAGAAATAGATACATTTTGGGGAAGTATCTATGAAGATCCTTTGGAACATAACAAAGATGCTAAATGGATAGAAGTTGTTAAAGAAAGAATAAGAGGTTCAAAGATATAGGATATGAAATGGGATGAAGTAACAGCCAGAGAGATTGAAACAAAGTTAAGGAAAGCCTCTAATTGGAAAACCCCAGGTCCAGATGCAGTACCTAATTTTTGGCTGAAAGTATTAATATCTTTGCACGAAGATTTAGCCATGTGTAAGAACTATTTATATGCACACCCCAGACAGACACCCACCTGGTTAACAACAGGAAAAACAATGCTCCTACTTAAGAGTGAACCTGCAAGCTACCCTAAAAACTATAGGCCAATAACTTGCCTTCCGATGATGTATAAACTATACACTAGAATTGATGCTGACAGAGTTTATAGTCATTTAGAAGAAAACTCAATTATGGCAATAGAACAAAAGGGCAATAAAAGAAAGTCATATGGAACAAAGGATCATTTGTTGTTAAATAAAGTAATAGTGGAGAACTATAAAAAGGGGACAAATCTAAGTATGGCATGGATTGACTACAAAAAAGCATTTGATAGTATCCCACATTCATGGATAAAAGAGTGCTTAAAAATGTGTAAGATACCCCTACACTGATCGACTATATTACAGTGACCATGAAACAGTGGCAGACCACTTTGCAATTAAGCCATGATAAAGGACAGATTATTAACTCGGGGATAAAAATTCAAAGGGGAATATTCCAAGGTGACTCTTTGTCAGTACTGCTATTCTGCCTTGCCGTTAACCCATTAAGATGTCTACTTAACAGCTTAAACCATGGCTATAATTTGGCTCCTAGAAAACAGCTAAGTATAAAGACTTCTCATCTTCTCTTTGTTGATGATTTAAAACTGTATAGCTCATCAAATAAGGAACTGAAAGCACAACTGCAAGTTGTCAAAACTTTCTCAGATGATACAAGAATGTCATTTGGTCTTGATAAATGTGCAAAAGCAGCCTTTAAAGCAGGGAAAACTGCAACGTCAGCAAAACGTCAGTTTGGAACAAGAATGTGATGTAAAAGAACTTGAGCAAGAGGGAGTGTATAAATGCTTGGGTATTGATGAAGGATCAACAATAAAACATGAACAAATGCGAATAAAACTTAGGAATATTTCAGAAGACTTAAATTAATCCTGAAAACAGCACTGACATGTAGGAACAAAATTCAAGCTATAAACCAATTTGCTCTTCCTGTCCTAACTTACAGTTTTGGAGTGATTGACTGTCCCCAAAACGTGTTGGATAGATTAGATAGGAAAACAAGAAGGATGCTTCATGCTCACCAGATGATTTATAAAAATCAGTGCATAACAAGGTTTATATATTCCCCGATGTTCTTCATCTCACATTGCTGCAGTCCTTACACTTGGGTAGTCCGCTGTCCTCGGTCGGCCCGAATATCAAAGTATAAGGCTGACGTCGGTCAGGGCGCATTTGACTGACATCAGGACGTCCGGGTACAAATGCGCATGACCGACGTCATATCCTCAGTCTTTTTTGCCGCATGGTCCGATGCAGAAGCAGCATTGCAAGTGCCGGTTGGCGTTCTGAGATTTTTCGATTTCGAAGTTTCAGACCGAGTTCAAAGTTGGCTAAGTACCCGTTAGAATATTTTGGTTTTTCTTGCCTCAGTGATTTACTGGATGTCAGAAAAGTCAATAATTGCATTTCTTGTGGGAAACAGATACCGCATAGAGATTATCATACTTTGTGTATTCCTTGCTTAGGGCCTGAGCACGACGTTGTTGGCTGTCGCTCTTGTGCTAGATTTAATAAACGCACTATAAAGAGGAGGTTGGATTGTGCAAGGTTAGTCTTTGGGAAGCGGTGCAATTATAAAATGCCGCCAGATGCTCACGCCGCTTCTTCAAGAAGCGCAAGGACAAAGCAGTTAAGCCTAGGGTGGAAGAACCGGCTGTACCGGACGCCGGTTCTTTAGAGGTGTCGGTGGAGCCGGTGGCTCCACCGGAGGTTTCTTTGTGTTCCCAGGGTGAGACTTTAGTATTGCAAGATGTGGCCTCTCAGGAGGCAAGTCAGGCTGAGGGGGCTTCTCAGGTTACTATTCTCCCCTCCCTTCCTAGGGTGGCTAGGCCCTCTCCCTCTGTTTCTAAGGCTTCTCCCAGGGGCAGGCCAGGTTTAGCTTCAGTTGGTGTTACCCCTAGCTCTTCAGGAACTGTGCCCAAGAAGCATATGCTTAAAATGGCAGAAGATTTGATTACTTTGATTAGGGGTTCTATGCCCCCTTCTGATAAGAGGCCCAGGATGGAGCCTGAGCTGGGGGGTTTTGAGCAGGCTTCAGATGTATCAGAGTCTTCGGCTGAAGACTTGCAGGAGTACTCTCCTTATTCTGATTCTGATGTGGATGATTCTACTCCTTCTGCTTCTCCTCCTGAGGATTTTTCTTTTTCAGAAACTCTTCATTCCATGAGGGAGCAGTTTAAGTGGGAAGGTCAGGACTTCTCTGATTCCAGGAAAAGGCTTAGGGAATTTTTGTTTTTACCCCAGCATAGGCCTTTGGCTATACCTCCTGTTTTGGATGTGGTGGAAGATGTTTTTTCAGAGGCTTCTCTTAATCCTGATTCTTTGCCTCCTGCTCCTGTTAAGCCGGATAGGTACTACAGGGTCCCTGAAGCTCATAAGTATCTTTTTAAGAGTCCTAGGGCAGACCCAGAAACTGTTAGCCAGGGGCCTAAAGGTGTTAAGGCTTCTGTTGTAAAGAATCCGGTTCCTGCAGACAAAGAGGCTAGGGCCTTGGATAGATGGGGAAAGAAAGTTTATACTTCTTCCACTCTTGCTATGAGGGCTTTGAATTGCCAGTTTCACATGTTGAAATACCAAAACTATCTCCTTTCACAATTGAAGTCTAAGGTTGATGCTCTGGCAGTGGGTATTGATTGTAAAGAGTTGCAAGATTTAGTGCATGTTTCTGAACAGGTGGGTAAGCATTCTTTGCAATGTGGTTTTGATGCTGTACAGGCCTCGTCTAGGGTGGCTGCCACTGGGTCAGTTCTTCGCAGGCACGCCTGGCATATTCTGTTTTGAACCATAGAGGGTCTCAACTTCCACAACAAGTTTTGGATGTGATTTTGGAAGCTAGAAGGCCTAGTACAAGGAAAGTGTACGCAGATAAATGGAAGAGATTTTTATTTTGGAGTGCAGCAAAAGATTTTGATGTTTCTGAGCCTAATTTGAGTGTGGCTCTTCAATATCTTACTGAGTTACTGGACAAAGGTTTGTCTTTCTCTTCTATTAAGGTTCATGCTGCAGCAATTCCGGCTAACTATGATTGTGTTCCACCATTGTTTTCTCATCCTTTGTTCAAGCAATTTCTTAGAGGGGCAAAGAATATAAGACCCCCACGAAGAGCTCCTACTCCTGCTTGGGATCTCAATTTTGTGTTGGAGAAACTCACTCTACAACCTTTTGAGCCTGCAGCTACTTCTGAGTTGAAATATTTATCATGGAAGACTGCTTTTTTGTTGGCAATTACCTCTGCAAGAAGGGTTTCTGAATTGCAGGCCCTTATGGCGGTTGAGCCTTTTTTGATTTTCCATAAGGATAGGGTATCATTACGTACTAATCCTTCCTTTATGCCTAAGGTGGTTTCTAGTGTGGCTTTAAACCAAACTATTCATTTGCCTACTTTTTATGCAAATCCCCAAAATAAAGGGGAAAAGATTTTGCACACTTTAGATGTACACGGGCAGTTGCGTTATTATTTGGACAGAACTAAAGGGTTCAGGCAGTCTCAGCAGTTGTTTGTTTCTTTTGCTTTGAGTTCTCAGGGCAAGCCTGTGTCAAAACAAACTATTTCTAAGTGGATTGGGTTTTGCATTGCTTTCTGTTATTCCCATCATGGCAAGGAAATTCCAGCTGGGATTAGGCCTCATTCCACTAGGGCTACTGCCACATCAACAGCTTTTTTGAGGGGAGTGGCAACCAAGGATATTTTGGAGGCAGCTACTTGGAGTTCAGTGCATACTTTCTCTAGGCATTATCACCTGCCACTTTACTCTAAATCCAGGGCTGGTTTTGCCACTGCTGTTTTGCAGGGCATTTTGGCAGCTCCTGCTTCCTTGTAGTTAGCCATCCTCCCTTACCTCTGCTTTGGGATTCTACCCAAGTGTAAGGACTGCAGCAATGTGAGATGAAGAACATAGTACAGTTTTGTACCTACCATAAATGTAGATGTTCGAAGATCCACATTGCTGCAGTCCAATTTACCCTCCCTCCTTCCCCTCTGCAGTTAGAGGTGGTTGTATGGGTTGGGTTGTACATATTCTATATATTGTATATATTGTACATATAGTTAGTGCTAGGGTGGTTGGTTGGTTGTTTGCTGTCTTTTGGTTTTGACCTTTATTTGTAGGGTCTTCTGACATCTGGGGCAAGAAAAGACTGAGGATATGACGTCGGTCATGCGCATTTGTACCCTGACGTCCTGATGTCAGTCAAATGCGCCCTGACCGACGTCAGCGTTATACTTTGATATTCGGGCCGACCGAGGACAGCGGACTACCCAAGTGTAAGGACTGCAGCAATGTGGATCTTCGAACATCTACATTTATGGTAGGTACAAAACTGTACTTTCTGAAGGAGGGATGGGCCTCATTTTAATTGATTATATGTATAGATCTGCAATCGTGGGGCTCCACACATATCTGCTGACCTCACAAGACCCAAACGTAGTGAAAGTTTTGAAACATGAGGAGAATAAATTTAAGATGACTTATCTGCTTAATTTAGCAGAAGCATATCGGCATCAGGCAAGAATGGAAATCAAACCAGAAGTGGATAAAAATCAGGCAGCAACTGTATGTGCCAAAAACAAAAGAAAGAATATAAGGTGAAGGACCAGATGAGAAGGCAAGAAATGTAGAAAAAGCATAAATATAGTTGCAAGAATAGAAAACTTCTTGAAGAATCTCATGTTGTTCAGGAACGAATGCAGGAATGGTTAAGGAGAGGCGAATTCAAACCAAGAGATGAAGGGTTATTATTGGCAGCCCAAAATAGTGGACTACGTATAGGCTGGTTTACAAAGTCCATTGAACATGTGGGAGAAACAGACAAATGTAGGTTTTGTAAAACCGAATTGGAAACAGTTGCACACCTTGTTGCAGGTTGCGACATACTAATGGTAGAAGGACTATATACTGAAAAGCATAATAAAGTGGCAAGATTGTTGCACTGGGGATTGTGCAAACATTATGGTATTGAAGTGGCTGAAAAACACTGGAAACGAGCCACAAAGCATCATAGAAAATGATGAAGTTTATATCACATGGGACCGCCCATTACCAACAGTTAAAAAAATAGATGCTAGAAAACCGGATATAATGGTTCAAGAAAAGAAGACAAGAGTAGCATTGATCATTGAAATTTCCGCACCCAGTGACTTCAGTTTCTTGCATACAGAGAGCCACAAAGTCATAAAATATCAGGATCTGTAGGCAGAAACAAGAGCAATGTGGAAGAAAGATACCCAGACAGTTCCAATAGTAGTAGGAGCAACGGGTCTTATAAAAAAGAATCTACAATCGTATTTAGATACGTTACCAATCCATGTAACTCCGTACGAAGAGTCATTACTGGGCACATTGCGGGTACTCCGAAGAGCACTTTTGGTTGATAAAGATTGAAACAGTACTAATTTCCTGAACTTTAATTGTACTTTGACTTAGGAATGGGGTCCATTCCCGTCATGGTATTAGAAACACAAAAGACTTGTAGAAAAGAGGGTACTAAAAAATGAATTTACACTTGTGCTTACCATTACATGTAACTCCGTATGAATTTCAGGAGTCATTACTGGGCCCATTGCGGGTGCTGCGAAGAGCACTTCTGGCTAACATCAAAGATCGAAACAGTACTAATTTCATGAACTTTAATCTTACTTTGACTTAGGAATGGGGTTCATTCAAAAGATTTGCAGAAATTAAAAAGGGCACTGGTCCTTCTCTGTTCAGTGGTCCATTCTTCATCATCCAATGCATCATCATGTTAATCTTGCAGACATTTGCAGACATCATATTTAATGATGGCTAGACTTCTCTGGTTTCATTAGGCTGTCCTTTCATTCTCTCCCTGCCAAAAGCCATGGTGACAGTGGACAATTCTCTTCTGGGGTGTAGGTGGGGGAGCATTTCGAAAGGAAGACAGTCTGAGGCACGTGGTCCTAACTGAGGCCAGTCTTCACATCAACATACTAGAGATGAGGAGAGTCTCTCTAGTGTTATGGACCTTTCTGGACTCCCTTCATACAGGTGTGATCACAGTCCAGACAGACAGCATGTCAGCAGTCTTGTACATTTATAAACAAGAAAAAGAAACTCCAACTTTGTCCTATGTGCAAGGACGAAAACGCGTATATGGTGTACTGATTTTAAGAGCGTTTATACTGTTGGTTGCTACATAATTTTCGTGTTATCTAAAGTTATTTTTTGGAATAAACTTTGCGAACTGTGTTTCAACGGTCCCTGGCACTTTTTGGATTGTTCAATAGTTATACGAAGTGCTACTCTGTTTTCTTGGTTGATTAGAAACCAGCAAAGCTTTCGGCATGACCCTTTCTTCAGTGCTAATGCATCACATAGTGAAGGAAAAATCTTAAATAGAATTCAATCATATCATGTGATCACAACCAAAATCAATTAAGATATCAGCAACAATTACTAAAACACATACATAGCATACATATGCACTTGTATAGTGATGATTATTATAGATAATACCCATTGCTTACCTTTGCTTTTTTTTAACCAGGGTTTTTTTAATGCCCTTGTTGCCACACCTTCATTCTTTCACTTCTATTATTTCATTTTTTATTTCTGTCCATGCAGTAGTTACATACTAATGGCACACAGATGATTGCCCTTTCACCATCTAGTTTCTAGAGGTTTTACACTTTATTTAATTGTAAAAGGAAAATAATGTTTGTCTAATGGATCCAGCTTTCCTGTTAGGGAGTTATAGCTTAAGCTTTCACCATTACTGGATATAAGTGGGAACCATGCACATAACTTTTGTCGGAGTACACCGGCACAAGCCTATAATTGTCTTTATATATGTACAGAGAGAGCGAGAGAAAGAAAGAAATAAGCTACTGCTTTTTTTTTTGTTTCAGAACTTGGGAGAGTCAAGGTATAAGGTGAGATTACCCAAAAGTTATCCTTTGCTTTTACAGTAGCTGTGGCTTGCAACTCTGCTGTTATCGTAAGTATATACACATCATAGTCACTATTGTAGTCAAGACAGTTTGGGGTTCCTGCCAGGGGAGCCCAATGGCCAGCTCATCCTCCAGAGCTGTATTCTCCCCCCCCCTCTGAATTTTATTTGACTTCCTCCCACTCGGGGGTGTCTGGCACTATCTCTCCAGCTCTTTATTTCTGTGGTTCTAAGTGGAATGGTTGCAGCATGTCATCCTGCTTCATGGGATCCAGGTGAGTATCTCAATGGGAAATATTTCTTTTTCTGCTTTTAGTGCTTATGAATGCCCAGTAGTGAAACTGAAAATGTCAGTGTTTTTCTAATTTAAGAAATAGTATCAGCAAGTCATGCTTAAACAGTGCCTTGCAGAAAGAGGAGCTGTACTATTTTATGTACTATTGTACAGTAGATGACTTTCAGTTATTAAACTTGAAAATGATCACCATACATCCACTGTTTTAATAGAAACAGAATACAGAGCACCAACAGTAGTACTCAGTTTTTGGTTTATTTGTATGAAATGATAGTATTAGTATGCCTGAAATGTTTTGTCTGTTTTTGCTGACGGACCATGTTTTCTTTCTTTTGCAGACATTTCAAAAGAAACCTGAACACTTTCCACACTTTTTCAAATGCATCCTATCAGCAGCTCTTGCTGATGAAAGTGAAGGCTATAGTTTACGTGACCAGACTATTTTACTGCTTTTTCTGGACCACTGCTTTAATAGCCTGGTAATTATAACCTTAGTACTTTTGCATTAACATATTGCAAGCACTGTGTAATATGAATGTAGAGCTGTTCTTAAAGGAATATCAGTCTCTCTTACATTTACAGAAAAGCAACCTCAAAGGTGCTTGCTAGTGCTCTGTATTATCATTTTTTAGTTTAATTCCTTTCACAGGATAACTGTTCTGCTCTTAGTTTTGTAGTAAATATAATACTATTTTCTCAGTTTAACTGGAAGCTGATGCCCACATAGAATGTGCAGCAGTTGTCTGTATATAATAATCTTAGTTTTGCTACTATGCTTTACACTCCTTTCTGTAATTTGTTTGTTGTAATGACAGTCTTGTTTTCTTTGAATTGCAGATATGAAGCAGGTACTAGTTCAGTTTGCAAACCCTGAGTGGTAGTTTCTGTAATAATCATAGGTTCATAGATAGTTGCTAGGCTAATGGTTCTAGAGCCCTTACAGGCCTAGCCAAATTTATCCTGAGTTGTCGCAGTTCTTGGTGGTTAGGTGAGTGATGTTCACAGAGACAAGAGTCTATGGTACTTAATACCAACTGCCTCTGTCCATGAGGGACATGGGTGCCACCCCTGGAGTGAATTTATGGTCACTCATCCATTGATGTAGGTTGTGTTTGAAGAGGGTTAGGTAGAGGCTCTGTTTCATGTGAATTGGGAGCTTGTTCCAGAGAAGTGCCACTCTCTGGGAACTATACCTATCCTCTCCAGCATGATCTGCTCATTTCGTATGCTAGGTTAAGATCTCTGGAGTGAGTGAAACTCATGCAATTTGATTTGTGACTTAGCATTTACATCAGGGCAGAGTCGGAGACTGCTCTGTAAGCCAAGCACAGGTCACCTCTTTAACAGCCTGTAGGAGATAGAGTACAGTGACAGGACTTTGTCTTTCCACATAGGTTTTGTTTTGTGTGCCTTGTATTTTCTTTGTGAGAAACCTCTGGGGTCTCTCCAGCTGTTGCAGGTGACTGCTGAGGTACATACAAAAGGGAGCATTGCACTGTTACTGGTCTGATGAGGGCCATGATAATGGAATTGTAACATCCTTAGATTCAGATGTGATGGATTTACTTATGTAAGCCTTAGAAATCTGCCAGCCTGTTCTAAATGGTGGTTCAGATTTCTGTCTAGTTTAAACTGCAGTATAGAGTATTACAGAGCACTAAAACATGCCAGCCTGCAACACTTCCTACATTTTGCATGTCTTTACTACACTTTGCTAATGATTTTCTGTTTGAAGCTGCTTGTTTCAGGTATTATAACATTACTGCCTTAGATAAATGACCACATTGTGTGCTTGTTCATCTATACCCACCCTCCCGTATGTTTTTTCTCTACTAAAACTGTTATGTTAAGAATAATATATTTGCTAATTACAGTGATGCTTTTTTTTTAATTACACTGCTATTAGTTTTGTGCTGTAGTTGCACTATTTCCTGGTGTCTTTCTTTTGTAATAAGGATGCAGTTGTGTGTGTCATTGAAGTCTTAGTAAAATTGTCATTTAGTGTCGTTGAAATTAACTGCAGACTTGGGCCATGCCAGTAGATTTATCCTGTTTGGGCATTTTCTGAGGTTTTTAGGGTTCTTTGTGTACAACATTCTTTTTAAGAAATCTTTTCCCTTACCCTTTATTCTAATCTTTTGTTGTTACATTTTATCCTTAAACATTTTTTAATACAGTAACCTTCTGTACTTTGATAATACATTTCAGATGTGTAATAGCTTACTACTGTGCCTTTCCTCACTAGTGTTCTTGGTGTCCTCCTAATGGCATAAGATCATTGCAGCTGCTTTGTTCTTTTCCTCCTTCATCAGCTATGGGCCTTCAGCACAGTTGATCGCAGAATCTACTGGAATGATTAAGGCACTGCTGTAGTATGTCATGTAAGGTTATATAATAATTTACCTCCTACCTTTCTGGTCATATTCATTTAACTTTTGCATGCCTCCTTGGGTATAGAATATCAGACCATTCTGTACTTGGGTCTCTCTTGTACTGTTTACTGTGGTACATGATAGCTTTAGGAGAACTTATTTTAAGGAGAGGATTGTGCTGCCGTTGCTGTTCTGATAATACAGCTGTAGCTATCATTCCATTAGGATTGTTATAAATTCCCTGGCAAATTATCCTAGCTATATCCAGCAATGGGTGATCTGCATGTAGCTTAACCTCAGGTTCCAGGATGATTGCCATGGCAATTCATACCACTGTCCAGTACTTAAATGATCTAGTTTTGAACACTTTTATAATATATTAAAGTGACAATTTGAAATTAGTGCTAAATGTATGTAGTCATGGGGTAATCCGTGGTAACTGAATGACTCTTAAGGGCCAGGTGTTTACTTTTAAGTCCGTGTATTTCCATCTTAGTAATGTTTCCCTTGGTAAGCACCTATCTATGTCTGAGGATCCCTGAGCTGTGGTTCTTGCTTTAGTCTTTTCTTGTTTGGGTATCTGCAGCACTTTGTACCCATATTGCCATATTCTGAACTAGACTTGCTGCTGTTGGTGTTGAATTTCACTGTCTAGATACTAAATGGTGTTTCTAATTGGGAACCCAAAGAACTGCTTTTTAAGTGACTTGCTCATACTCGCATCGTTTTCAAGTGAAAACTAAGGAAAGACAGACAGAGGCTACAGGATGAAGTTCATCAGTAGACCGTAGATGATTACTAGGCTCACAAACCAAAGTGGCATTTTTAATCCTAGCTATCTCAAAGCTTTGTGCCTTGTGGTTCTGAAGTAAACACCTTAACCATTACGCCGGCCACTCCATAGCCTTAATGCCGTCAGCTGAAGTGCTAAGACAATAGTGCAGCAATATTTTGTTGTATGTCTTTGTATTTGTTAACCAGGCAAGTGAACCTTTCTTGCATCAAATGCAAAAATACGCCCTACATGGGCAAAAGTAATTGCATCAGATGTGGGCAGTGTAGATTAGCCAGTCAATCAGTATGTTTTAGGAGGTGGGAGAAGACTAGAACACCACAATAAAACTCACAAAGGCATGAGGAGAGCATGAAAAAAATCTACTCACATAGTGACTGGAGGTGAGAACCTTCCTTAACATTCTCCATTCAGAAGCCTGCAGACTAAGGCTTGTAGGATCTTGCTCTTTTCCACATGACCCTTGGATTTCTGTGGGTGTATGCTTCACTTCTGTGGCTTTGTTAATAGCAAATTTTTAGGTTATTTTTGAAGTTTATTTGAACACGTTGTTACTGTCCTTGTACTAATCAGAAAGACTCAGAAAAATGTTTTACTCTTTGAAGATGGTGCATTTTACCTGTTGCATGTCCAGACTCTGTGATACTTTGTTTCATTCACTAATTGTATACTTAGTTTCCATGTGCTTGTCTCCTATCTGTGCCCTTCAGTTATTTCAGAATTACCTTTTAGCTCAGTTGTGGAGAAGCCTGGTAAATTTTGAGGGATATTGTTCATCTAAAGATCTTGAAGAGTGTTCACTACTACACACCATGACATCACTGCCACAGGCCAGGAGAGAACATCTAATTCTATAATCACATTTCTTTGTCATTCACACAGTTTGCAATTTGGTCCTCGTGCTTCTTTTGAAAGTTGTCACATTTGATGCCAAAAAAGAAAAAGCTTTCTGCGTGTGCCTTTGTCAACTCAGAATCCTATGATCCTGCATGTAAGAGCTGCCTTTACCTTCTGGGGTGGGAACAAAAGTTCCACTGTTGTAGCAAATACTTTGCTTCAGTAGTCTGAGTTTAAAAACTCATTAAAACCCCTCATTGAATTTAGTCATTCAGCGTGTGCTGCTAACATTTCATTATGAATTGTAGTTGCATAAATTATGTAAAGTAGAAACCCATTCTAGTTCCTAAAACTTTCAGATGGAATGTGGCACTGTTTATTTTATTTTTATTTATTTATTTATCATTTGTTTACCGGGAAAGTCTGACTTGGAACACAGCCAATTTTCAGCAGAGGCCAGGGGAGAAATGCTCCAGACACATGTCTTTGTAACGTGGGAGGAAACTGGAGTACCCAAAGAAAACCCACACGAATGCAGGGAGGACATGCAGACTCCGCACAGACGGCACCCCAGTCAAGAATCGAACCGGAGAACCTCTTGCTGTGAGGCAACAACGCTGCCGCTGCACCACTGCTCTGTCCAAAGGTACCAAAGACTACACTGTGTCTTCACAACAGCACAAAATCATGAATCCAGGTGATAGGCAGCCATTGCGAGAATAGAAACAATGCAAACAAGTGCTGCATATACCTATTTAATCTTTGTTACAGTTTAAATATCTACCTTAAAATGCTGACTGTGAATAAATCTTTTTTTTTTTTTTTTGTAGTTTTTGTTTTATTTGTTTTACCTGACCATCAGGCTTCCTCCAGTCAGACTAATTGTTTAAATTTGTGGTAGCATTGCATTTTTGGCAATTTTTTTGTGGATTTTTACATTAGGAGGACTGGGATTATACATCATGGTAGTAAACATTTGCTGGTCTTTTTGAGTTGAGACACATAAAAAGGCTCAGTGTTGTTGTTTTATTGGCCAGAGGGCTTAGTGGTCAGTTTTCTGTATTTTCAGTGCATGTATAAATTTGGCATGTTTATGCAGGTCTCTGCTCATTTCCACAGAGCTCAGCAAAGTTTGGTGTCCTAGGCTGTGCTCCTGAACTGTTTTGCTTGCATCAAGTGCCATCCGTGCAAAGCTAAGTACTTTGGATTCATAAGTTGCAATTATGAAAGTGCATTTCTTCACACTGTTGTTGTTGCTGTTGGTTAGACATCTGCCTTGAAATTGCCATCTAAAAGGGCTGTCTAACTAGTTTGTTTATGATAGCATTGTGCTTATGGCAGTCTTTTAGTGTGTGCTTACATTACGAAGAGTGGGATTGTTCATCTAATGGCAATAGGTGCTTGCCTGATCTGTCCGAGTTGGGAAATACATAAAAGGGCTCTTAAGTGTAGCCATTTTATTGGCAAGAGGGCTCAGTAGTCAGTTTTTTGTATTGTTAGTATTTGTATAAATTCTTGCATAGAGCTGCAGTCACTGGAGGCAAAATTCTTACATGCAAGCACACATAATATAAACAAGATTGTCAAAATAACATACACTTCACCCATAACATACACTTCACCCACAACACACAGAACAAACCACATGCATAGACCAGCTTCTGCTAAGGAACTTAAAAGCAACCTTCCCAAACTCCAAAGACCTTCTGAAGTTTCCTACTGCAAATCTTATACTCGGCAAACTCAAAAGTGCTCCTATAAAGCAATACGTAGCAGCCCCACCCAGTGGAATCCCAAATACAAAGGCCATAAGGTAAGCAAACAGACTGCCTACAGCTTTAGTTGTAGGGGACTCCATTGTATGGCAAACAGATGCCCCACTCACCAGGCTGAATATGAAAAAGGCAATGGTTAGCTGCCTATCTGGAGCCTGGATCCACCAGGTTAAGCATGCACTCAAGTCATTGCATCACAGGTACCAGAATGATTCAGTCATAGCCCATGAAGATGTAAAATAAATGAGATGTACCTCTGTAGACTATACGATGAGAGAGACGTTGATCTGTCAGGCTGGTATGTGCCTAGCATTGAGCAACATTCTACCTTCCCCAAGAATGGTGCCACAATATGAGCAGAAGCTGATTAACTTTAATGATTGGCTTTGTTTCTGGCGTCATTCTATGGGATGCAGTATTTGTCAGCATGGAAGGACATGGTTAACAGACCATTCCTTTGCCAAGAACTGTCTCCACCTGTTCCCCCTAGACTTTCTAATATTGGCTAAAACTCTATCCTCTCCCCATAGAGCCTTTTTTAAAATCAACCCAAGGAAACCTTAAGGTGTTACTGCTGAATGCTAGGAGCTTAATGAAGAAGCTTCACTCCCTTCAAGCTCTCCTCGCCCTGGAGAATGTAGACATCTGTGCAGTTACTGAAACGTGGTTTAAAGGCACAGAAAGTACTCCAGCAGTGCAAGGTTTCAGTGCCTTCCACACATTTAGACCACCAACTACATACATAGGGACTAAAGGTAGAAGATTTTTGATCTACATAAACAAACATACCTCTAGGTTTTTTAAATGGAATGATGAGCTGGAGTTTCTGTACATGCAGATCACCATAGACCAAAGTCCCACGCCTTGTCCTAGCAAGCTGTAGGTCACCATCTATGTGCTATGAAACCCATAGCTCATACTTAGACCTACTGGGGAGACTCACCATTCAACCAAACACCCTACCCATGGGGAGACTTTAACTTACCCCTCTATAGACTGGGAAACCTAGATGTCTTCAAATTTGCAGGCACAGAGATTCCTGGACTTTGTAAACACAAACACCCTTGAACAGATAGTGCATACAGTTAGAACTATTCTTAAGTGATAGTTTTTCTTTTTTTTTTTTCCATAATAAATCTTTATTATTTTACCAATTTTTCATACAGTAAAGAAAAACAACAAAGAAAAAGAAATACAAATAATACCCAAATTAAGCTACTAACACCCATACTACAAACTATGTACGCTATTTACATGAGTGCTTCCATTTGTTAATCAAAAACAATGAAGAAAAGAAAGGAACATGTAATAACAAGAGTCAAAAGATCTACTATCATTAAAATGGATTGTTTTTACCAACTTTCAAATTAAGTATGCATGTCCTGGGGTTGAGCTGAATTCGGTACATTAAACTAATATAATGTTGAAAATTTGTTCCCACACCTTCGGGTTATTAATATTCCTTTTATTATCCTTAATTAAAAGTTTGTGTGCTAGAATATGTTTCATGGCTAAACCTTTGAAGTTTTCCCATGAAGTTTGAAATGGAGTCAACCAATTTGTAGCTATATAAAGTTTCATTAATAAGAAAATATTTATAAGTATAATCATTTGGGTTCTATCCAAATTATTAGGAGGGATATGTAGAATCATGAATTCCCAAGAAAGTGTAGAATGCTGATACCCCATCTTTTGTAGTTGAATTTTTAAGGAATTCCTAAGTTTATATATACATTTACAGCTCCAGAACATGTGCAAGAGGTCTGCCATTTGATCTTTACAGTATGGACATTTGGGTGAGTTCTTCGAGTTAAATTTATGCAGGCTAAGGCGTGTATAGTAGGCATTATTAAGTATCATGAATTGTGTAAATATTAATTTTTGGAGAGAAACTGATTTTATTGTTAGGTTAATTGCCTTTAATATTTTATTTTCTTCTATCAATGGTATTTTATCTTTCCAATATTTTGCCAAGAGTATTTGATTTTGGTATTTCAACTCTTTTATCAGTTCACTTGTAGAGGTAATAAATTTGGTATCTTGTCTAAGAGTTAACCATAAATTTGAACAATTAGTTAACGTTTCCTCATCAATTTTAAAGTCTTTAAAGTAATTTGTAGAGAGATCCTTTAATTGTCTCAGTATTATTAAGTAAGATTTAGGAAGATTCATCCCCAGCAACATATTCTGAACTGAATGATTAAGATATGGATACATCTCAAGTAAAGTTTGATTAATTAAAAGTGGATATTTTTTAAGATCTATTAATTGATTATTGATTTTCAAATTCGGGTTCTTATGAAAGGGTTGAAAAATCATCATATGTTGCAAGAGATTTAATGATTGGAAAATATTTTAGACTTATATATACTCTAATATGTTCCATTAAAGAAAATAATTTAAAAGTATCTTTGCTTAAAAAAGGTAAAGCTTTCGGGTTAATATTCAAACTTACAACATGTTTATGATTCATAACTACCCATTTGGGTGACCATTTATTACTAGATATCTCATAGTAAGCTATTCTTAAAATTCTATTAGAATTTATTATTAGATAGTAAATTTCAAAATTAGGTAGATCTAGGCCTCCTTTATTTTTCGGAGTCATCAGTTTGTCATATGATATTCTAGTCTTCTTAGGTTTCCATATAAATTTAGCCGATTCCGTGTGAATTTGTTTGAAAAATTTCCTGGGGATCAAGAGTTGAGTGGCTCTAAAAATGTACAAAATTCTAGGTAGCACATTCATTTTAATTATTGAAACTTTTGCCATTGTTGGTAATTTCAAATTATTCCATCTTCTTAAGTCGGACAATATATGATCCCAAAGATACTTGACATTATTCACATAGAAATCTCTGTTATCTGTAGAAAAGATAACACCCAAGTACTTTATCTTGTTCTCTGATTTAACTTGTCCTACCAGTGGTAAATGAGAAAAAGGTTTCAGTGTTTTTAAAGGAAATAAGTTGTTTTTTTTTAAGGTTTATCTTGTAGTTGGATACCTCAGCAAAGTCTTCCACTGCTTTTAGTATTTTTTTAGTATCTGAAACTGGAGTCGTACAATAGATATTGAGGTCATCAGCAAAGGCAGTCATGGATATTTTAGTGCCATAAATTATTGGGGCATTATGGTATATATTTTGCTTAATATGTAAAAATAGTGGTTCTAAATATAGATTAAATTATATAGGAGATAAAGGACAGCCCTGACGAGTTCCGTTCTTAATTTGTATTCTTTTAGAAAATTTTTTATTGATATATAAAGTTGTATATGGGTTATTATATAATATTTGTAATGTTAAAATAAATTCTTGAGGTATATTAAAGTATGATAAAACATCGAACAAAAATTTCAAGTTAACTCTATCAAAAGCTTTTTGTGCATCAATAATGAGAGCGTAAACATTAATATTTTTTTGACAGGCATAAGAAATTAATGTATGTAGTGATAAAGTATTGTCAGTAGTTTGTCTGGCATTCATAAATCCGGCCTGTTCAAACGATATTATTGAGTCTATTACCTTCTTCAATCTATTAGCTAAGATAGATATCAAAATTTTCATGTCAATATTTAAAAGAGAAATAGGTCTATAATTATCCGGGTTATGAAAGTCAGTGTTTTCTTTAGGTATAAGAATTGTTCTGGATGCATTAAAGTGAGGATCATTAATTCCATTGTTAATTATATAATTAAATATATGTGGAAGTAATTTGCCAAAGGAATCACAAAAATTTTTATAAAATTCTGCGGTTAATCCATCCGGTCAAGTGATAGTTTTTCAAAATTCAGTGCCCCTGCTAACCCAGAGGGCACATCAACCTATGGGGAATTATTCAGAGAAACCTTGTACAACCATGGACATGGCTATATAGAACCTGCTGTACCACCAGATGTAAGCCCAAAACTAACTCAAAAAACAAGCTAAATGGTGGAATCCTAATCTGAACAGGTTATACAACAAAAATAAACAAACAAAAAAAAAAGCCATGGCTAAAATTAAGAGCTCTTTGTCATCAAACTGAACAGGAAACTAAGAAGACTTATTAAATCCAGTAAGGTCAAGATACCTTCCAAGACAAAAGCCAACTACAAAGCCTTCTTCAGTTATGTCGGAAACCTCAAAGGCAGTATACAACAATGTACCGAGCTGGGGGTTAATGGTGCTGCATTCGGTGAGCCAGGAGATATAGCAAGTCTGCTGGCTGACAAATTCAGCTCCATTGTTATCCCCCCAGTCACCCCCCACTACCCCAAGAAATACAGTCAAATGTACCCCTCCAAACTTTAAATAGCATGCAGATCCTGCCTCTTTAAGGCCAAGAACATGGCCTCAGTGGGTCCCTACGATACCCCTGGATGCCTCCTGAATAGCCTCTAAAATGTAACCTATCATGGCCACTGGAGTCACTATTTAACTATAATCTCATAACAGGCTTTGTGCCACAAGAACGGAGGACTGTGGTGGTCATTTCTCTTCATTAGGTTGAACTATTAACAGACCCTGGGAACTACAGACCCATTAATCTGACTAGTCTTGTATGCAAAGTCATGGAATGAATTGTTATGGAAATGATCAACAAAGATTTTGGAAACCTTCAGACACTGGACTCATCCCAGTTTGGTTTTGTCAAAGGAAGGTCATGCCTGATAAACTTGGTGGACTTCCTTGAGAATGTCACCAAGACAATGGATGAGGAGAAAATTATGTATACAGTATACCTTGACCTGGCTGAGGTATTTGATACAATACACCACTTTGGCAATGTTAACAAAATCTAAGGATATAAATTTTGCTTGTGACATAAACTGGGCTTGTTCAAAATACAGCTATATATCTTAGAGAATTCCTATTCTCTGGAGTACACTCTCCATCCATGTGAAGCAGAGTCCCTCCTTAACCCTGTTGATGTGTAACCTAGACCGCTGGATGGGAAATTGGAAATTCACCCCCTGGTCTGGCACCCATGTCTCTGGACAGACGCAGTCATTGAATCTTGTCCATACTAGCATACTTTCTCTGTATAAATGTCCTCACTAACATATCCTCTGTATAAAATGCCTAAGATACAATAACTCATGGGACATATTTAGGTTGCACAGCTAGGCTTCTAAAGGCCATAGTGATTGTTAGCCTGTTACATACCTGAGAGCCAATCAGAAGTTATGCAAACATCCCAGAAGGGGAGGAAGGTCTTGTCTTTTTTGAAGAATATTTGCACTGTCCCCTCTCCAGAGCCTTTTATTTTTTCCAAATAAGCCCAGTCCACAAAGAAAGAAATGCCTCCTTGTAGGCAGAGAAGATAGTTTGTGTCAGGCAGTGCTGCATCTTCTGGGTCTCTGTTAAATCAAAAAGACTGGCTTCATGGTAGTTCACGTGGTTGTCCAGAACTGTGAGGCTAATTCCCTGAATTTTCTATGGCTTGGACTTTCATTGCAAGAGACTAAACTACTAAGCTCTGGATTTGGTCACAAGAGGTTGTTTGGTTGTTAGAGCTGTTAATTTCCCTGTCCAAACTGAAAATGCATTTGAGTGACTAGTCTGGCACACAAGAGTTCCTGAAATAGTGTAGGACTTCACTTTCCTGAGGCTGTAGAGCTTGTTGCTTCCCTGAAAAATAGACACCTTTATTGTCACATCTTCCTTATTGTGGAAAAGGCAGGAGGGTACTAGTTCCTTCTGGATCCCGACAACTTCAGCAAGCATATTTGGCCCAGAAGTTTCCAGATGGTGACTCTTCAATCTCTCATTTCTCTTCTGCTGCAAACCATCTGGATAGTATTATCTGGCATGATGAACGTCTGTTAACACATCAGTGTTTAGGAACTCCGTATGAAATTCCTTTTTTTTTTTTCAACTTTAACATCACTTGTCCTACAAAGTGCTATTCTTTGACTTGGCTTCTGCCCACAGATTGTCCACAAAAGTGTGCCACCTAGTGTTCCCATAGTTGCAAGATTCATTTCTGGTGGTTGCTGTTCCCTGACTGAGGATCTTCTTTTATGCTTTGCCATGGCTGTAGCCTTTAAGGCTTTTTTTTTTTAAAACACCTTTATTGAATTATTACTACCATAGGCAAATTTACATTTATATAAAAGTAATTAAACTGTATTAACAAGTTCACATTTACAAACATTATACTTCACATATATTGCTATATATCATATAACCTAAACAACATTACGTAAGTTTTTCAGTTCCTACCCTTTTTTTTAAACAAGAAACATCGAAATATATTTATTAAACCATCACTTTTGACATAGGCAGTCATACATTTATATAAGTGAAAACAAACCACACCTACACATTCCTAGTTGCCAGTATTTTACATAACAAACCATACTGACACACTCCCATTTGCAAACATTATATGTCACTTATAATCTACCCAGTCATTTTCAGTCAAACATTGCATGAGTGGTTTAAGTTTTGCCTTCTTTTAAACCTCATTCCTCCCCTGTATGTATTCTTCCCACAATTCCAATTTTCTCTGTGTAGTTTGCTTCTACCCTTTTCTAAAGATCTCAATTCCAGTTGTTTTATCTCAGTTAATATACCCAGTACTTTTAGTATAGTTTGTTTTGATTTTGATTTCCATTTTCTAATAATTGTGTTTTTGGCAGCCACCATAATTAGACACAGCAAGGCCCTTACCATGTCGAGGCAATTCCGATTCTGTATCATAGCTCAAAAAAGTCATCTCCCTCATCACACTAATCTGTCCACCCATCATCTTCAACAGTGCATCCCACAGAGAATTCTAAGTCTGGCAACTCAGTGCAGTGGCCGAAAATATGTTCCCAATTGCCTCTTTTTTACCCATCACATCTCCAACATATGCTGTCTGCCTGAGGAAGAATTCTCTGGAGTTGCTTGGGGTATAAAAATATATATGTAAACATTTCCAAGCAAAAAATCCTAAATCTTCTAGATTTTTGTTGCATACATGGAAGACATACATATATCCTCCCATTGTTTCTTTGTGAATTGCTTATCCAGTCTCTCTTCCCTATGCTTTATATTCTCTTCTGATAGATTTATATAATTTTCATGCAGTATTTTATATGCTGTACTTATTATTCCATTCTTAATGGCAACTTCTGTTCTGTATGCTGTTAAAAACTCTACCAGTGCAGGGCTTTCATTTAGGACCTCCCTGTTTTTTTCTTTTTGCCTATATTCTGATATTAGTCCTTGATAGGGAAGGCAATCTCTAACCTGGAGTCCAAATGAATTCTTGGTATCTTCTCATTGTATTATCTTTCCCTCTGTAGTTATTTGCTGTCAACACCTTGGTTCCTTTGCCAGTTTTTTCCAATAAATTCCAACCCCCTTTTGCCAGTTATTTTGTATCCTAATAGCAGTCATCCCTACTGGCAGAATCTCCTTTCTCCATTCCCTTGTTGGCTTAGTTCTTAGGATACCTTCTGCTACTTTACAGATGTAATACTCTGTATGATTATTGCTGTTCTCCTTAAAGGTCTACATCCAAAATCCCAGTCTCTCCTTGTTTCTTGAGCTTCCACCCCATTTAAACATCATCCCATTCCACTTTGAATTATAGTTTTCTGCTTGTGCTGTGTATAGGAGCCTTAACTGTGTAGCTCTGAAATCCCCCCTCAAATTGGGTAATCCCAATCCTCCCTGTTCTAGTGGAAGAATCAGCTTATCCCACTTAACTCTTGCTGTCTTCCCCTCCCAGATAAGGTCCTTCAACTCTTTATTAATTGCTAGCCACAACTTCTCCTCTGGTCGATAAAAATGTGTCTGACCTATGTATAAGACTAATGGGACTAAAGACATTTTAACTGCTTGTATCTTACTGTTCACATCCATGTAACAAAGCTTCCATTTTCTCAGCTTTTGTATTTTCTTTTGCTTAGTTTCTTCCCTCTTGTCCTTAGCTGCCACACCTGAATCATTTTAATCCATACTCTAAATACTTCATTTTATTATGTCACCATAAATGTGGGTATTGCTGAAACAATTCATATGTGGGTCATAATTTGCTGCTATTGCCTTTGTTTTAGCTTTATTAATTTTGTATCCCAAAAAGTGTCTCAAAATGTTCCACAACACTGTAATGTCTTTCTGGTTTTGTGAGGTATAAAATGATATCATCTGCAAACAGAGCCAGCTTTTCTTAACTACCATACCAATTATATCCTTGAATTTCCTAGTCCCTTATTTTCTTTGCCAGTGGTTCTAAATGTAATACAAATAAAGAGGACACCCCTGCCTGGTTCCTCTGCTCAAGCAGAAATTATCAGAGAGGACTCTACCCACTTTAATTTTCACCTCTGATCCCTCGTATATCCTCCTAATCAACCTTATATTTTTTCAGGAAATGCAAATGTTTCCATTGCCCTGCTCATAAAGTCCCAGCTTACTCTGTCAAATGCTTTCTCTGCATGAAGACTCATCAACAACAATGATATTTTTTTTTACATTTTGCTTCCCTCTGGATCATTAATGTTCTGTTAATTTTGTCAAATGTTTGCCTCCCCTCCTTAAAACCACATTGATCCATATCTATCAATTTTGACATTACTTTTGCCATTCTTTTAACCATTGTATACATGAACACTTTATAATCATGGTTTAGTATTGTAATGGGCCTATATAAAGCTGGATCTGATGAACCCTTTACCCTCTTTAAGTATTAATAGCTACCACTGCTTTTTTCCAGGATGTTGGTATTTCTCCTCTTAAAATGCTATTAAACAAAATCTTCCAGATGTTTATCAGTTTTTTTCCATTCTAGCTTCCAAACTTCCATGGGAATGCCGTGTATTCCTGGGGCCTTTCCTGTAGATTGGTTATACTTCACAATTTTTATCTCATCTCCTCCTAGCCTAACCTTTAGTAATTGAGCCTCATCTACGTCTAACCTTGACATACTTAATTTTTCCATAAACATTTCCATTTGTATCTTTTCTTGATTTCCGCATTTCTCTGCTTTATACAGACTTTCATAGACTTTTCGAAATATTTCTAATACCTTACAAGGATCTCCTCTTGTTATAGGCTCCCTAAGCTTGGTGACTGCTCTTTCTATTTTCTGTTGCCTGAGTTGTTGCGCTGAAAGTTTTTGTGCTTTAGTGTCATTATCAAAAAAAGTTGCTTAAAAGCAGTCTTTCTAAACTCCAGTACATGTAAAAAACAAAAAAGAAAGGCAGAATCAGCAAGTCCAACAAACAAAACTGTTTAATGGTTAGCACTTTCGTCTGCAACTAATAAACAAACTTTTTAAATATGTA
The DNA here is from genome assembly GCF_019279795.1 of Protopterus annectens. Lineage (NCBI taxonomy): Eukaryota > Metazoa > Chordata > Ceratodontiformes > Protopteridae > Protopterus > Protopterus annectens. Next base: position 101,591,800 of record NC_056737.1, read on the forward strand.
ACTTCCTATTTTCCTTGTCTGATGAAGTTTGCTTATTAGTGGCAGATGAAAGCGCTGACCATTAAACAGTTTGTTTGTTGGACTTGCTGATTCTGCCTCTCTTTTTTGTTTTTTATAAACTCGTGTACATCATCGAGGTAATCCCTTAATCTGAAGTAGTTTACTTCATTTGATCTTCAACCTGTGGGATACTGGATCCGTATCAGATCCAAGCCGGCAGCTTTACAAGCATCTGCTCTGAGCTCCTCCCCTTAGCCATAATACACCTCCACTACCTTCCAACCCCCAGATCTCATTTGCCGTGGATAGCTGAAGCATTGTGATCTCCAGAGCTCCAGGTTGTAAGTGGGTGAAATTTAAAAAATATATCTTTTTTCTCTCTAAACTTTAGGTAGTGATAGTGTAGGTTGCTCTTTCTCCTCCTCTCGCTTGGTTTTCTAATTTTAGAGTTGTTAGCTTAATTTAGAGGAGTTGTGTGTGTTTTTGCTTCCCCTCCCTCCTCAGTGTGTTCTGTGTGCGAGTGTGGTGAGTGGGTGTTTTCAGTGAGAAAGAAGTAACATTTTTTTTCAGTTATTCTTTCCTCTGATACCATGGATGATAAGCTGATGTTTAAAACATGCACTGAGTGTGGCCATAAGTTGTCCCCTGTGGATGGCCACACTCTTTGTGTTATGTGCTTGGGCATGGCCCATCTTAGCACAGACTGCACTATATGCACAGGGTTTAACTCGCACGCCATCAAAGACAGGAAGGCCAAGTTGGCCCTGAAAGGCCTTCTTCCCCCCTTCTGAGACAGTTGGCTCATCTTCAGCTTTGGTCACAGCGGCTGCTGTGGCCGCCTCTCCTTCTCTTCCCCTGGCTTCTCCTCCCTCCCAGGCTGGGACTCAACCTCCTGTGCAAAAGCCTGCAGAAGCGGAGCAGAAAAGGGGCAGGGAGAAGGAGAGAGAGTCGAAGTAGAGGGAAAAACGTAAGAGGTCTCCGGACCTCCCTTCACCGGTCAAGACTCTTAAGATCTGTGACTCCCCTCGCCTCCGATCTCCGAGGTTTTCCCCAGAGCCGGAGGAGACACGATCAGCATCTAGGGCCTTGGTGCCCCAACCCGCAAGGTCGGAGTCTGTGGTCTCGTCGAGGTCCACCCGGTCTTTATCTGAAATCGACATGGATAAAATGATGAGGAGGTTCATTCGTACTCAGACCCAAATCGGGGTCTTGCCAGCCCCCTCTCCCTCAGTAGGGGGGGAGCTCGCTTCCTTTTTTCCAATCGATATCTCCTTCTCTGATACGTCCATTGGGTTTGGAGTATTTGGATCTGAGGATGGCTTTAGTCAGGAGGTCAGCACTGACAGTACCTGCTTCCTTGACACCGACAGCTGCCTGGAGCATGTCAGAGCTGACCAGCTCGGATCTAGGTCGCTATCAGAGCCAGAGCTTGGGTGTCTGATCCGAGGGAGTAGAACTTTTTTCATGGGCTCTGCCTTTGTCGGGCCAAGTTCCATCCCTTGGAGCTCCGTCCACTTTGGTCCTGGCTCCGATTCTCTCGTCGGACCCAGGTAGACCGGCCTCCTTATTGGTTTCTCAGGTGGTTTACTCTCCCTCGGCAGTCGATGTGGTAGAAAGGGTTCTCTTCACTGGATCAAGACTCCTGACTGTCCCCTCGGACTCCACTCAGACCCCCTCAGCTCTCTGTACGATCCCCATCATTTTACCAGAGTGACAGCCCGTGCTTGAGGTGCCCCAGATGGTTCACCCTGAGGAACAAATGGCTTGTGAGTTCCCCCGGAGAGGTGCCTCACAAGCATATGTGCAAGAGGAGGCACTTGGACTCCCCCCCCCCCCAAGACCCTCACCGAGGATACGGACTTGGATGATGAAGAAGGTCACCTCCCGAGCATCAGGGAAATCCCTCGCCAGTGGGGAGGTTGGTCTACCTTCAAATCTTCTTCTGACACGTCCGTGTTCCTGGAGGCTTTCAGCATGGGCCCATCTACTTCCTGGGTATTCCCTCCCGAGGATCCTTTGGTGGACCTGGTCCCCGCACGTGCATGGAAGGAGCCGGACACCATGGAACCAATTTCAAAAAGGTCTGACAAAATTTTGAGTACTCCCTCAGATAGGCCAACATGGAACAAGGGCTCCCACATAGACGCTATGGTGGTAGCAGCAGCTACAAAGGAAGAACTTGCCCAGGAGAGTTCTTCGGTTCATCCTCCTGACCGAGAGTCGCGGATGATAGACCGCCTAGGGAAGCGGGTTTACGCTTCAGCTGCCTTTAATATTAGGGTGCTGAAATACCTGGCCCATGTCACCAGACTCCGACACGACTTAGTAAAGGAGCTAGAGGAGTCTCCCCCTAAGTCCATGTCGCAGTAGGACAGGGTCTCGTTCTCCGCTAGGATGGCCACTTTGAAAGCAGTTTCCAACACGTCCATGCGACTCCTTTCTCATGCTACTGAAGTAGTGGCTAAGGTGGCTGGGTCCGGCGTGTCCATGAGGTGCAACACCTGGCTCAGATTATGTCAATTTTCAGAACCTTTCAAGGAGTCCTTTGCCAATGCCCCTTATGACGGCTCTACTCTTTTTGGTAAGACCATCAAGGAGATGTTAGTCCAGAGTGAGAAAGACGGGAAGACATTGTTTGCCGTCAGGATTCGCTTCTTGAACCCTCAGAGGTGTTTTTCCCGGAACCAGAGAGGGCAAAAGGAGATGTGGTTCCGGAAGTCACAGTATTCCCGAGACACTCAGGGCTCTTCTTCCCCCAGAGGGGGCAGAATGGACGCCAGCCCAGAAGCAGAGGGGGTTTGTGGAGTTTTGGGTCTCGAGAACCTTTCTTGGACAGACCCAGGCAGCAACCCTGAGGGGTGGCCAGACTGCTCTACTCTGGAGGCAGTCGGGGGACAATTGTCCTTGCACCTAGTGGTATGGGAGTCCATAACATCAGACCGCTGGGTATTCAGATCATATCCAGAGAATACTCTATCCTCTTTGTGGGTCCCCCCCCAAGTCTCCTGGACTTACCACCCATGCAAAGGGAGGCAGCAGCACAGGAAATTTCCAAGCTGCTAGAAAAATGAGCCATCGAAACTGTCCCCCCACATCAGTTTGGATCGGGCTTCTACTCCAGGTTCTTTTTGGTGCCATAGAAAACGGAGGAATTAAAGCCCATTCTGGACCTTTCTACCCTGAACCTGTCAGTTGCCAAACAGAAGTTCCAGATGGTCACACTACAGTCCATCATGCCGTACCTGCAAGAGAGCGACTGAATGTGCTCATTAGACCTCCATGATGCTTACTATCACATAAAAATGCATAAAAGCTCCAGGAGGTTCCTCCACTACTGGCTAGGAGTCTATCATTACCAATTTCAAGCCCTATACTTTGGTCTCACCACAGCCGCCAGGGTGTTCACCAAAGTGATGGTGGTGGTAGTGGCTCACCTGCGGCATCAGGGGATTCAGGTCTATCCGTACCTGGACGATTGGCTCCTCACTGCTCCCACCAGGCGTCTACTCTCCCAAACCAGAGATTATTTCTTGATCCTTGCCCTGCATTTGGGGATCCAATCCACGCATCCAAATCACTCCTAGATCCTGTACAGGTGATGGACTACATTGGTACAAGGATGGATACTTTACAGTGCAAAATCTTCCTGACCTCGGAGAGAGTACAAAATCTGAGGATGCATGTCTCTCTGATCTGCCATTCTCATCTCCCAACAGTGGATTTGGTGTTGAGGGCCTTACGCTCAATGGCAGCGACCATGACGCTTCTCCCGTGTGCCCGGTTACACACTAGAATTCTACAGTGGACTCTAGCTGTACAATGGTCCCGCTTGGAACTTTCATTGGCATATCCAATTCAACTCAGTCGAGTCTGTTGGTCGTCCCTCGTATGGTGGATGTGTTCTTTGGACATTTTGGAGGGACAACCCTTTGTTCCAGCCCCAGCCCAAGCCACAGTGACCACGGACACCTCCCAACTTGGGTGGGGGGGGGTCATTGTTTGTGCAGGACAGTCCAAGGCCTGTGGTCCCCTGTAGAGACCAGCTTACACATAAATGTCCTAGAGATGAGGGTGGTCCTTCTAGTGTTGCAGGCCCTTCATGCCTTTCTTCCTCTGGGAACGATTGCAATTCAGTCAGACAACATGTCAGTAGTCTGTTATATCAACAAACAGGGAGGGACCAGATCTTACCCCTTTCGTTGTGAGGCCGTGAGAGTGTAGGAATTGCCGATCTCCACTGGTCGCTTTCTCATCATAATGCACATTCTGGGACGGTCCAACATCCTAGCGGATAGGCTAAGTCGGACTATTCTGATGCCTTACAAGTGGTCTCTGAATCTTTCAGTAGTGGAACAAAATCTTCCGCTAGTGGGGCCAACCTTGCTGTGATCTCTTTGCATCTCCTTCCAACGTGAAGTGCAGCAAGTCTTCGCTCTGAACACCCTGCTGGGGGAGTCCCCCAGTGATGCTCTAGTACATGCTTGGCATCCCAGTCTTCTGTATGCTTACCCTCCAGTACCTCTTATTCTGAGGTTTCTACAGAAAGCTCGTTGACTGCAGAGCAAAGTGATTCTCATTGCCCTGTTTTGGCCTCACTAGGTATTGTTTCCCTTCCTTTGGTCTCACCTTCTGGCTCCGCCTTGGATCTTGGATCCCATTCAAGATCTGATTTTGCACCCTTTCGGGGGTTCCTCATCCGAATCTGGACATTTTGAAGCTCACAGCTTGGCTGCTCCACTTCCCGTGATTGCTAGGAGTCCTGGATTATCTTACTCAGTTAGGTCTATTTTGGTGGCTGCTCATAAGTCTTCAACCAGGAAGGTTAATCGCAGCAAATGGGAAAGTTTTTCCCTTTAGGCCTCTCAAAGGAGTTTAGACACTTTCACGGCTCCTATCCTTAGGGAGATGCACTGGGTAAATTTTTCCCGAGAGTGTGACCTTTTCTTAAGTGGATAATATTTTCCTGTGATTGCAGATTTGGAGGAGGTGAATACCTGTCATTCCTTGAAGTTCCAGGCTTTTGGATGAGGTGAATACTAGCCGAGTATGCAAAAGTTATTTGTGAGAGGTGGGTAACAGTGGATTTGGAGGAGGTGAATACCTGTCATTCTTTGAAATAAATGTGTTTGGGGGTTCATTCGCTTATTCCCAAGTGGATTTATTAACAGTATGCTCTCTGGTGTCTTAGGTGTCAGAAGTGGTGAACACCAACCGATTCCTTGAAGCTGGACTTTTTATCACGAGGTGGACTTTATTGCCACAGTCATTACAGCAAAATAATATTGTTTAGACTTTGCTCTGTATGGGGCTAACTATCTTTTGTGGCAGTTGAGTTTTCAGTCTGTTCAAATTGTTTATGTACTGTACAGAGTCCATATTGGAAGGTGGTTTTGCTTTGTAGGAGAACTTTCATTACTATTTAGATATTATTATTGTTTACATGCAATTTTGTGGTCTGTTTGACTGTATCTTTAGTGTGTGCTGTTGAAGGCTTCAAGCGTATCAACATTTTTGTGACAGAACAATCATTTGATCATTGGATTGACTGTCACACAACCAGGAGTATATGTAGGCATTTTTTTTGGTATTAATGGACATTTTGTTTTGGGCTTTTTTTCATATACAGACAGTTGATTTTTGGATATCATCTTTGTTTAACCATGGACTTAATAATGTTCAGGTAAATTATACAATGCCTTTTTGAGTATATGATATAATAATTATTTTTACAACTTAAAATGTTTTTTTTCGTTATGGATACATAACGATACTGGGAAACATATGTTAGTGATTTTCATGTTCTCTTTTGATATTTAGCATTTCTTAACCCAGCACCTCTACATTTATTCCTTCATAGCCACACCTACTTCCCTCCCTGGTCAGTTAGTCTCCATTGCTCTAGCAGCACCCACTTCCTATTCCCACCCCATATCAACCATCAGTCACCTCTCCCTTCCCTCCCATAACCTATATTCTCACCTGCTACTCCCTAGACATTCAACTCGCCTGCCCCTGTAAATTAGTCAGCCACAATCATACCTACTCTTACTAGCCCTATCTCACCATGCTTTCGAAACCCTCATCCTTCTCTATTCAACTACTACTACTTTTCATCATATCTTATATCTACTACCTCACCCAGCCCATTAACCTCACCATCCTTTCATATAACCAACCATCTTACCTCACCACTCTTATATCCACATATCCCAATATCTCCCTGCCTATATCCCACAAAAAAAATCTACTCTTTCGCTATAAACTTATTAGTCCTCATAAGTACCCTACCCCCTCAGTAACTAACAAAACCCTTACAAATCTAATAAAGCTCAACCTAGATTATAAGCAGTCCAAGTACCTCTCCAACCTAATCCTACATCTAACTACCATTCTACTATCTGGAGATATACACCCTAACCCAGACCCCTCCACCTCCCCCTCTACAGATAAATCCATCCTACTTACCTCTTTAAATGCCCAAAGTATAGCTAACAAAATCCCTAATCTCTGTGCCTGGCTCACACATAATAAACCTGACATCCTGTCTATCTCTGAAACTTTGTTAAAACCCCACATAAAAGATTCTGAAATAACACCACCCAACTATTCTGTCATTAGAAAAGATAGAACCCACAAAAAAGGGGAGGAGTAGCTCTCCTATACCTGTCCTCCTTATCAGTTACTCCCTATAGCAAACCTACTCCCCACTTCAATAATGCTGAATTACTCCTAGCACTACTTCCAAGTTAATAAACGCAAACACATATGTATAGCCTCCCTTTACATCCCCCTGGTGACAATATTTCTACACTCGAGGACATCCTCTCCTGGCTTTCTATCAATATTAGCAATGAATAGGGTTCCATCCTGGGACCTCTCCTGTTTGGTATCTACTTCTCTGAAGTACAGGCTAACACAGAAGGCCTCTGGCTAACAAAGTTCGCAGATGACTGCAAACTAGGAGCCATAGTCAAGTCCCCAAATGATGTGGACATCCTACAGAAGGGCCTCGCTGAGACAGATGCCTGGTGTCAGAGCCATGGCCTCAAGCTCAATGCCAGAAAGTGCAGTGTCATCCCCTTTGGTAAAAACTCTGTACCCATGAACTACCACATAGGCAGAAATCTACTTAACACCGAATGTGTGATGAGACCTTGGGACCCAGGTGGACAGTAGTCTCTCCTTTGATAGTCACATTGCCACAGTAGTCAGGAAGTCCTTCTACGTGGCACACCTCATCATAAAAGGGTTCTCATCCAGGAAAAAAGAGGTCATTGTTCCCCTCTACTTGACACTCAGACCCATTATAGAGTACAACGCCCCTTTTGGAATGTACCTCACAAGACATCTGTAGCTGCTGGAAAGGCCACAGAAGTACCTCACAAAGAGGATTACTGGTCTGAAACAAATGCCCTACATTGACCGCCTCAAAAAACTCCAGCTTTACTCTGTAGCATATCGCCTACTCCGAGGTGATCTCTGCCTAACATATAAAGCTATGTCAAACCCAGACCTGTTGGACATGCTACACCTAAAGAAATCCCAATCCTTCCGAGCTACACACTCTAGGGACCTAAACCTTGTCACCACAATAAACAGGACATGCTGGAGGGATAGATTCCTGTCCCAGAGACTTCCCATACTCTGGAACAGGCTACCCAACTATGTCAAGCAAAGTTCTTCATTAGCACTCTTCAAGAAAAATCTTGATGAGTGGATGGGAAACAGGAAATACACCCCAGGGATCACTTCTGTGTCTCTGCTCAACAGTGGCAAAGGAAAATAACTTTCTTGGGTGGCGTAAGCCAGGGAACCTTGTTGGCTAGGCTTACGTAGGCCTTTGGGCCGATAGCCTAGTACCTACCTGTGAACCTATGAACCTATATGAAACAATAATTCTGGGAGACATGATTATCAATTGGTCCGCCATTCAGTCTCCCACAAACCCACTAAACATCAGCCTCTACAACTTCTCATAGCTAATCAACTCCATAACCCGGCCCTCTAAAAACCTCTCCAGTGGTAGTACTCTGGATTTTAGTCTCTCACCCCCATTATTTCTCTGACAGTGGCACCCTTCCTGATCCCCTTAGTGACCACCTACCCACATTCACACATCGACTTCCTTCACCCTTACATCTTACTCATAATTATATTATTACTCGCTACCAAAAAACTTCAACCCTACTACCATTTCTAACTCTGTTAAAGCAATATACTGGAACACTCTAAAAACTCTACCCCTGGAAAATGCAGTTGCCCACTTCATCTCAACTTTCTTAAACCTCTTAGACCACCATGCTCCCATACAAAAAGAACAAAAATCGCCCTTGGTTAACCAAAAACACTTTAGCGACCATGCGCCTCAGAGATAAAGCCTGGACATATTACCAGAAAAATAAGACTCCCCCCAACCATAATGAATACAAAACACGTGGAAACAAAGTCAAAAAGCTTGTCATCACTGATCAACAGAACTACTTCTCCATACTCTAAAACAACCATAAAACAAACACTCAAAAATTCTGGAAAGGAATCTCCACCCTCCTTAATCCCGGCAAAACAGATAACCTCAGCCCAGGCCCTAATGCACCAGACATAGATTTGGCTACACAATTTAACTCTTTTTTTTTTTTCATTGATTCTATTTCCAAACTAACCTCATCCTTCTCTAACATCACCACACCCTCCACTTCACCCCTATCCTCTAACAACACTACACCCCCCACTTCTGCTTCTCCTTCCATTTCTTCTCCATCATCACTACCCTTAAAATACCCTCTCTTCCCAGTCTCCACCTTTCTCATTAAAACCTATACCCACATCTACCATAAAAAAACACCTTCAGAAACTGAAGCCATGCACTAATGCCCCCAATAACATTCCTTCATACTTTCTTAGCATAGCTGCCGAAGCCATTGCCTACCTGATCAGCATTCTAATCAACCGCTCTATCCAAGAAAGTTTTTACCCCAAATTTGGAAAAAAGCTTTTATCATACCTTTGCATAAAGGTGGCAACAATAACAATATCACTAATTTCCTTCCCATCGCCATTCTATCTCCCATCTCTAAACTCCTAGAAAAGTGTATCCATCTACAACTCCTACCCCACCTCATAGACAATCACCTACTAACTCCCATACAACATAGTTTTAGACCCGGTCACAGCACTATGACCACCCTTCTTTCCTTCCTAGAAACTGTGAATAAAAGCCCAGGACTCTGGCCACATTGTACTACCCTCCTACTTGACCTATCTAAGGCCTTCAACACTATCTCTCATAATCTTCTAATGAAACTCTCTAAGCTTAACCTATCCCCCTCCTCTCTCACCTGGTTCACCAGTTACTTATCCAGTAAATATCAAGCAGTCAAATGGAAAAAAGCCACCTCCTCATTCCTTAACACCCCAACTGGAGTTCCCCAGGGATCCATACCGGGTCCCCTCCTCTTCATTATATTTATAAACAATTTACGCCACTCCATCTCTTTCACAAATATTATCCAATGCGCAGATGCTTCAACTGTTATCTGTTCTGCCACCTCCATCCCTACACTCCCAAAGCTTATACAAGACATGTTCTCAACCACTGAACAATGGATGAAAAGAAATCACCTAGCATTCAATGCCTCTAAAACCAAAGTAATGGTATTTACTCTGTCTAAAGCCACCTCTTTCAATGTTAGCCCATTCTCTATCACTAGCCATAATAATACATCTCTCAAATTGGTATCAGAGGCCAAATTACTAGGGGTCCAAATTGACAATCAGCTTAAATTCAACTCCCACCTACAATTAACTATAAAAAAACCCACCAAAAACGTGGCATGCTCTACCAACAAAATCGTTACCTCACTCCCTGTAGTAAATTCATTCTCTCTACCACTTTTCTCATCCCCTCCCTCCTCTATGGAGCCCCACTCCTAACTAACCTACAATCTTTCCTTAAAACACAACTCTCCTCTTACTATAACAAAATTGCCAAGTTCGCTACCAGCCATAAGTCCTCCACCCACCACTGTATATCTCTCCACAAACTAAAATGGCTAGAACTATCCAATCATCTCACTACACTCAACTTATTCTTGCACACAAGCTCATTTTTAACCCCTCCCTTTGTCCCTTCCTTTCCTCTGCCTTTAAAATGCACCTCCCTGATGGACTACTAAGATCTAACAACCAAAACTAAATAGAATTGTATAAACCAACTCGTCCCCCAGGTAAAAATCTCCTATCCTATGGTCTTGCACGGCTCTGGAACGCCCTTCCACCATCTATCTATCCATACCACCTCAAACCGCTTTTCATTCAAAAAATCTCTTCACTCACATCTAGTAGCCCAGTGGGAATGCTCCTGCTCCCACCCCACATAATCTCCTCCACTCTTTATACTAGCAACATCCATTTCACTTACTCTCCTAACATACATCCTGCTGTGGCATGTACTAAGCTATTTACAATGAATGTATTAGAATGCACCTCTTAAGTGCAAGGTTCCTTAAGATGTAATGGCTTCTCAGTATTCATATTGTAATGTTTTTCACTAGTCTGTAGTATTTGTAATGATTGTAACCTAAAACCTTACTGTAATCTTGTTTGTTTTTGGAGCTTTTCTCCCCAGGACTCCATTGAAAACGGGTTCATCTTGGCCCAGTGGACTATCCTGGTAAACCAACTGCAAATAAAATAAAATAAATAAATAAATATTTCCGCCATTCTTGATTTTCTAGCTGATATTTTTCAGCACAGAGCTAGTTCTTCTACTGTCAATGTCCAGTTGGCTGCCATTTCTCATTTTCATGTGGGTGAGAATTCTGCCTCTCTAGCCTCCCCAGACTGTATAAATCCTTTATTAAAGGCACCTTTTTGTTACACCCCCCGTTCAGGGATCCTGTTTCCCGTGGGACCTTACTATGGTTCTTCAAGCTTTGGTCGCTCCTGCTGCAGCAGCAGATCTGAAATACTTATCTTGGAAAACAGCTTTTCTGGTGGCTATTACCTCTGCCAAAAGGGTTTCAGAATTACAGGCCTTGTCCATCAAAGTTCCTTATATGATCTTTGACAAAGATAGGGTTTCCCTTCGTACCAATCCATTCTTTCTTCCTAAGGTGGCATCACCAGTCAATATCAATCAGACCATCAATTGGCCTGTGTTATTTACTAATTTTACTAACAAGATGGAATACAAACTCCACCTGCTGGATGTTCATAGACAGTTATGATTCTATTTACACAGGACAAAAAATTTCCATAAATCTGATCAATTGTTTGTATCCTTCTATAAACCTTTTTTGGTGAACCTATCTCCAAGGTCACTTTTGCTAGATGGATTACTTCATGCATCCTTCAGGTCTATAAGGACAGAGGCATATCTCCTGTGGGTCAGGTGAGAGCTCATTCCAATAGGTCGATGGCTATGTCTGCGGCTTTTTGGTCTAGAGTTTCTTTGGATGATATTTGTTCTGCAGCTACTTGGTCCTCATCTCATACATTTATTTCTCATTACAAATTGGATTTGACTTCCAGAAGGAGAGCATCCTTTGGTTCTGCGGTGCTCCGGAATATCCTTCCATGAGGGCCTCCCAGGAGTTTAATAGCTGGAGACTCTGTCCCACAGGTTGAAGACCAAATGAAGTAAACTACTTCAGATAAAGAAGTTATGTACTCACCATAATGTTCCATCTGTGTAGTTCTACTTCATTTGTCTTCAGCTGTTCCTCCCTCCTTCCCCCGGACTTTGGCATATGAATAGCCTAGGGGGTGCAGTTATAGGTCCCAAGTATTTTTTCAGGTTGGGTTATCAGTATAAGGTTCAGCAAACTCAATCTGGGGGTTGGAAGATAGTGGAGGTGTATTATGGGTAAGCGGTGGAGCTTGGAGCTCGGAGCAGATGCTAGTAAAGTTGTCAGCTCGAATCCGATACGGATCCGGTATCCCACAGGTTGAAGACAAATGAAGTAGAACTTCTCAGATGGAATGTTATGGTGAGTACATAACTTCTTTTTTTATGCTTAGCATTCTGCAGTTGATCCTTTTCTTCTTCACCCTATTCTGTAATACTGTAACATTTGTCAGTCCTATAAATAATTCTTGTTAATTCTTAACCATAGCTCTCTTTCTTTTATTTCCACCCTATTTTTAAACTGCACCTTTATTTTATCCCACACACTATATTTTCAGAAGTAGTTTCTATCCTCTCGAATAGCTCTAAATAATCTACACTACCCATTCCTTAATCCTCTCTTTTCAACAGATAGTTGGGAAAGTGCCTCATTTTTATTTCATTACCCTGTGTTTTAATTTTCGTCATTATTTGTGCATGATCTGAAATAGTTATTGGGGGCATATCAAGACCTTCAATTAAATGCACATGTTCCTGTGAAATGTAAATTCTGTCTAGCCTAGCCCAGTTTTTATATCTTGGGAAGTAATTTGTAAATTAACTCCGAACTCCTATTGCTGAATTCACATCTTCCATATAAAATATTTGTATAAATTTCTTCATAAGTCTAGCCTCCTTTGTTATACTGTCCCTTCTGGGCTTCCCAGACACATCTTCACTGATGCAAATCACATTCCAGTGCCCATCTGTAAATGATATTCCTTGCTGCTAACTGATTATCTCTCCCAGAATTTTCTTAAGCTCCATTTTAGCAGTTTTAGGTGGAATATAAATATATGCCAGTGTAATACTCCTCTTTTTCCAAGTAGCCCTTAGCACTTCAAATCTGCAATTATCATATTTTTTATTCCTCTTGTATCACTATTGGACTGCCTATTGCAGTTAATATAAGTACTCCTCTTTTCCTCTGTCCCAGATATTCTGCCGAAGAACCATTCTGAAAATCTTTCTCTATCAAATTCACATGTTCAGTTCTTTCGAAGTGTGTCTCCTGTAACATAGCTATTTGCAGTCTACATTTTTTAATACAGGTCATTATTCTTTCTTTTTTTGTATTTATCTGTGAGACTATTGACATTTAAAGACATTACAGAAAGCATAGCTGTATAAAAAAGTTCTTAATCCGACCTTTTATGTATAACACCTTTTCTGTTAAATGTCTAATTCCAGCTTTTGTGTTACATGCACAAACTGTTTGGCAGATTGAACTTTTATATAATTGTTTCTTGTCAAGTCCATTTGAGCCTATGTCACATCTTGGAAAACTTTTTGTTTTATTGAAATCCCTCAAACAAAAAAACAAACCCACCAATGCCCCCCCAAAAACCTATTAATTTAATACTAACACAAAAAAAACCATCATGTAAATCTTCAAATATTGAAGTTTATCCTCTTTATAGGAACAGTTGTCCTAGAGGGGCAGCCACATTCATAACTTGAGTTAACCTAAAAGAAAGGTTACTCATGCTAAGACGCATGATATAGCCTGTATGTCTACTAAGTGCTGTCTGGTTTGTCTAATCTTTATAGCTCTCCCAGCTGGGAAATCCCCTGTATGTTTTCAGAGAACATTATCTGCTAACAGTTTCTCTCTTCTTTTTTTTCCCATCCAGTCCCTCTTCACCAGGCTATAACCAGTTTCTCTTTATTAGAATGTGTCCATGGAGACATGAGAACTAGACAACCAATTTCTCATTATCAGATTTTCTCCATGGAGACTTGAGAACCATACAGTCATTTTCTCTTTGTCAGATTATTTCCATGGAGATTTGAGAACGAGCTACAGAATTGCTACTAAGCATACAATCATTTGCTAGGTAAAAAGCCTCATGATATTCAGTGTTCTTTTTTAGTTACTTGCTTTCTCTTTAAAGTTGTTAGTAAATCAGTCTAATGTCCGTAATCCAGCCATTCCCCCATGCAAGAATGAGGAAAAGCACATTATTTTTTTCTTTAGTCATGCTCTTTTAACCAGGCTTTTTTTTTTTATATATATATATATATATATATATATATATACATTGCATTGTCTGCATTTCTTAAAACTGAACAAGAAGAAAGAGAGAAGGGAGAAAGAAAGGAAAAAAGAGAACCGCAACACCTATTTACAAAGTTACAATATCCATTTCACTTAACAATAACTGAGAAACTTTACTTTATAGCATGCAAAAAAAAACATACACTACACAAATAGTTGTTGTGTCTTTCGGCTTTTCCCGGTTTGGGGTTGTCACAGCGGAACTCTGGTCCGCTAATGATTGGTAGTACATTTTTATGTGCCGAGTTGCCGGCCCTGACGCACAACCTTCAACGAAGGTGCGCCCATTCACGCATGTCTCCACACAGAAGACGCTCTAGCTGAGAATCGAACAGGACAACGTATTACTATGAGGCATCAACGCTACCGCAGCACCACCACCGCAGTATCTATTAAAAAATATTTTCGTTGCTTACAGTTAACTTTCTCCCGATCTTCACCTCCTCAAAGCATTTTTTGAATTTTAATGACATGAAGTAGGGCATTTACTTTAGATTCCTCCAGAAGTCCAACAAATTATGAAAACGTCCAATATTTCCATATTTTCTTGTTCTGTAATACTTCACAAATATAGTTATTGCATTGTAATCCCACATTTTTACTAATTTTATTACTGTTCATCTCCATCTCCCAGATCCTGTCTCTGCTTCATTTCCAACGTACTCTTAACCCTTGTAATCAACTGTTGTGCTCCCTACCTTCTCTCCACCGTTTTCCATTGAAACCGTGGAAGAAGTTTCACAGGTACAATCTCACTGCAGTCTTTATTAGCAGAAGAACAAGAAGCAGAATCTCCTTTTTCACATCTCACTTTTTGTTGAATAAACTTTTATAGTTCCTCCTTAGCATGTACTTCATCAAAAAAGGATTTTGTCCCTTCATGGAAGAATACCTTTAGACAGCTGGGTATAGCAGTTTGAATCTCACACCTGCATCTCAACATTCCCTGTATAGTGGAATTAATTTTCTTCTCTTCCACCTAGTGTACATGAGTAATCATTCTCCACAAGCACTGTGCTGTCTCCCACTTTTAGTATTTTGTCCTTCTTCCACAGTTTTGTCAGAATCAACTCCTCCTACTGGTAGGATTGCATCTTTAATATTACACATCTTGGTTGCTTTCTAATAGCCAGGTTTAGAGCATACATACAATGTGCCCTTTCAACTACGAACTCCTACTGTGGAATACCACTACAGTTGCTTATTTGCACTTTTATAAAATTAATGCAGTCTGCTCCTTCCAGCTTCTGTGGTATAGCTGAAAATCTGAGGTTTTCCCTATGGGCTCTATCTTCTAATTCTATTATTTTTTAAACATTTCTTCCTGAGCAGTCTCGTATTCAGTCAGCCTTTTCTTCATTCCAACCTCTGATTTTTGCAGCTTTATCACCTCATCTGAGTATCTTTTTAAGGCTTCTTCCAATGTTTCTAGCCTTTTGTTGCTTATGTTGATATACTCCATCAGTGTTTCATTTATTTTAACCAGGTCTGTGTGCAGTTGCCTTGTATCTTCCTGTAGGGTACTGGAAGCCATGTCTAGAGGCTGCATTGCTGTTTGCTGAACAGTTGTAGAACTTTCCCCAGTCAGTGTTTCTTCCTCACTTTTTGTAGCTGATTTTTTTTCCAAGTGCTCTGTATTTCATTTTTCCTGGCATCCAGGCAGTACATTTACTAACCATTTACTGAAATTTACCCATAAATGCAAACGTCTACTGGCCTTCTCTTTTGAGTTTCTCTTTTCACATTGGGAGAGCTAGAGTTAAGAAGAATCAAACTGGAAAAACACAGAAATCCAAACCAAAAGTGTCTACGTAGAAGCAACTGGTAGGCAAAAAGTTCAACAAATTTGGCTTGAAATAAAAATGTTTAATAGTAAAATCCCCCCCAAAAAATCAAACTCAGGTTACAAAAAACAGAAGTTAAGCTCTTTCATTTCTTATAAGCAGAAACTTCATCAGAATTGTCCTCTAACCTTGCATGCATCTTTCATTTTTGCATAGCAAAACATTGTGTCAGGCAAGCTGAGAAGGGCCAGGACAGACTCTCACAAATGGAAACTGAGTGAGGGAGACTTCTAGGAATTGTTCCAGTTGTAAGACAACCTCAAATAGATCAGATCACCTCCTTTCAAAGCAGACAGCTAAACAAGCTTTGTTGTAGGGCTCCTTGCAAGCAAGTCTGAAAAATAGATACATTTTCATTCTCTTGGAAGGGAATGTTCCTTTGTGCATTGTCATGTTTCCACTGGTATCCAGGCTAATTCTGAAGCTTCAGAAGGATACCCCAACAATCATTTTGGTGATCCTCTTTTGGCTCAAGCAACATTAGTTCCCCCTTCTTATGAAATTGGTCAAGGGTAATTACCACAAGCTTTTTCATAGACTGGATCGGTTCACACAAGAAAAGGGTAGATGTGAGAGTGTTCAATCTCGCCGTTTGTTCTTACACACGGGTTCGGAGCCGATCCTCGGCTCCGAGTCGGCCGCATAGCAAAGCTCTGCATCTTAGAGAAGCTTGAGACCAGGCTATATCCCACAATCCTCCCTGCCATTACTCGGATCTAGTTTGCTACTGCAACGGATCACATCGACGAGAGCTCGGACCAGAGAGAATTTTGTTATATTTGGATAAGATTCTTATCTTTTCAGTTTTAAAAGTTCTTATAGTTCTTTAGAAGTTAGTTTTTGATTAGTACTAGAGTGTGTGTGTGTGTGTGTTATTGTAATTAGTCCTGTCACTTTTTCTAGGTCCCCTTTTGTGGCCTACCTCTTCTTACCCACTTATAGCAATATATATATACATATATAAATAATTTCTTATACTTATTACTTATTATAGCTAGTGTTTTAGAATTTTTTCATAGTGTCTTACTACCGGTTATGTCAGAAAAACCCAAATCCGGTTTTAAAAGATGTCAGTGTGGGCAGAAAATGTCCATCACTGACAACCACACTTCCTGCGTCTACTGTCTTGGCCCTCTCCACCTGCAAGAGGATTGCTCTATATGCCATTCCTTCAGCGGGAGGGTCATGACAGATAGACGCAGGAAACTTATAGATAGGGGACTACTTAAGCCTGTCTTCCAGGAGGCTTTGGACAAGTCGGACCAGGCTTCTAAGTCCTCGAAGGGGTCGAAGATGTCGGAGCCCATGTCATCGGCTCCAAGTTCATCTTCGAAAGTTCGTTCGGCGGTTCCACAGACTTCGGGGCCGAGCGTCGAACGTTTGTCTTTCACTGAGCCCCAGGTCTTGGAACCGGTGTCGGAGCTACTGCCACCTTCCATTCTTCGGTCGGTGCCATCTTCGGCCCCTTCGACCCGATTTTCCAGACCGTTATCCGATACAGATGTGGATCGTGTCGTGCAAAAACTTATGGAGAACACGGCCCTTTCCAAGTTGATTGCAGTTTCCTCCCAATTGGTGTCGAAACTAGAAGGCCTCCCTTTATCTCCAACAGGTCCTCCTTCGAGACCCATCCAGTCTTCGGAGCCGGGAGAGGATGAGCCGATGATAGTGGAGCCCTCGGTGCCGAAACCGTCCATTGCACGGTCGACACCATTGACTTCGATTCCTTCGGAACCTGTAGGTGAGTCGCGGAGTCGACGATCTCTCCTCTGTTCCGGGACCGAGAGTCGTGCTGACTCTCCCTCTCGGGGCCTCGGTGCAGATTGGCTCGGCTCCGTCCTCTGGGTCGAGGCCCACGGCCCCCGTGTCTGGGATCCTTCCATGTTCTTCGGAACCGGAGGAGTCCTCGGCCCGGGGTTCAGGGGTTTTTGACCTTATGAGGAAGGTTTTGTCTGCACAGACAACCACTTCATCGGAGGCGTCTTCTCCCTCCCGTAAGGGGCTGCTCTCTGTTTCTGCCCCCGCGACCCATTCAAAACGTAGAGCACCATTGCCTCAGACACCCCCAGAGGGTACCCCCTGTTCCTAGGAGGCCTCACCGGAAGCCCCCTCCGATGAGGTTCCGAGGAAAAGACTGTGCAAGTGGAGGCACTTGGATTCCCCACAGGAATCTCTAACATCTGACACTGACTTGGATGAGGCAGAGGGGTCCCCAAAATCCCCCTCTGAGGATGTCTCATTTGCGGACATCTTGGAGATCTTAAAACAGAGGGGTGATTGGCAGTCCCTAGCCCCCACTGAGGACGAGTCGGTGTTGCTGAAGGCTTTTGGTGCTCAACCTTCTACCTCCTGGGTTACTCCACTCTTCGATGAATTAATGGATTTAATTGCTCGAAGGGCGTGGGAGACACCGGACACAGTGGAACCGGTCCTTCGAAAACCAAGCAGATTTATCACCGCCCCCCAGGACAAGGTTTATCTCACCAAGGGAGTCCCGGTCGACGCTATGGTAGTGGCTGCAGCCACTAAAAAGGAGATGTCTGAGTCTTCCTCCTCTGTTCATCCTCCTAATAAGGATTCTAGGACTATGGACAGATATGGGAAGTGCGTTTTTAGTTCAGCGACTTTTTCCATGCGTTCGCTGAACTATTTGACACATTTTACACGTCTGCAGAGGGATCTTATCAAGGAGCTGGGAGATACCCTCCAGGGTAATACAGATGCTGCTGTTTCAGATAAGGTAACAGCACAGCTTAACACCCTTACCTCCATAGTGAACTCATCCATGAGGCTCATCTCGTATGTGGCTGAAGGATCGAGTAGAGCTGCAGCTTCAGCGATTGCTCTACGAAGACAATCCTGGATGTGGCTTTGCTCATTTGCGGAAGCCTTCAAGTCTTCCTTCGCCAGCGCCCCCTTTGATGGTGCCACTCTCTTTGGGCCCAAAGTGAAGGAGACACTAACTCGGTGTGAGCAAGAAGGAAAGACTCTGTCTGCTGTCAGAGTCCATTTTTCCACTCCAACTAGACCGTACCCCAAAGGGCAACGAGCCAGAAAAATGTGGTTCCGTAAAACTCGGGGATCTTTCCAGGCCACACAGAGTGACCCCCCCCCAGAGGCAGGGGGGGGCAGAAATGGAAGACGTCGCCCCGGCGGCAGAGGGGGTCCGCAGAACCAAGGCGACAGGGATCCTGTCCCTGGTAAGCCTTTCCAGCACTCCTGAACGGGGGCCCGACTGTCCTGCTCTGGAGGCAGTCGGGGGTCGCTTGGCTTTATACCCACAGGCCTGGCTAACTCTCACCTCGGACTCTTGGGTAAAAAAAGCATTGTAACCAGAGGATACAAAATCCCCTTCATGTCAACTCCACCCCAACAAAGAAGTTTTCCAGATGCGCCACCCCATCTGCGAGGCCCAGCAGCAATAGAAATTTCAAAGCTGCTCGAAAAAAGAGTCATCCAGCCAGTCCCGGCGGACCAAAAAGGATCCGGAACTTACTCAAGGTTCTTTTTAGTTCCAAAAAAGACAGGGGACTGGAGACTGATTTTGGATCTCAGCAATCTCAATACCTTCGTGAAGAAGGAAAAGTTCCGGATGCTCACGCTTCAATCGATCCTTCCATTTTTACAGAAGGACGACTGGATGTGCTCGATAGATCTCAAGGACGCGTACTACCACATCAAAATGGCCAGACCGTCCAGAGATCACCTGCGCTTCCGGCTGGGAGCCAGTCACTTTCAATTTCGAGCCCTGCCCTTTGGGCTCACCTCAGCCCCCAGGGTATTCACCAAATGCATGGCAGTGGTAGCGTCTCACTTGAGACGTCTAGAATTCCGGGTGTTTCCCTATCTGGACGACTGGCTCCTCACCGCCACCACCAAGCATCGCCTCATACAAGCCAGAGACTACACAGTCAACCTTTGTTCCCACCTAGGGATTTCTATAAACTTCGAAAAATCTGCCTTACTGCCCTCACAGCATATTTCGTTCATCGGAGCAGACCTAGACACACGTTTAACACTAAAGCTCCCTCCAATAAGGGCTTCATCCCTCAACGAACAGGTTCTTCTTCTACTGCAAAGCAGGAAAGCCCCGGCCAAACTAGTCTTGAAGGTTTTGGGACTCATGGCAGCGTCCCTGATTGCAGTCCCTATTGGGGGATTGCACATGAGGCTCCTCCAATGGCTGCTGTTCACGCAGTGGTCGTTCCAGCAGTTACCCCTAGCGCACGAGATTCTGATAACAGATTCTTGCAAACGAGACCTCTCATGGTGGGTGTACAGTCAAGATCTCACTATGGGTCGTCCATTTGTTCTACCCAATCCGACGGCCACGATAACCACGGATGCTTCTCTGATAGGGTGGGGGGGACTATTTCAGGGAAGAACAGTCCAAGGGAATGGTCCAACATGGAGTACAACCTGCACATAAGTGTTCTGGAAATGACGGCGGTGTTCCTGGTGTTGCCACACTTTCAAACCCTCCTACCTCTAGGAACAGTAGCAGTTCAGACAGACAACATGTCTGTAGTCTGGTACATAAACAAACAGGGGGGAACCAGATCTTACCCATTATGCAGAGAGGCCATGAGAATTTGGCAATGGGCAGAGTCCACGGGTCGCTTTCTGATAGCAACGCACATCCCGGGGTCATCCAACGTCATTGCGGACAGGTTGAGCAGAGCCATCCTGTTACCTCACGAGTGGTCCCTCAAGCTACAGGTGGCGGAAAGAATTTTCCGCAGATGGGGCCAGCCTTGTTGCGATCTATTTGCTTCCCCGATGAATACCAAATGCAGAAGCTATTTTGCCCTTCTACCCCCTCCGGGGGATGTCCCCAGGGACGCACTGATACACGATTGGCCCCCGGGTCTCCTATATTCATTTCCACCTACCTCCTTGATTCCCAAATTTCTTCAGAAAGCCAGGAACCTGGAAAGGACAGTTATACTCATAGCCCCATTCTGGCCTCGACAGATATGGTTCCCCTTTCTTCGAGCCCATCAAACAGAGGAACTGTGGATCCTGGACCCAGTACCAGATCTACTGACCCATTCGTCGGGAGTTCCTCACCCGTCTCTTCTATCCTTCAAACTAGCAGCTTGGCTGCTCCACTTCCATGCCTAGCCAGGTCTGATCTACTTTCTCCGGCAGTTCAACGCATTCTGGTTGCCTCTCATAAGGCTTCCACTACAAAACTCTATAGGAGTAAATGGAAACGCTTTGTATACTGGGCATCTAGCCAACACTTGGACCCCCTAGTAGCTCCTTTACATAAAGTTCTAGAATTTCTATCCATCCTTTTTCACAAAGGAGCCTCTACTTCCACACTAAGAGTACAGTTGGCGGCCATATCCAACTACCATGTTGGTGAGGACGGTTCTCCTATTATGTCCCACAGGCTTTGTAAAGCTTTTATGAAAGGATCCTTCCATCTTCGACCGCCCGTCAGAGACCCTTTATTCCCATGGAATTTAAATTTGTTATTGTCGCAACTAATGTTGCCACCCTTTGAACCAGCCTCTTCTTGCCTCCTGAAGTTCTTGTCGTGGAAGACACTTTTTCTTGTAGCTGTTACTTCAGCTCGAAGAGTTTCAGAGCTGCAAGCACTATCAGTCAAACCGCCTTACTTAATTTTCCACCCAGATAGAATCTCCTTGCGAACAAATCCGTCTTTCCTTCCTAAGGTATGTTCTGTCACGAATATTAATCAGTCCATAGAACTCCCTACCTTTTTCAAAAACCATACCAGCAAGTTGGAGCATATGCTGCACAAGTTAGATGTCCACAGACAACTAAGATTTTATTTGGACAGGACTAAAGATTACAGGAAAACAGATCAGCTTTTTGTCACGTTTGCAGACAATAAAAAGGGCATGGCAGTTACAAAACGTACACTTTCTAAATGGCTTACTGATTGTATAGCCTTTGTATATTCTAAGTCGAATCAGGCCTTGCCTACCAAACCTAAGGGCCATTCTACCAGATCCGTTTCCACTTCCTTGGCTCATACAGCTCGTCTGCCTTTGGACACGATTTGTGCAGCAGCCACGTGGTCTAAACCACATACTTTCATCGCTCATTATAGGGTTGACAAAGCCTCCAAAGACAGGACATCTTTTGGTTCCACTGTGCTTAGGAATGTTCTTCCATGAGTCACTCGGGGTGACGGAGCTAGGGACGCTACCCGTGTGTAAGAGCAAATGGCGAGATTGAACACTCTCACATAAAGAAGTTATGTTCTTACCATAACATTCCATGTGGAGTGTTCATCTCGCCTTTGTTCTTACATTCCCTCCCTCACGTGTTTGGAAGAACGAGTAGGACTAGAGTCTAGTCGACATGCCTTAACCCCTTCCGGGTATATTGTTTCTTACCTCATGGGGTATATTTCGCTACCCTTAGTTAATTTGTCAGTGAGATAGTGTCTCTGATTTTTGTGGCTGTGTGTAGCCTTAGCACCTGAGGTTTATGGTTGGTCTGGTTTGCTTGCAAACTAGATCTGAGTAATGGCAGGGAGGATTGTGGGATATAGCCTGGTCTCGAGCTTCTCTAAGATGCAGAGCTTTGCTATGCGGCCGACTCGGAGCCGAGGATCGGCTCAGAACCCGTGTGTAAGAACAACGGTGAGATGAACACTCCACATGGAACATTATGGTAAGAACATAACTTCTTTTTTGATGTACCCCAGTTATCAATGAACTTCAACTGTCTCCCTGGATGGTTCAGTTTTAATTCCTTTTAAGCACTTATTTCATGAGGATATGTAGCAGGTACTAAAAGAGGCAAGAACACCTGCTACTAGAAAATCCTGTATTGGTAAGTAGAAGTGATTTTAATTGGTGCCTAATCAATAACCAGGGGCCCATCAGGAATATCGTACCACTAGTGTACTTTCCTCTGGTCATTTCAGTATATTTGCCAATGAATTCTTTTCTTTCTTCTCTGTTGTGAAGCAATTTCTGAAAGGAGTTTTACATCTGATACCTTGTCATAAACATGCTGCTTCTCCTTGAGAACTCAACTATGTGCTGAAGAAATTGACTGTGTTACTTTTTGAACCTGCCCATCAGACTGAATTAAGGTTGTTGGAAAACTGTAATCATTATTGCCCTGACATCTGCAAGAAGATTTGAGTTGCAGGCTGTCATTTTTCACAGGGATAGGATCTATTTAAGAGTAAACCTCTCATTCATGCCATAAGTAATTTCAGAGTTTATTGTTAAGCCGTCAGTCTCCCAGTTTTCCACCCATAAACTAAAAACCATGTAGAAAAGGTATCTTTTCTTTGGATGTGCATAGGCAGCTCAGGTACAATCGTGACAGAATTAAGTCCCTTAGAAAAGCTGACCAACTATTTAGTTCTTATCAGGGGAAAAAATGGATACCTTGTGGCTATAAACAGACAATATCCAAGCGGTTGTCCTTTAGCTATTTTTTTCTTCTATTGTTCATAGGTAGGTACTAGGCTATTGGCCCTAGGGCCTATATAAGCCTAGCCAAAAAGGTACCCTGGCTTTCGCCACCCAATGAAAATTATTTTCCTGTGCCCCTGTCGAGCAGAGCCACAGAAGTGATCCCCGGGGTGAATTTCCTATTTCCCATCCAATCATCTAGATGGGTAGTCTGTTCCAGAGTATGAGAAGTCTCTGGGACAGGAATCTATCCCTCCAGCATGTTCTGTTTATTGTGGTGATGAGGTTTAGGTCCCTACAAGCGTGTAGCTCGGAGGGATTGGGATTTCTTTAAGTGGAGCATGTCCAACAGTTCTGGGTTTGACATAGCTTTGTATGTTAGGCAGAGATCGCCTCTGAGTAGGCAATATGCGACTGAGTAAAGCTGGAGATCTTTGAGACAGTCTGCATAGGGCATCTGTTTGAAGCCAGTAATCCTGTTTGTGAGGTATTTCTGTGGCCTCTCCAATTGTAGATGTTTTGTGAGGTACATACCAAAAGGGGCGCTGTACTCTATAATGGGTCTAATGAGTGATGAGAATGACCTCTTTTTTTCTGGATGAGAAACCTTTTGTGATGAGGTGTGCCATGTAGAAGGATTTTCTGACCACTGTGGTGATGTGATTATCAAAGGAGAGATTACTGTCCACTTGTGTCCCAAGGTCTGTTATCACACTTTCGGTGTTAAGTAGACTATCACCTTTGTGGTAGTTCATGGGTACAGAGTTTTTACCAAAGGGGATGACAATGCAGTTTTTGGCATTGAGCTTCAGGCCATGGCTTTGACACCAGGTGTCTGTCTCAGTCAGGCCCTTTTGTAGGATGTCCACATCGTTAGGAGTTTCGATTATGGCTCCTAGTTTGCAGTCATCTGCGAACTTCATTAGCCAAAGACCTTCTATGTTAGCCTGTACTTCATAGAAGTAGATACCAAACAGGAGAGGACCCAGGACTGAACCCTGTGGTACTCCACTTGTCACTGGTCTGAAGTCGGATTTGGAGTCTGCTACTTTCACAGTATGAGTTCTGTCCGTGAGCCAGTTGGCAACCCATCTTGTGACATGGGGATTTATACCTAGTTTAGTGAGTTTATCTATAATTCCAGAGTGGGGGATGGTGTTGAAAGCTTTGGCGAGATGTAGATAGGCTGTGGGAATCCCCTTACCCTCATCTGTGGCTTTGGTGACTGCTTCAAAGAAGTCTATCAGGTTTAGGAGACATGATCTGCCTTTTACAAACCCAAACTGGGTGGGGTCCAGAGTTTGGAGATTACCAGTGTCTTTGTTTATGTGTTCCATGATGATACGTTCCATGGCCTTGCAGACCAGGCTCGTCAGGCTAATGGGGCGGTAGTTCCCAGGGTCCGTTGTGGCTCCTCCTTTGTGGAGTGGGATAACTGTCGTGGTGCGCCATTCTGTGGGCACAAAGCCCGAGGTGAGGCTATGATTGAACATGGTACTTAGGTGGGGTGCCAGTTCGTTCTGCAGTTGGTGTAGAACGCAGCCTGGGATATTGTCAGGTCCCATGGATGCTGTGTTCTTGGCTTTGGAGAGTGTTTTTTTTTTTACCTGTGCATCAGTGATTACAGGAACTTTGCATTCTTCCGGTATAGAGATGGGTCCTGTAGGGGGTGAGAGGGGAGTAAAATTAGCACTGAACCTATCTGCCCGGATGTTGGCAATATCAGTTGGTTCTGTATATTTAGTGCCATTGTGTTGTAACTCAGAGCAGATCTGAGTGTTGCCATTGAGATTCTTGACATAGCTATAGAATGCTTTATGGAATGCTTTTTTTTTTGTTATCTTCATTATGGCAAATTTCCAGGCAGTATCAAGGCACATTCTATTAGTCTTCTTTGATGGCATACTGGAAAGGGATGAACTTGAGAAGCTTTTTTGAGACAGTTGCTTGGTCCTCTGTTACTACTTTTACAAGGTATTATAGACTGGATTCCTTTTCTAAGTCCAGGTCAAACATTAAACTTGGGAACGCATACACAAACTCACAAAGTTCTCCAATTCAGGATGGTGCTGGTAAGTTGACACACACTGGTGAAGAATGGTAAATCCCGCTATGCAGCTCTGGAATAAATAAGTCCTTTCTTGTTCAAAGGTTATCCAAACAATTGCCACGTTCAAGCATCCAAATATAAATAGTGGACAAAAGGTAGAACTAAAACCAAACTGGACCAAACAGGGCCAGAAGTTTATTAAAACATTAAGCAACACGGTACAAACAGGTCAAACATTGCTAGGGCCATTCTCCAGCAACTTCTGGTTCCATATCCTTCTTCATCCTAGAATGGATAGGATTTGATATTCAACCCATATAGCCTAAGGACTACTGTAGCAGTGGGAATGATGAACGTAGTACAGTAAACTAAGTTGTGTTTACCCATAACAGTAGATGTTCAAATTCCTCACTGCTGCAGTAGCTGCACCCACCCTCCATTCTCTACTCATATAGAATTGTGGTTGGGGTATAAAGTAGGGCTATGTTTGTATCTGCTTTATATGTTACTGTTATTAGCTAATTGATTCAGGATTGTTGGGCTTTTCTTTTAATGTATGGACAAGAAAGTCTTGAAAGATTTACTCTGACTGCTCATGTCCCTCCTTCTGATTAGCCAATCAGCAGTCCAGAGTGAAGGAGTCAGGTGGGGCCAGAACTTTGTGAAGCTGGTTGGTTATTGTTTCCCAGACAGAAAACAACCCATTTTGCCTAAGTGCTACTGCCGCAGTGGGTATGTGCTGCTTACACAACTGTACTTACTTTAGCATCTAATCCATATTTGCCATAGCTTTCCTGTCAAGAAGAAAGCATCTTTTAATTTCAATACTGCAGTCACCATATGCAGAGATCTTTGAGCCTAGGAAAATTGATCACTGTCTGCATTTCGTCTGCAAACAATTGCAGAGAGTTTTTTTGTACTGGGCAGCATGCCATCTTTTGCTCTTTCTACTTTCGCATTAATCTGTAAGTTATTCCTCATGTTCAGTCATCATCTACAAATCTTTGGTTATTTGTGTTTCTCATTTCCAATATTGATTCCAGCATTCCAACATCTGGTTCTGTAACCCAGCATTTTACATGATGCATTTGTCTTATGAATTAATTCAGTAGGCTGACAGCATACAGTCTTGTCTCTCTTCTTTCCCAGTCTTGAAGCAAGCAGTTATTCATTACTTATTTCTAATTGTTGCTTCTTGATCTTCACACAGATTCCTAAGAAGGTGACCAGTGTTCCATTTATCTACAAACTTGTTACAGTTTGCTATGGTCTATATTGTCCAAGACTTTGGAATAGTCTGTAAAACATAAGTAGATGTTTTTTTCTAGAACTCTTGGTCTGTATGTTATTGAAGTCTGGCTTGTAGGATCTTAAGTGTTACTGTGCTAGTGTGTGAAGCAAGTTTTGGTTGATAATTCCATCCCTATTTAACATTGTCTTTTTGTGGGGGTGGAATATAACTTGATGTTTTCAAGTACAATGGCGACTATCGCGTTTTCCATATTTGCTGGCATATTGCATGCAGTATGGTAACAGTATAATTTTTACAGGATTTTAATCAACTCCGCTGGAATTCCATCACGTCTTGCACCCTTCTTATCAGAGTTGTTTTCTAGGGCCCATTTAAATTCACTCTGCAGGATGCCATTACCCACAACAAAGTGTGCTAGAAAGGAACATAACAGGCAAGTGATTGCTAACCGTGTCATTTGAACTTTAAAAGGACCATGTGCATGGGTACTTGTTACCTCTCCATCTCCCCCATTTGTTTCAATGGTCTGTCCTCTTGCTTTGAGGATGGATGACTTTATTTTTTTTTAGTCATTTGTTTTTCTATTTATGCTTGGGCAGTTTCATAGGGGAGTGTGGAGCTAGGCATGGTCTTCTGTAGCTAGCATATGGCATCATGACATGCTAGCAGGATACATGAATGCTGCTTTTTGCAGAAGTTAGAGAATGGAAGGACTTGAATTGAGAGGCTGTCCTTAGAAGAGGAAATTACAACTGTTACCCACTGCACAGGACCCTATTCTAGATCATATACTTAAGTATTTGTTGTTTTCATGTGCCATTAAGGAAACGTATAATTTGTTGGTGATGTTAAGACAGTGTTCTATTGTAAAGTGGTGTATATAGCAGATGTACACTTGTATGTCTTGCTTTTGCTGTAATGTATGCTCACTATTTCTGTCTGTAGTATATACAGTGTAGTACATGTGTAAATAGTTTCCTTCTTGGATGATTGTATTTTCTGCCTTCATAAGTTTTATTTGGTTATGGTGTTTTACAGTTTATAGTTTATAGGCATATACTAGGCTAATGACCATCAGGGCTTTTACAAGCCTAGCCATCCAATCCACCCCATTTGTATCCCTGTGTGTCATGGGCATTTATTAGGAGGGGGTAATGATTTGAACTGAAGCTGCAGTCTGAGTTTTCTGTTTATATAGGGATGGAATACTACTGACTGGGTGCAAGAACAGATAGACAGTTTCAGGGTAAATGTACTTTCCTCACAACTATGCAACATTAGTTTATCTAGGTAAGATAGGGTTAGATATAAATGTTTTTTGGGGTTTTTTTGTTGAATTTTTCATACATCATTATTGGTGGCACTTTGGTGTTCTTTGATTAGTATTGGTGGACACAATGTTGTGTCCTTGTTACAGCATGAATCTGTCTTTGGTAATTTTGGGTGTTTTGCTGAACTCTGCATCACATCTCTTATTTTCATCTCAGATGTGAAATAACAGGGCAGACCTGAGCTCTGTCTCATAGGTAATAAAACATTACAGTTGTTTGTGGGGAAAAACATTGCCTTACTCAAGCCACTTTTAAGTCATTTTCTTGCTGTAGTTTTCATAACATAGCTTGCAAGTCTGTCCAGTGCCTCAGACAGGTGTCCCCCTTTGTTTTGATCCTTTTTATATTTTGTGAATTCAGCATTTCAGTGTAATGCACCTTACCTTTCATGGAAAAGTTAGATAGCAAACACTAAAACTGAAAATTACAGCATGTGAAATATGCAGATCAAATAAAGAAAGTTAAAACTCATATTCTTCACTTTGTTTCGTTCCATAACAGGAGGTGGACCTTATCAGGGAACAGGTTCAGAAGCTCATTTCTCTGCCCATGTGGGTGTGTCTGCTAAAGGTACGAACCGTGATACCCATATACCTTCATTTTAGTGACTGACTACTGATTTTGCAACTTATATTATGTGATCAGCTTAATTGATTTATATAGTACTTAAGTCTTCAGAATATCCAACTGGACCACATCTGTCAGTACTCCAGTGATAATCTGTGTTGTAAACTAGTCATAAAACTGGATCAGGAATTGGTTGTTATATTTTACAAAAGCAGTGAGTTTGTCCGACAGGAGTTTACATGACTTTCCTTGCTATATGTTATGGTAAGCAGTCTGTAGCCTTTTGTGTTTTTATGTTTTCCCTCCTTGTACAATGTTGCTACTCTTGCTATCTTCCTGTCCTCAGACACTTCTACATTAGCTCATGATTTGATAGAAATCTCCTTCAGGGGATCTATAAAGTCAGTGTCTGCTGTGTTGCTGAAGACAGCCTGGCTAGTCTTCTTTCTTGACCTCAGTTAAGACTGTACTTTTCCTTTTCACCTCCACTTGAACTTTTTTGTTGTCTTCACCCCTTTCCCAACTCTGCCCTATCACACTTTCAGCATGGACCCTTTGCCCTCAATTTTGTTTATGAAGGCTGGCAAAATATTCAGTCAATATCACTATTTTTTCTCGACTTTCTTGCTCAGTATGTCTAAGAATGCTTTCATGTCTTCCCTTTTGCTGTATACTAAAAGAATATGCTTTCTTGATTTCCTCTGCCATTATCCTTTTGACAGTTTCTGTAGTCCCTTCACCTCCTTTGTGGTTTCTTATCTTGTATTGTGTCCCACCCCCTCCCCTTCATCTCTTATTTACCTTATATTTTACCCTTCTCGCTAGTCTCCCCAACGTTGTGCAACCAAAGTGGTCCCTCTACTCCTTTTCTCCTTTTTCTCAAACCCTTGTCTCTAGCCTAATTATTTGCTGACATATAAATACCTAATGTATCCTTGACTGTCACCTTAGATCGTTATAATTCCCTCCCCTAGAATCCTCCCCTAGAATCCTGCATCATCATTTGTTTTTATTTGTAACCTTTACCCCAGTGTAAACCACAGAGCCCGTGCTTGGTGTCCCTGCTCCAGGTAGCTGACAAACACAAGCACTGTGAAATTTGATTTCTCTCTCTCTCTCACAAACACACACGCACACACACAAACACGCACATGCTCGCGCGCACACACACACACACACACACACACACACACACACACACACACACTCACTCCTGGGAAAGGATGGCACAGATTTACCTGCTATGTTTCCTTCTGCGCAGAGTATAAGGTAGTTATCACTGCCACCAGACACTCCACAATCAGCTTATCTAAGGCCCTTAACAAAGGGAGTCCAGTTATGTAGTATTAATACTAATACAAATGGTAGTAGTTGACCAACACAGCTAGACCTTCTGGAGTGACCCACACAGTGTCACCAAATAAATATAAGCACGCTCAAAGCTTAAATGTTTTCTAAAAATGACCAGCCACGATAAAAAATTTAAATATATTTAGTTGTAACTAGTAAAACAACAAGAAAATACAAAATATACATTTAAAGTAAACCACAGAGTTCAAATCACAGGAAATATTAAAAATAACATTGATGGACAGACTCATACAAATAAAGGAAAAAAATCTCTAAACTAAGCTTCACTGTGTTCATGACTGAATCTAGGAGAAGTATTGTTCCCTAATAACTTACTTGACAGAGCATGGCGCAGTGACGTACATGATCAGTCTTTCTAGTCAGGTTCCCCAAAACAGAATGCTCAGTGCTCTGAGATTACTTCCTGTAAAATATAATATCCAAGATGGCTTGCAAAATTACCTCATCTGGTCTCCTGACTCTAGGTTTTCACAGTATCCCCCTTTGAAGTTGAGAGATGAATTTAGCATAGACTGCTACAATACATATCTAAATGTTTAAGGCAGTGCCTGGGGCTTCCTCTCTTTTTACTGAGCTAATGAACAAAGTCTTCTTCCAGACCCACCGTCTCTGGTCCTATTTAGCACTGTGGAGTGCTGTGTTAATGGTTTAATAGTTCATTTCCATTATTTTTCTTAAAGTAAGCTAGTTGGTTAACCTCTGCTGCCCCAGTATCCTCTCTTAAAACATGCACATTTAATTCAGTTACAGTAATACATGTGCATTTCTTTTCATTCCAGCACAGTTTACTGTTGATACAGTTTAACACAAGCAAACCTCACAAGTACATTTTCAGCACAAGCATATGTACAAATCAGTTTGATATATAAATAGCATATAATTATTTACAAAATTCCGGTTAGCTGTGCTGGCACAAGTCATACACCCACTGCCCTACTTCTCCTGCTATGGCTGGCAGTACCTCCTGTCATCACAGCCCTTTTGACCTTGAAGCCCCTTCAAGGGTCATCTATTCCTGCTTCTCCTTGGACTCTAAGACTATGGAATTTGATACCTTAGATGAGGAGGTGGATTCAGGAGATAAATCCTTGACCTACTCTTCACAAATCACTTCACATTTGGACTGTGAGTCAGAGGAAGAGGATTCCTTGAGTCCTGATCATCTCTTTGAGGAGTTGTCCTTTGGTGATGCTGTGGTTTGCATTGTGGAGCATTTTAATTCATTTCCTCCAGTACAATTCTTTTGAGTGTATACCTTTAACTCCTGGTGGGTGTGGCCTGTGCTTTTAAAAATTATCACCTTACAATTCTAACAAATACTCATTGACAGAGGTCAAATATCAATACAGTTGTGTTTGTCATCATATATGCTTCAAAATAAAATATGTATGTAGCATGGTTTTGGAATTATTAATACAATTATGAACAAGTAATATATGACGCCTAGCGAAGCAGCAAAAGGTAACTGCAGATGCACCTGGAGGCGTCACTCTGATGTAATGAGTGGGATTGCTGTTTGGTTTCTGACCTTCAAAAGAGGTATTATGAGCCGTTACAAATGGAATCTCCTAAACCTTATGCTATTCCTCTTGTTTTGGATGCTTTGTTGGATACATTTGCAGCTGCTGCTTTAGCTCCTGATTCCTAGCCTCTGGCCCCTAAGAAACCTGCCTGCTTTTATAAAGTGCCTGAGACCTTTAAGTACATTTATAAATGTCCCTTCTTCAGACCCTGCTGACAAGCCACCCAAGCTTTTTTCCTCTTTTAAAATTCTTACTTCTGATAAAGACAGGCTATGGAGAGGTTGGGTAAAAAGGTTTATACTTCTGATGCACAGTCCTTCAGGGCTATAAGTTATCAGAACCATATGGCTAGATATGTTCTGGCACTTTTGTCCCAACTTGGGGAGGTGTTGTCATACATTACTGACTAAAGACAAGACTACTACCCTCTCCTTATTGAGTTCCACTTCAGAGGCAGCTTGTCACTCTGTTAAATGTAGTTATGATGCCGCTCATGCATCTTCTAGAGCCGATGCTTCAGGTTCAGTTATGAGGAGGTACTCTTGGCTTCACCTCCAGTCCTTACCTGATGATATTAAGGTCAAGCTCCTAGATGCTCCTTTGGACAACCAAATCTTTTTGGTACTGCTGTTGCTGACTTGTTTAAGACTGTAAGATCCTGCATAACTTTACCTTTGTTTTGCAAAAAAAATTTTTGTTTCTCTTATTCCCAGATTTCAGAGAAGCTGTCCTTCTAAGTCTAAGATCTGAAGTAGTTAACTTCATTTTATCTGCAACCTGTGGGTATACGGATCCATATCGAATCCGAGCCGGCAACTTTTTTTCTAGCATCTGCTCCAAACTCCGAGCTCCTCCCCTTACCCATAATGACCTACCATCTCCTATCTTCCCCAGATCTCGTTTGCCGTGGCAGTAGTGTGCATCGTGGTCTCCTTTGCTCTGAGCTCAGGGATGGTAAGTAAACATTTTTTTGCTGATATCTAGGTGCGCTTAACTAGGATTTCCCTTCCTCCCCTTCTGTAGTATCGCGTTTGGTCATTGGTGTAAAAAAAAAAAAAAAAAATTTTTTTTGTATAGAGTAGTAGTTAGGCCTGCCCTTCCCCTACCTCTGTGTGTGTGATGTTTTGGAAAGGTAGTGCTTGTACCTTGGAGTGCAGGACTATGGCTTACCAGCCAAAGCCTGTGTTCAAAAAATGTACAGAGTGTGGCCATAAACTTTCCTCGGTCGATGGTCACATTCTGTGTGTGATATGCTTAGGAGATTCACATTTGTCCACTCAATGTGCTGTCTGTTCAGGTTTCAACCCTAGGGCCCTTAGGGATCGTAAGGCCAAGCTGGTTGCCAAAGGACTTCTCCCTGCTGCTATGCTGGATTCTGCCTCAGCCTCGGTCGCTAGTGTACCACCTTCCACCCAGACAGGGACTCATCCTCCCTCTTCGTCTGGCGATGGGTCTTGAAAGGACAGATCTTCAGTCAGCGAGTCTGACAAAGATAAGGAAAAAGAAAAAGAGAAGGAAAAGGAAAGGTGCAGAGAAGAAAGGGAGAAAAAGAAGGACAGGCATCGTAAGAGGTCCCCAGACAGGGAGCTCTTTCTCAGCCCCCCCCATCTAAGGACATGAGGCCTGTTTCTCCACGGCTCCTGTCTCCTTGTTTCTTACCGGGGCAGTTGGAACATTCGGACCAGAGGCCCTCCCCACCACTGCGCAGACCAGCCAGATCCATGTCGGTGGCCTCTTCGAAGTCGACTCTGAGCCTATCGGACATGGATATGGACAGGATGATGCAGAGATTTATTCAGACCCAAATTCAGATGGGAGTCTTGCCAGGTCCCTTTCCCTCTGGAGGGGCGACCTCCATGCCTCTTTTCCGCCCCATCTTTCCTTCCCCAATCCGTGCTTCGGCTGCGGGGCTCTTGGATCGAGGTTTTTGGAGCTGGTTGCTCGGCGCCGACGGTTCCTCCAACCTCGACTCCGGCTGTTACCTTGAGTTCCTCGGATCAGACTTGTTCGGATCTGAGTGACTCTTGGAGCCGCGGACAGGGAGTCGGACCCAGGGGAACTGATTCTTCGGCTCCGACCTTTTCGGATCCAGTCCGTTCCCTCGGACCTCAGGCTACCCTGTCTTCGGCTCCGGTCTCCGCTTCGGATCCGGGGAGGACTTCTCCCTCCGCCTTTGAAGTGGTGGAGATGGTTCTCTGCCAGAGATTGAGACTCCAGCCCATCCCCTCGGGTACCACCCAGGCCTCCCTGGATTTGGTGATGACTCCCTTCATCCTGTCTCAGGGACAGCCCTGTGCCAGAGGATCCCCAGGTCATTTTCCCCGAGGAAACCCCTGCGGCTTGTGGCTCCCCTTCTGAAAGTCCCACTGAAGAGGGTCACCGTATGCGCAAGTGCAAAAGGAGGCACTTGGACTCCCCCTCTACTGACACTGACTTAGATGAAGGAGAAGGTTCCCCCAGGTCACCTCCCAAAGACGTCTCCTTCCGAGAAATTGTGGAAATCCTCCATTAGAGGGGAGGTTGGTCAGCCCCAAAACCTTCTGGGGATGAGTCAGTGTTCCTGGAGGCCTTTGGCACGGACCCATCTACTTTTTGGGTGTCTCCACCAGCATACCCCTTGTTGGACCTCATCACCACGAGGGCATGGAAGGAGCATGACACCGTAGAGCCCATCCCCAAACGCCCTGACAAGCTTTTATCTCCCCCTTCTGACAGACAACCCTGGTTGAAAATAGCCCCAGTTGATGCTATGTTGGTTGCAGCGGCCACAAAGCAGGAACTAGCACAGGAGAATTCCTTAGTCCACCCACCAGACAAGGAGTCCAGGTCGGTGGATAGGTTTGGGAAGCGCGTATACTCCTCAGCGACTTTTTCTTTCCGTGTGCTGAATTATTTGGCACATGTGATTCGGCTTCAGCGAGACCTTGCTTCAGAATTCACTGAGTCACCCCCAGAAACTTTATCACCGCAGGACAGACAGCTATTCTCGGCGAAAATGTCTACTCTACTCTAAAGTCAGTCTCAAGCACATCTATGCTGCTACTTTCCCATGCCACAGAAGGAGCAGCTAGGGCGGCTGGGACAGGCATAGCCATGAGGTGTCATGCCTGGCTCAGTTTGTGTCAGTTTGCGGACCCTTTCACGGCGTCGTTTATCAACGCTCCCTACAACGGTTCTTCCCTCTTTGGAAAGACAGTACGTGACACACTTGTCCAGAGTGAAAAGGATGGGAAGACTTTGTCTGCCATTGGAGTCCGCTTCTCTAATCCTCAGCGGTCCTTCTCTATGAATCAAAGAGGGCAGAAGAAAATGTGGTTCTGAAAATCTCAGTTTTTCCGGGATTCTCAGGACAGCTATTCCCCCAGAGGCAGAGGGGGATAGGCAAGACGATGACCCAGAGGTAGAGGGGGGTCCCAGGAATTTCGGATCTAGGGAACCCTTTTCTGATATACCCTGTCAGCAGCCCTGAGAGGTTGCCCGACTGTCCTACTCTGGAGGCAGTTGGGGGACGATTGTCCTTACACCCAGCGGCATGGGAGTCCATTACGACAGATCGCTCGGTACTTCAGATAATATCCAGAGGTTACTCTGTTCCCTTCGTTGCCCCTCCAGATATTACTGATCACCTCCCGGATGTTCCACCCACTCACAGGGAGGCCACAGCTATAGAGGTTTCAAAGCTGCTTCCCAAACGAGCCATCAAAAAGGTCCCCCCCAATCAGTCCGGATTAGGCATCTACTCAAGGTTCTTTTTTCGTGCCAAAAAAGACGGGGGACATCAGGCCCATTCTAGACCTGTCAACATTAAACCTGTCAGTAGCCAAACAGAAATTCCGGATGGTCATCCTACAGTCCATTCTACCTTATCTCTGAGAGTGCGACTGGATGTGCTCGTTAGACCTTCAGGATGCTTACTACCACATCAAAATACACAGAAGCTCCAAGAGGTTTCTGCACTTCCGGCTGGGAGCCAGTCATTTTCAATTCAGAGCCCTACCTTTTGGTCTCACCACAGCCACCAGGGTGTTCACCAAGGTAATGGCAGTTGTAGCGGCTCACCTGAGGCTTCAGGGTATTCAGATGATTCCATACCTGGATGACTGGCTTTTCGCTGCGCCCAACAAGCATCACTTGTGTCTGGCCAGAGATTATTTCATTCAGTTAGCAGACCTACTGGGAATTATAGTCAGTGTTCACAAATCCCATTTGCAACCAGTACAAGTTCTAGTCTTCATTTGGGCACGGTTAGACACTTTGCAGATGAAGGTATTCCTAACTCCAGACAGGATTCTACATCTCAGGTGCCACATAGCTCAGATAGCGAACTCCAAGTCTTCAAAGGCGAGCGAGGTTCTCCGGGCTCTGGGCTCCATGGCTGCCGCCATATCTATTCTCCTTTATGTGCGCCTTCACATGCAGGTTCTTCAATGGACTCTGGCTGTTCAGTGGTCTTAGTTAGACCTGCCCATGAAATTTCCGATCAAGATCAGTCACGTCTGCAGGACATCTCTTCTTTGCTGGTTAACTTCACCGGAGATATCAAAAGGACGCCCCTTTGCATCACCCCCAGTCCAAACCACAGTGACCACGGACGCCTCCCAACTCGGGTGGGGGAGACACTGTTCGGGAAGGACAGTAAAAGGCACGTGGTCCCAGACAGAGACCAATTTGCACATAGATGTTCTAGAGATGAGGGCAGTGCTTTTAGCATTGGAAGCCTTTCACACAGTCCTCCCTCTAGGATTGATTGCAATTCAGTCAGACAACATGTCGGTCGTCTGGTATATCAACAAGCAGGGGGGAACCAGATCCTACCCTCTATGTCGCGGGGTCATGAGAGTGTGGGAATGGGCGATTTCCACCGGTCGGTTTCTGATAGCAACGCACATCTCGGGGCACTCCAACATTTTAGCGGACAGATTGAGTCGGGCCATTCTGATGCCTTATGAGTGGTCTCTGAAACAGTCAGTAGTGGAGGGGATTTTCCTTGCATGGGGTCAGCCTTGCTGCGATCTCTTCGCATCTCCTTCCAAAGCGAAGTTCAGAGAGTTCTTCGCTCTGATTCCCTCACCAGGGGAAGTCCCCAGAGATGCTCTAGTCCATGCCTGGCCCCCCCAGCTTCTGTATACTTATCCACCTTTACCTCTCATTCCGAAGTTTCTTCAGAAAGCTTGCTGACTACGGTGCAAAGTGATCCTCATTGTCCCGTTCTGGCCTTGTCAGGTTTGGTTCCCATTCCTTTGGTCTCATCTCTTAGCTCCCCCGTGGGTTCTGGATCCCTGCCCAGATCTAATTTCCCATCCGTTGGGGACACATCTGCCCGATCTGGGCAGCCTCAAGCTAACATCTTGGTTGCTCCAGTTCCATTAATTGCCAGGACTCCCGGTCTTTCATCCCAAGTAAAATCCATTTTGGTGGCCTCTCTTAAAGACTCCACTAGGAAACTTTATTGCAGTAAATGGAAGCGCTTTTCCATTTGGGCCTCACAGAGAAAAATAGATCCCTTTACAGCCCCTGTTCCAGCGGTGTTGGATTTCCTGTCTGGTATCATTCATCAAGGAGTTAGTTCATCCACAGTGAAAGTACAATTGGCAGCCATTTCCAGTTTTCATGTTGGTGAAGACAACATGGCCTTAGCCTCCTCTAGGCTGTGTAAGGCTTTTCTTAAAGGTACGTTTCTGTCACGGCCCCCTGTCAAGGATTCTGTACCTCCTTGGGACCTTACTTTTGTTTTACAGGCATTGGTGGCTCCTCCTTTCGAACCTGCAGCTTTGGTGGACTTAAAATTTTTGTCCTGGAAGACAGCTTTCCTAGTTGCCATCACATCGGCTAGGATAGTTTCTGAGCTTCAAGCTCTGTTTGCCGTGCTTCCTTATTTGGCCTTCCATAAGGATAGGGTCTCACTCCGTAGTAACCCGTCCTTCTTACCTAAAGTGGCATCTGAAGCAAGCATAAACCAGTCCATTAATCTGCCCGTTTTCTTTCCTAACTTCCAAAATAAAGGTGAATACAAACTCCATGTGTTACATGTTCATAGACAACTTTGTTTTTATCTTCACAGAACAAAGTCTTTCCGCAAGACTGACCAATTGTTTGTTTCTTTTTCCAAAGCGTTTATGGGAAAAGCTATTTATAAAGTTTCTTTAGCCAGATGGATCACTGTTTGCATTTCAAATGCCTACAAAGCAAAAGGTTCATCTCCTCCTGGTATAGTTAAGGCTCACTCTACCAGGTCCATGGTGACTTCTGCTGCTTTTTGGTTAGGGTACCTTTGGACGATATTTGTGCAGCAGTGACATGGGCCAATTCACATACCTTCATTTCCCATTACAAATTGGATCTGATTTCGAGGGGTAGAGCATCCTTTGGCTCTGCTGTGCTCAGGAATATCCTTCCATAAGGGCCTCCCAGGATCGGAGTAGCTGGAGACTCTGTCCCACAGGTTGCAGATAAAATGAAATTAACTACTTCAGATAAAGAAGTTATGTACTCACCATAACGTTCTATCTGAGTAGTTATACTTCATTTTTCTGCAACATTCCCTCCCTCTGTTCCCCGGACCTTATCCTGTTTTTAGGTTTGGTTTATTGGGTTGAGTTGCATATATATATTGTTAGTTGCAGCAAACTCGATCTGAGGGAAGATGGGAGATGGTAGGGCATTATGGGTAAGGGGAGGAGCTTGGAGCAGATGCTAGAAAAAAAGTTGCCAGCTCAGATCCGATATGGATCCGTATACCCACAGGTTGCAGAAAAATGAAGTATAACTACTCAGATGTAACGTTATGGTGAGTACATAACTTCTTTTTTTGTTCATAGGCAGCCTCATCAACCTTTTAAGGAGAAGAGGGTTCTTAAGCACAGGTTTTCTGATATGCCCACCTAGACTTCTAAGGCTCAAAAGCCCCCTTTCCAGGACAAATCTGCCTCCAAAAAAAAAAGTTGTCTGAATATCCTTGTGTTGTGACTGTGCTTCTCAAACATTTTGGAAATATAGAGTATATTTTAGTGCATTTATTAAAACTGTATTTGCCTTAATATTGCTACAACTCAAGTGCTCTCGGTTGTACTGCATCTGAATTTGTATGTTTTAGCTGCTTTTCTGTATATATAGACTTGTCTGTATATGTAGACTAGCTACTTATTCTACTGTATTACAGCCTCTTAAATATTTTTTCAGTTGTGCACTTGCCTTGCTTCATTTAAAAAGTTTTAAATTGCTAATTTTGTAGAGTTTTAATTGTATTTACTGTTTAGGGCTACACACTCAAGTGAGTTAGCCTTTTCTACGTTTATTTAGTGTATTATTGCATTGTTTAGCCTGTTTAAAAAATATATATATCTTGTTTGCTCGTTTCCCCACCTTTCCTAGCTAGTATAGTCTAGATCCCAGGCTTTGCTGGTTTCAGGACTTTATTTTCTGTGTTCAGAGCTATCCAGACCTTGCTGTGGTAGAGGGAAGTCCTACTGCTTACCAGTGGGAGTGGTGAGCATTGTACTGCCTGTCTGACACTAGAGGAGTGGTTTCCAGCTCTGAAACTGTAATTTTAACCATTTTGGGCTGATTTCTATCCCTTTCAACCTTGTCTTAAAAACGTGTGTGTTTGCGCATTTTTCACATCTTGCAGCGCCGCCGGGCTATGGTTAAACTATTCCAGGTGCCAGAAAGTCTGCTCTTCAAATTCTCCCTTAGAACTAGCTGGTTTCTCAGTAGTAGCACTAAAATCTGAACCCCTGTGACTATCACTTGCTCTAGAACCTGCTGGAAAGCACTAGGAAGCCTTAAACTGATACAAACATTCAGCTCTGCTTGTTAATAAGAAGAAATTAATTGTAGGCACTAAACAGCCTATAATTGCAAAGTACCTTGCAAACGTAAGGGAAAACAGCTTTTGTACTTCACAAAAAAGCACCTAAACAGGCATGTCCAAGGGTCAGCTTCCGGTGATTTCTCCTGTCCACCTGGTGAATCTGGGCATACTGGGGCAGTGCAACAACTGCTGTCATGTACACAGACAACACTCTCATCCTACCATCCAACACTACAACCTGCGAGAGATGCACTTACATAGCCAAACTGGAAGCAAATCTTTCTCTAGACAAGATTGTGCTAGACAGTCAAGAGGAGAAGGTTAACACCTGCACTACACCTCAAGCAACATATAGCCCATCAACACCCACACATAGCAACACTAAACCCACATATGCAGATGCCCTTAACATTAACCTGCCCAAGCAACAAGGACCTCTGAAGCTGAAATGCAAACAAACACCAGTCACAACCAAAGTGACACATAGCTCACACCAGTGTGCCACCCAACAACAGCCGCTAAGGCAAGACAATGTACCCAGCACTTTAGTCATAGGTGACTCTATAGTCAGGCACACTAATGTTCCACTCACTAGGTTGAACAAGGAGAAAATTACAGTCAGCTGCCTGTCGGGTGCCAAGATCTGCCACATAATGCACGCACTCAAGTCACTCCACAACAAGTACAAATATGACTCTGTCATTGTCCATGTTGGAGTAAATGACTTGAGATGTACCGCCTTGGACTACATG
Source organism: Protopterus annectens (assembly GCF_019279795.1). Lineage (NCBI taxonomy): Eukaryota > Metazoa > Chordata > Ceratodontiformes > Protopteridae > Protopterus > Protopterus annectens. The sequence goes on from NC_056737.1 coordinate 101,631,655, forward strand.
AAAAGAGACATGGAAGAGCTCTCAGATCATTTGGCCCAGGCAGATATGACCCTAGTCCTGAGTAGCATCCTGCCTTCGCCCAGAATGATACCACAGTATAAGGACAAAATGATAGACTTCAACAATTGGCTAAGCTTCTGGTGTCATTCAAAGGGGATCCAGTATCTGTCTGCCTGGGACGACATGATCGACAAACCACAATGCTTTGCCAGAGATGGTCTGCACCTGTCACCCCTGGGATTCAGGTTACTGGCTAAAGCTCTCGCCACCCCTATAGTGCCTTTTTTAGGCAAGGTTCAAAGGACAAAACCACCACCGTAACTGATACAAGCATGCAAAATCTGAAGGTGATGCTACTCAATGCTAGAAGTCTAAACCCCAAAATGCACTCTCTTGAGGCACTCCTAAAAATGGAGAACATTGATATCTGTGCAGTAACTGAGACCTGGTTCAAGGCTCCAGAGAGCACCCCTGCAATACCAGACTACAACTCTTACCACACTTTTCAGCCACCAAACCAACACCGAAACACTAAAGGTGGAGGAGTGTCGATATTCACGCCTCCAGGCTAGTTGCCCAACACAATGCATCTGAAATTCTCCAGGTGCAACTAACATTAGGTTAGACTGCAATCTAAATTGTAACTTGCTACAGATCCCCTACCATGCCCCAAGATTCCCACTACAACTTTCTAAACATACTGGACAATATTAAGATACAACCAAACACCCTAATACTGGGTGATTTCAACTACCCTGCCATTAACTGTGAAAACTACTCGGGTACCAACTCCTTTTCCCAACGGTTCTTGGAATTCATACATTCCAACGCCCTGGATCAACTAATCGATTGTCCCACCAGGGGCTCCAATATCCTAGACCTGGTCATTACCAACATGGGCGATGGATGCTCCACACCAGTGGTCACCCCCTCATTGGTCACGTCTGACCATAGCAAATCACCCTTGACCGCCACATCCCACCCCCACCCCCCCAGTAAGGAAACCTCCATAAAAGACTTCTCCAAAACTAACTTCATGCTATTCAAGTCAGAAGTGACAAACATCATGGCACCCATGCAGATGGGAGCTGAAAGTTCGACTGCTGAATCCTACACTAAGGCACTGTATGAGCACATCCACTCATGCATGAATTGTGCCATACCAAATAGAACCTAGACGCTCGCCTCCAAAAAAAGGAAGCCAATCTGGTGGCCCACTGCCATAAACAAACTATACAACAGAAGAAAGAAACTGTTTCAGAAAAGAAGAAAATCCCAGGATGCAAAAAACTCGCTTACCAGCCTCAGTAAGAAGCTGAGATCCCTCATAAAATCCTCCAAAGTTAGTTACGAAAGTAAAATTGTCAAAAATTCCAAAGACAACCACAAGGCATTCTATAGTTATGTCAAGAATCTAAATGGCAATGCTCAATGCTCTGAGCTACAACAGAATGGCATTAAATATACTGATCCCAAGGATATTGCCAATATCCTGGCAGATCGATTTAACTTCACCCCTCTCTCACCCCCTAAAGGGCCCATCTCTATACCAAAAGATTGCCAAATTCCGGTAATCACACAGGTAGAAACCGCACTCTCCAAAGCTAAGAATACAGCATCCATGGGACCAGATGACATCCCTGTCTGTGTACTACATGAACTAAAAAATGAACTGACACCTCACCCAAGTGTCATGTTTAATCATAGCCTTACCTCAGGCTTTGTGCCCACTGAGTGGTGCACAGCTACAGTTATCCCACTCCACAAGGGGGGGTCCACCTTGGTTCCCGGGAACTACTGTCCCTTCAGTCTGACGAGCCTGATCTGCAAGGGCATGGAACACATTATCATGGAACTTATAAACAAGTCATTGGCAACCTTCAAACACTGGCCCCCACCTAGTTTGGGTTCGTGAAGGGCAGATCTTGTCTCCTGAACCTGATTGACTTCTTCGAATCAGTCTCCAGAGCTGTGGATGAGGGTAAGGCGGTTCACACAGCCTATCTGGACCTCGCCAAGGCCTTCAACACCATCCCCCACTCTGGAATCATAGATAAACTTACTAAGCTGGGCATATATCCCTATGTCACTCGATGGGTTGCCAACTGGCTTACTGACAGAACCCAGACTGTAAAAGTAGCTGACTCCAAATCCAGCTCCAGACACGTGACAAGTGGAGTACCTCAGGATTCAATCCTGGGGCCGCTGTTGTTTGGCATCTACTTCTTGAAAGTACAGGCCAACACTAAGGGACTCTGGCTAAAAAAGTTTGCAGATGACTGCAAACTGGGAGCCATTACTGAATCCCCAAATGATGTGGATATTCTGCAAAAGGGCCTTACAGAAACAGATGCTTGGTGCCAAAGCCTTGGGCTCGAGCTTAATTCCAAGAAATGTATAGTTATCCCCTTTGGGAAAAAACATGTACCCATGAATTACCACATAGGTGGCAGTACACTAAACATCGAAGGTGTGATGAGAGACTTAGGGACACAGGTGGACAGTGGTCTCAGCTTCGATAACCACATTGCCACAACAGTCAGGAAATCCTTCTATGTGGCACAACTCATCACTAAGGGCTTTTCATCAAGAAAAAAGGAGGTCATTGTCCCACTATACTCATCTCTCATTAGACCCATTATAGAGTACAATGCCTCATTTGGTATGTACCTCACAAGACATCTGCAACAGCTGGAAAGGCCACAGAAATATCTCACTAAAAGAATCACAGGCCTAAAGCACATGCCCTATACCGACAGTCTAAAAAAACTCTAGCTATACTCTGTGGCATATTGTCTACTCAGGGGCGATCTGTGCTTAACATAGAAGGCCATGTCAAACCTTGAGCTGTTGGACATGCTCCACCTAAAGAAATCCCAATCCCTCAGAGCCACACACTCCAGGAATCTAAACCTTGTCATCACAATGAACAAAACATGCTGGAGGGATAGGTTTCTGACCCAGAGACTCCCCATACTCTGGAATAGACTGCCCATACATGTCAAGCAGAGTGCCTCTTTGGCGCTCTTCAAAAGGAACCTTGACGATTGGATGAGAGGAAATTCACCCCGGGGATCACGTCAGTAGCCCTGCTAGACAGGGGTCCAGGGATGTAAATATTGTGGGAAGAAATATCCAGGGAATTTTTATGGCTAGGCTTGTATAGGCCCTAGGACCGATAGCCTAGTGCCAACCTATGATACATCTGATGTATTTTCACCCTGTTTGTCAGACATTCCCTATCTCTCCCTGTCTGGCAAAAAGACTCTTGGGTTCTTTCCATTGTCCATCATGGTTATTTTCTCAGGTCTTCCTTAATCTCCTCCAGACCAACTGCCTCACTTTCTATGGTGCTGCAGCATCTGTTGAATCAGGGAACCATCCATCCCATTCCAGAATCCCAGCAAGGAACAGGGTTTTACTCCAGAATGTTTCTGCTTCCTAGGAAAGAGTGGCCATGGAGACCTATACTAGAGCTCTCTTTTCTCAATACCTTTCTAAAGATTCCCTCTTTCTGGATGCTGTCCCTCCAGACTCTGTTTCCTGTCTTAGTTCCACATGCATTTCTCATCTTCCTAGACCTAAAGGACGCCTATCTTCATATTCCCTTTCCCCTTCTCTTCAGGAATTTTTTTATATTTCTCTTTTTCTTTTTGTCATTTTCAGTTCTCTGCTTTACCCATTGGTCTTTCTATGGCCCCAGTGGGATTCACCAGATGTCTGGCCCGTATCATAACCTTTTGTTGCCTTCAGGGAATCCATATATTCCTGTATCTGGACATGCTTCTTCAGGATCTGCACTTCACCATGCTCATTCTGCACAGTCTGGGATTCGCCATCAATTTCAAGAAGTCAGTTCTGACTCCTTCTCAAGACCGCATTTTTCTGGGTTGCATAATCTAAACCATTCCAATGTTGGCCTGTCTTCCTTTTCCCAAGGGTCTGTCTCTGACATCTAACTTCAAGTCCCTGCTTTCCCTTTCAGTCATCACTGGAAGAGAATTTCTCAGAGCCTTGGAGTTCATGGCATCTGCCATTCCCATGCTTTCCTTTGCCAAGCTTTATATGAGGAAGCTTCATTGCTACCTAAAGACCGTTTGAGTCCAGCATTGCCACCCTCTGGAGTTTCCGGTTCCTGTACTACCTTGTCTCAAACTTGAGTTTCATTTGTGAATTTATCAGATCTCCCTCAGTCCAGGCCTGCCTTTTCAGACTCCTGCCCCTAGTTAAGAGCCGTTCACAGATGCTTCAGATGTAGGGTAGGTAGCCTCCAACAGTCTGAAGATTCAAGGTCTGTAGCCTGTTCACCATTGGTTGGACCACATCAACATGAAAGAGATGAGGGTGCTTATTCTTACTCTACAGGGGTTCCATTCTCTTTGTTCTCTGGGGTGTTTAAAAATCTTTACAGACAACACCACACCACAGTCATGTGGTACACCAACATACTGGGGTACAAGGTCTAATCCTTTTTGCATACTAGCCCTTCAGGTCTGGGACTTTGCTGTCCGTCATCAGGTAACCCTTTGGGTAGTCTATATCGCTTCAGAACACAGCCTTGTGGCAGACTCTTTGAGTAGGTCCAGGACACAACCTCACAAATGGATGCTTCACAAAGAGGTGCTTCTGGACATAGAACATCGGTATGGTATTCTTTAAGTGGATTTTTTTGGTTTCCTTTGAACAGGTATATTCCTTGCTTCTATTCCAGAGTCCCAGCTCCTCTGACTTGGAAGGTGGACACCATATCCTTTTCTTTTAATGAGATGTTCCTTTATGCTTGCTTTCCTCTTCATGTGTTTCCCAGGGTCGTGCACAAGATCTTGATGGTTGACTCCCTTTTGGCATAGACAGTGCTGGTTCCTCCTCCTGTTTCACTTGGCTGTGGGCAGTCATCACAAGTTAACTCCACCTGATGGATGTTCTCACAAGACAAGAGGTCTCTCATTCACTATTACTTGTCCACTCTTTAGTTGACACTTTGAATGATAGGGTTTTGATCAATTTTAGACACCACTTTTTTGAGGACATGCTTAGAGTTCTGCAGGAGGCCAGGAAATTCTTTACCAGAAAGTCTTATATGGCTAAATGGAAGGGATTTCCTGTTTGTTGTCACAGGCATCACCAACACCACTCCCTTCTCGGTAGCCTCCCTTTGGTCCTTTCTTGTGTTTCCTCTTCCCACTTTCCCACTTCTTCCTCTTTGCAACACTGCACTTGGAAAACTATTTCTTGGTTGCTCTTACTTCAGCCAAGAGAGTTGTTGGTTCTGATGGCTGGTCTTCCCTTTTTGATTTTTCATAGGGAAAAGGTGTTTCTACTTACTTAATCCTATATTTATGTCCAAGGTGATAAATGAGTTGTGCCGTAAGCAGTCTGTCCAGTTCTCTCCCTTTTAACTTCTCCATAATTTGCTAGTGAGAAGGTTCTTCACACCTTGGATTTGCATAGTCAGTTCAGATATTATTGGCTAAGACAAATGCTGTCTGCAAGCCTGAGCAGCTTTTTGTTTCCTTTCATACCATGACATTGGGTTTGGTGGTTTCTAAGCAAACCATTTCCTCATGGATTTCTAAGGCCATTTCTTTTTGTTATTCCTCTCATGGTAAATGGTTTTCTGATTCAGTTTGAACTCCATTTTCAAGAGCAGTAGCCTCTTCTACAGGTTTCTTCAAGGGTCTTGGTACTGGATCCATACTGGAGGCTGCTACTTGGTCCTGTGTCCCCGCTTTTACTAAACATTATAAGTTGGATGTTGTCATTTCCAGAGCCATGACAGGTTCTGCCAAGGCTGTTCATCATGAGTTTGTGGAGGGCTCCTCCTCCCTACCTTCACTGTAGCTTTTGCACTTTCCCAGAGGTGAAGAATATTGCAACAGGGATATAGAAAGACCTGGTACAGTTGTGTAAGATCTTACCATAACAGTAGATGTCCTTCTTTTCACTGTTGCAGTATTCATTCCCTCCCTGTCCCTTTTATTTCTCTTTTCTTCTGTTGGGAACACCGCTGGCTGAGAGGTCGTGCTTTATTTCTCTTATTCTTCTTACCCCCCTGGATGTACATGCTATTCGTTATTTTGGGGTTGCTGTAGTTCTCCTGGGGCACTTCATTTCTGAGTATGGAACATGTGTATATCACAATTTATGCCCTACTCCTGCGTGGTGAGCATATGCCTGATGTACTTTACTGGGAAGATGTAAAGCCTTTGGTATACTGACCTGAAGATGGGCTATCCTTGGCTGGAGATCCCATATGTGCGAATACTGTAGCAGTAAAGTAATGGATATGAATGTTCTGCTAATCTCTGGATTATTTTTTTACTTAAAATAGAAGGGGAATGTAAAGCTGGACTTCTCTAGATCCTCACAGATCAATAGTCTAGTAAGTACGTATAAACCCATGAAAATGAGAATCATTGGAGGATCCAAGAAAGAGACCACAGTGCTTAAATCATTTTAATTAATGCTGCTTGCAATAGGTTTTGCTGTAAGCTGGAGTGGAACTGTTTTCCATCAGGAACTTGCCCATTGACTTCTCTTCCTGCACACAGACTCAGCTCATTTGTTTAAAGGGGATTGGAACCAGGCATTCCTGGCTAGGTGAAAGCCATATGGCCCATTCATTTGTGTCTGGTGTTAGAGAATGTACCAGCTTGCTGCCATATAGGGGTGGCCTCTCCTGTCTCCCATTGAGAGCACCATCTTTTCCCCTTACAAGTTTTTCCTAACTCTGCTGTTGGTGTCTCCCAAGGATATGTGGTCTTCTACACTCTTGAGTTCCCCTTCTGTTTATGAGTTTAATATCCCACTGATGGCACAATGGCAACATGGACCTGGAAGGTTCATACTCCACTTATTGCTTCATGCTAGGTGTCACCTGTGTGGTGCCCAGAACCTACCCCGTCCCCCCAGTAATGGGTGAGTTAGCAACAGCCACTTATTCCTGTTCCTGTTCTCCCCAGACAGCTCCTACAGACACTTGAGCTGCTAATCAAACTTGTTAGCTATGCCATAGTCAAGGCTTTTTCCCGCTGTATTGTGAATATGATGAAGTCTTGTCTTGCTTTTAATCATACCCATAGTGTCTATAATCATTTGTTGTTCTTTTCTTTAAACCAGTGAGGTAAGATTACAGGTTGGACATAGGTTCATAGGTAGAGGTACTAGGCTATCGGCCCGAGGGCCAAAGCAAGCCTAGCCAACACTGTATTGGCTTTCGCCACCCACCCATGTATTGTTAAATTCCTGCCCCACTATCGGGCAGTGCCCCAGACATAATCCCAGGGGTGAACTTCCTATCACCCATCCACTTATCAAGGTTTCTCTTGAATAGTGCTAATGACGAACTCTGCTTGACGTGGATGGAAATTTTGTTCCAGAGCATGGGAAGTTTCTGAGACACGAATCTATCCCTCCAGCATGTCCTGTTTATTGTTGTGGTGAGGTTTAGGTCCCTAGAGCATGTAGCTCTGGGAAATTGGGATTTCTTCAAGTGGAGCATGTCCAACAATTCCGGGTTTGTCATAGCTTTGTATGTCAGACAGAGATCTCCTCGGAGTAAGTGGTATGTGACCGAGTTGAGTTTGAGTTTCTTGAGCTGGTCGGCATAGGGCGATTGTCTGAGGCCAGTGATCCCCTTGGTGAGGTACTTTTGGGGCCTCTCAAGTAGTTGTAGGTATCTTGTGAAGTATGTTCCAAACGGGGCATTGTATTCAATGAGGGGTCTGATAAGTGATGGGTAGAGGGGAACCCTTTTGTGATTGTGGGCCATGTAGAAAGATTTTCTGACCACTGTGGCAATGTGGTTATCAAAGGTGAGGTTACTATCCACTTGGGTCCCAAAGTCTCTTATCACACTTTCTGTATTAAGTGTACTTCCCCGTATTTGGTAATTCATGGGTACCGTGTTTTTCCCAAAGGGGATAACAGCGCACTTTTTGGCATTTAGTTTGAGGCCGTGATTTTGACACCAGGTGTCAGTCTCGTTGAGGCCCTTTTGCAGGAAGTCTACATCAGCAGGGGAATCGGTAATGGCACCCAGTTTGCAGTTATCTGAGAACTTGGTCAGCCATAGACCCTTGGTGTTCGCTTGCCCTTCAGAGAAGTATATACCGAACAGGAGGGGTCCCAAGACTGAACCCTGCGGTACTTCACTTGTCACTGGTTTGGAATCGGATCTGGAGTCAGCAACTCTTACATTGTGGGTTCTGTCCATGAGCCAGCTGGCCACCCATCTCGTGATGTAAGGGTTTATGTTAAAGTTGGTGAGTTTATCAATGATTCCTGAATGAGGAATAGTGTCAAAGGGTTTAGTGAGGTCCAGGTAGGCTGTGTGAACCACCTTGCCCTTATCGATGGCCTTAGTAGCCATTTCAAAGAAGTCTACCAGGTTTAGGAGACACAACCTACCATTTACAAATCCAAATTGGGTAGCATCCAGAGTTTGGAGGTTACCTATATCTTTGTTTATGAGTTCCATGATGATATGTTCCATGGTCTTGCAGACCAGGCTTGTCAGGCTAATAGGTTTATAGTTCCTGGGGTCTGTGGTGGTTCCTCCTTTGTGGAGTGGGATAACCGTTGTGTGCGCTATTCTGTGGGCACATAGCCTGTGGTGAGGCTGTAGATGAACATGGATTTTAGGTGGGGGCTAGTTCATTTTGGAGTTCGTGTAAGACGCAGCCTGGGATGTTGTCCACTCCCATGAATGCTGTGTTTTTGGCTTTAGAGAGTGCTGTTTTTACCTGTGTGTTTGCGATTGCCGGGGCTTTACAACCATCTGGTATAGTTATAGGCCCTTTGGGGGGTGAGAGGGGAGTAAAGTTTGCACTGAACTTGTCTGCCAATATGTTGGCAATATCAGTTGGCTATGTATATTTTGTGCCATTCTGTTGAAGCTCGGTACAGAGCTGTGTGTTGTCATGGAGATTCTTGGCATAGTTAAAGAATGCCTTGTGGTTGTCTTTGGAATCAGTGGCAATTTTTCTTTCAAAATTAGCTTTGGAGGATTTTATGAGAGATCTTAGTTTCTTACTGAGGCTCTTCAGTGAGTTCCTGTATACCTGGGTTTTTGCTCTCTTTTGCAACAGTTTCTTCCTTCTGTTGTAAAGTTTGTTAATGCCAGGTGACCACCAGATCTGCTTCCTTTTTTTGGAGGATAGCATCTTTGCTTTATTGGGGATAGCACGATCCATGCACTCATGCAGGTGCTTGTAGAGTGCATTTGTGTAGGATTTAGCATTCGTTTACAATGGTTTCCTTGTGTGGGGGTGGGATCAGGATGTGGATATCTAGGGTAATTAGTTTATGGTCTGATCTGACTAGCGAGGAGTTGATCTTGGGCGTTGAGCACCGGTCACCCATGTTGGTAATGACCAGGTCCAAAATATTGTTGCCCCTGGTGGGGGCGTTGACGAGTTGATCCAGGGCATTAGTGTTTATGAGCTCCAGGAATCATTGAGCAAGGGGGGTTAGTACAAGAGTAGATGTCCTTCAAGGATGCATCTGCAGTCATCACATATGGGTTGTCCTGCCTCAGGCAGCCCTTCGGTCGGCCGGATTCCAAAGTCTGGGTCTGGCGTCTGCTGATGTCGCCCCTTCCCCGTCAGAGCGCCTGGGGTATAAAAGCATCAGTCGACGCCATCTTCCTCAGTCTTTCTTGCTGCGTGGTGCCCAAAGCAGAAGCATTTCGCAAGTGCCGGTCGGCCAGCTCCTGTAATTCAGCTAAACCGAAGACTTCAAAAGCTAAGTACCCCGTTGGGGACTCTTTCTTGCCTCAGCCGATGTCAGATAAAATTAATAATTGCTTAACTTGTGGGAAACAAATACCTCATAAGGATTTCCACTCTTACTGCCTACCTTGCCTAGGCCCAGACCACGACGTCTCGGCCTGTTCCGCCTGTGCTTCCTTCAACCGACGCACTCTAAGACGTCGGTCGGAGTTTGCAGAGGAATGTTTTGGGACTAGTTTTGCTTACAAAATGCCGTCGGAGACTCCGACTTCACATTTAATACAGAAACGGAAGGACAAGGACCGACACGCGGTCCGCGGTTTCGGCTGAAACCACGGCCAGGCCTACCGCGAGTGTCTCGGCCTCGGCTGAAACAGAGTCCTTGGTACTACCGTCCACTGAAACCGTACAACCGACAACCTCGGCCCCGGAGGCCACTACTGTATCGGTTGTTGAATCTCCATTGGAATCTGGTGTCCAGGAACCTTCCGACACCATTCCCTTAGACAAAACTACTCCAGCACGTGGTGCAGCCAGGCCTCCTGCATCCATGTCTATTAAGGCATTTTCTAGGGCTAAAGCTGCTAAACATATAGCGCACTGTGTTAATGCGTAACTCCCGAATATCATAGCATAGTTGGAAAGGGGTTTGAATCCTGCAGTTGCTGACTGCGTGTGTGTGTGGGGCGATGTATGTGTGTGATTTCCTTTGCGAAGAATGCCCTTTTTAACAACTGTCATGGCTTAGTGGTTCAGTACTTTGACTATGGTGCACGGTATCCTGGGTTCGAGCCTGGGCATTGCTTCGGGTTGGGAGGGTGGCCTAATGGTTAAGGTGTTTGTCTTACAAACGCAAGGTGCAGGGTTTGAGTCTCACAAGGGATAATTGGCTAGGCTTAAAATGGCTCGCAAGGGCAGTTAGCTTAGTACTAACCTATGAAACACTCAAAATCTATGCCTCCCAGGGTTATCCCTCAGGGACCCACTACAGTTTCTCAGATCCTTAGTCTAGCAAAGGACCTTATTTCATTAATTAGGGGCTCTCAGCCTCATCCGGACAGGGGCTCTCAACCTCCTACAGAAAAAAGGCCCAGGGTTGAGCCCTCTGATCCCCTCTCCTCAGATGAGGCCTCTGATGGCTCTGCTCTCTCGGACTACCAGGAGGAGGCTTTTCTGGCCTACGAGGATTCAGATGCAGAGGAATCTATCCCTTCGGCCTCCCCTCCTGAAGAACTGTCCTTTGGGGAAACTCTGCACACTATGAGGGAGCATTTCCAATGGCAGGGCCAGGAATTCTCTGATTCCAGGAAGAGATTAAGGACCTTCTTGCATTTGCCTCAGCATAGACCTTTGGCTATTCCCCCTGTTTTGAATGTCATTGATGATGTGTACTCTGAATCTAGCAGAACCCCTGACACTCTCCCTCCGGTTCCTGCCAAACCCGATAGGTACTACAGGGTCCCGGAATCACACCTTTTCCTTTACAAAGCCCACTCTGCTGATCCAGAAACTATCTCCCAGGGCCCTAAAGGGGTTGCAGCTGTCACTACAAAAAATCCACTCCCCTCTGAAAGGGAGTCCAGGGCTGTAGAGCGATGGGGTAAAAAAGTGTATACTTCTGCTACCCTTTCTATGAGGGCTTTAAACTGTCAATTTCATATGATACAGTACCAAGAATATTTGTTAGATGAATTGCATAAAAAGCTGTCTTCACCTGAACCCCTAGATTGCAAATCACTTCAGGATCTGGTACATAACTCTCAACAGGTTAGCAATCATTTCTTGCAGTCTGGTTATGATGCATTGGAAGCTTCATGTAGGTCAGCTATGACAGGTGCAGTCATACGTAGGCATGCTTGGCTGAAGGAACAATCTCTGCCAGACCATGTTAAAGCAAAGCTTCTGGATGCTCCACTGGAAAAGCAAAAGTTATTTGGCTCCACTGCTCAAGAGGTCTTAAAGAAATTTGAAGAAAATGCAAAATCTGTACAAACAGTCAAAGATTTTATGCAAGTCCAACCACCAAGATTCAGCAGAAATTGGCCTTCCAAGAACTGGTCCTTTCCAGACACAGACAGATTTCAGAGAGGCAAGAACAGGCGTGCCAGAGGTAGAGGGCAAGCTAGAGGCTCCTACAGAGGACGTCAATGGCAGCATCCCAACCAGAGAGGTAGTGCAGGGCCTACAACTGCTGCACAAGGACAGACTCAATTACTTTACCTTGACACCACCAACCAGGGCTCAATTGGAAGCACCTTTGGGCAGAAAGCTTTCCTTATTGTCAGAAAATTGGCACATTATTACAAGGGACAAATGGACACTACAAATAATAGACAAAGGATACAGGTTCCATTTCCACACATTACCGAAAAGAAAAGGCATGCCAGACCTGCCACCAAATCAAAGGGCAGAGGCTTTGAAACAAATCTCCAACTTAATGAAAATGAAAGCAATAGAAAAGGTTCCTCTCGCAGAACAAGGCCAAGGATTTTATTCCAGACTCTTCCTTGTTCCAAGAAAAGAAAAGCAATGGAGGCCTATTCTTGACTTGTCCGCACTAAATACTTATCTCATTGTGCAAAATTCAAAATGCTGACTCTACAGCAACTCCTTCCCATGCTGGGCAAGGGGTCTTGGCTGGTAACTCTGGACCTCAAGGAGGCATACCTGCATGTCCCTATCAGACAAAGCTGCAGAAGACACCTCAGATTTCTTGCAGGTTCAGAGCATTATCAATTCTCAGCATTGCCCTTTGGCTTATCTACTGCGCCCAGAGTATTCACGAAATGCCTGGCATCAGTAATTGCACATTGCAGACTTCAGGGGATGCAAATATACCCGTATCTGGACGACTGCCTTATACAAGTGGACAGCCAACAAATTTTGGTAAAACACTTGAATTATGCCATCTATCTTCTTCAGGCCTTGGGATATACAGTCAACATTCACAAGTCAAGACTTGTACCATCCCAAAGAATAACTTTTCTGGGTGCGGATCTAGACACAACCACCCAAATGGCTTTCCTCACAGAAGAAAAACAAAACCAACTACCGGATTACTTCAAAAGCCTGTCAAGACAAACTCAGCTGACTGCAAGGAAAATCCTGCAGGCCCTGGGTTACATGGCTTCTTGCATTCTTCTGATTCCTCAAGCAAGGCTACATATGAGGAAACTCCAATGGTACCTAAGGAGTTTATGGACTCAGCACAGTCACAGCTTGGAAACTTTGATACCATTCATCCCATGCCTTCAAAGGGAATTTCTGTGGTGGGCTCAAGCAAGCCAGTCAAACAGGGGTTTGCCCTTCAGCAAACCAATAGCCAGCCAAACCATTTCAACGGACGCTTCAGACCACGGATGGGAAGCACACATGGAAGGAAGATGCATTCAAGGACTATGGTCACAAAAAGAGCTACGCATGCACATAAACCAAAAGGAAATGCTGGCAGTATTACATGCAATCGAGGCCTTCAAGTTATTTCTACATTGAGGCCACCTGCTAACAAGGACAAACAACACTACAGTTATGTGGTACATAAACAAGCAAGGAGGCACCCATTCCTACTCTCTTTGCAGACTGGCAATGAATCTATGGGAACTTTCCCTGACTCTCAATATACAGCTGCAATCCCAGTTTGTACAAGGAAAGGACAACATACTGGCGGACAGCTTAAGCAGGAACATCATGGATGCACACGAATGGATGCTGCACCCAGACATCTTCCATCAGATAACACAATCATGGGGGAGACCGGACATAGACCTCTTTGCCTCCCCACACAATCATCAGCTGGACAAATTCTGCACAAGGACATACCACCCACAAGCATGGAAAGTGGACGCCCTCTCTTTCAGCTGGAGAGCTCTAACAGTGTATGCATTCCCACCTCTTCCATTAATGACCAAGGTCTTACTGAAGATCAGGGCAGAGCAGCCAAGAGTGATTCTGATAGCTCCGGACTGGCCAAGACAGCACTGGTACCCATTGCTAAAGAGCATGTCACGGACAAAACCATGGCTTCTGCCACAATGGCCGCTTCTCCTGACACAGCACAATTACAAAACTCTGCATTCCAACCTGAAAACATTAAAGCTAGCTGCCTGGAAAATACCTTGACTCATCACCAGGATAAGCTATCCAAGAGAGTGAAGGATATCATCATGGAAGCTTGCAGGCCTTCCACACAGAAGGCATACTCAGCAAAATGGAAAAGATTTCACACCTGGAGCACCTCAAAGGGCCTAGATGCAACAGTTATGAACATGGCGCATATCCTGGAATATTTAGCAGAAATGCTCCACAATGGCCTATCTTACTCTTCCATTAAAATTCATGCTCCAGCAATTTCAGCAGAGTACAATACTGATCCACCTGTCTTCTTTCATCCTCTGCTAAGACAGTTTCTAAGAGGAATTAAAAACATCAATCCTCCAAGGAAACCACCACTGCCTACTTGGGACCTTAACTTCGTGTTTGAAAAACTAACACTGCTTCCCTTTGAACCAGCAGCATCTGCAGAACTACAGTTCCTCTCTTGGAAGACTGCCTTCCTTCTGGCTATAACCTCAGCAAGAAGAGTATCTGAGTTACAGGCCCTCATGGCAGTACAGCCATTTCTTATTTTTCATCAAGACAGAGTCTCATTGAGAACCAATCCTTCATTTATGCCAAAGGTGGTATCTAGGGTCTCATTAAACCAAGCTATTCACCTGCCTACCTTCTTTCCAAATCCACAAAACAAAGGGGAAAAGCTTCTGCACACCCTGGACATACACAGACAGTTGCGCTACTACTTGGACAGAACTAAAAATTACAGAAAAACTGACCAGTTGTTTGTAGCATATGCTGCTGGTGCACAAGGAAAAGCAATTTCAAAACAGACAATTTCAAAATGGATAGGGAATTGCATTCATTTCTGTTACTCCTTTCATGGAAAATCTGTGCCAGCTAACATTAGACCTCATTCGACCAGAGCCACAGCCACCTCCACAGCCTTCTTAAGAGGGGTGGCTACCAAGGACATGTTAGAAGCTGCTACATGGAGCTCCGTGCATACATTTTCCAAGCATTACAACTTACCTTTATATTCCAGATCCAGAGCAGGTTTTGCTACGGCAGTCCTGCAGGGCATTTTAGCTACACCATCCTTTACATAGATCCTCCACCCCCAGATTGGCTATGGTATTCTACCTATATGTGATGACTGCAGATGCATCCTTGAAGGACATAGTACAGTTTTGTACCTACCATAAATGTAGATGTCCGATAAGTATGCATCTGCAGTCAGGTTTACCCTCCCTCCTTCCCCTCTGTGGTATTTCTTGGGTACATTCCCCTCTCATAGCTAGCTAGGGTTATCTATTATGGTGTATTTGTTTTTATATATGTATATATTTTTGTGCATGTTTGGAATTTATTGCATTTCTCCAAATTTAGCCTTCCTTAGAGGGCACCTGGCATCTGGGGCAAGAAAAACTGAGGAAGATGGCGTCGGCTGACGCTTTTATACCCCAGGCGCTCTGACATCGGGGAAGGGGCGACATCAGCCGATGCCGGACCCAGACTTTGGAATCCGGCCGACCGACCGAAGGGCTGCCTGAGGCAGGACAACCCATATGTGATGACTGCAGATGCATACCTATCGGACATCTACATTTATGGTAGGTACAAAACTGTACTTTTTCCTAGTTTATGTTGGGGTAGTTGAATTCACCCATTATTATGGTGTTTGGTTGGACCCTCATTTTTTCCAATGTCCCCAAAAACGAGGCGTGAGCGTCCTGGGTCATGGTGGGGGATCTATAACAAGCTAAAATTTGGAATGCATTTTTGCCCTGGGTTAGTTGCACTTGGATGATTTCAGAGGCATTGTATTTTGCAACTAGCCTGGAGTTGTGGATGTCCTTGATGAATATGTACACACTTCCACCCTTCGTGTTTCGGTCCGGGTTTTGTCGCCGAAATGTGTGGTATAAATTATAGCCTGGTAGTGCTGGGGTGCTCTCAGGAGCCTTGAACCAGGTTCCATTTTGAGGAGTGCCTCGAGTGAGTGCATTTTGAGGTTTAGACTCCTAGCGTTGAGTAAAATTGCCCTCAGTTTTTTGTTTCCAGTAATTCTTATGGCCGTGGGTTTGTTTTTTGAGCCTTTCCTTAAAAATGGCACTCTAGGGGCGGCAAGGGCCTTGGCCAATATTCTGAATCCCAGGGGTGACAGGTGCAGGCCATCTCTGGCGAAGTATCGTGGCCTGTCAAGTATGTCATCCCAGGCAGACAGATACTGGATCCCCTTTGAATGACACCAGATGCTTAGCTAATTGCTGAAGTTGATCATCTTATCCTTGTACTGTAGTATAATTTTTGGTGAAGGCAGGATGCTACTCAGGGCTAGGGTCATACCTGCCTGGGCTACAAGATCTGAGAGCTCTTCCATGTCTCTTTTATGTAGTCCAGGGAGGTATGTCTTGGGTCATTTACACCGACATGGACTATGACAGAGTCATATTTGTACTTGCCTTGTAGTGACCTGAGTGCATGCTTTATGTGGCGGATTTTGGCATCCGACAAGCAGCTGACAGTAACCTTCTCTTTGTCTAGTCTGGTGAGTGGGATGTCAGTGTGCCTGACTGTAGAGTCTTCTATCACTAGTGTGTTGGGTATGTTGTTTTGCCTTGTGGGCTGTGGTTGTGTGGCACACCGAGTTTGTGGGCTATGTGTTGTTGGGGGTGTGTTTGTGGGATGAGGTTGCTTGCGTGTCTGCTTTGGAGGTCTCTATAGCCTAAGCAGATTTAGATTTTTAATTAGAGCCTCTGTATATGTCTTGGTGTTTTTATGTGTGGGTTTGGAGGTGATGTCCTTCAAGGATGCATCTGCAATCCTAACAAATGGGTTGTCCTGCCTCAGGCAGCCCTTCGGTCGGCCGGATTCCAAAGTCTGGGTCTGGCCTCGGCTGATGTCGCACTTCACCCGACGTCATAGCTGCTGGGGTATAAAGGCATCAGCCGAAGCCATTTTCCTCAGTCTTTCTTGCCGCGTGGTGCCCGAAGCAGAAGCTGTTCGCAAGTGCCGGTCGCTCAGATCCAGAGATTTCTACTACCGAAGACTTCTAAAAAGCTAAGTACCCCGTTGGGGAGTCTTTCTTGCCTCAGCCGATGTCAGAAAAAGTAAATAATTGTTTAACTTGTGGGAAACAAATACCTCATAAGGATTTCCACTCTTACTGCCTTCCTTGTTTAGGCCCAGACCACGATGTATCAGCTTGTCTAGCCTGTGCTTCCTTCAACCGACGGACACTTAGACGTCGGTCGGAGTTTGCAGAGGAGTTTTTTGGTCCCGCTTTTGCTTACAAAATGCCGTCGGAAACTCCGACTTCTCAAATAGCTAAAAAGCGCAAGGAAAAGGACCGACACTCGCGGCCCGGGGTTTCGGCTGAAACCACGGTCAGGCCAACCGCGAGTGTCTCGGTTTCAGCTGAAACCGAGTCCTCGGTTCTTCCTTCGGCCGAAAGCATGCCTCCTACAGCCGAGGCCTCACAGAGCATGGTTGAATCGGCTACTGAATTTACTGCTACAGTAGCAGGCACCCAGGACTTGTCAGACACTATCCCTTTAGACATATCTACCCCTGCACGTGGGGCTGCTAGACCCCCTGCTTCTATGTCCATCAAGGCTTTTGCCAGGGCTAAAGCAGCTAAATCTTCTAAGGCCTTACCTGCTAAAACTCCCTCACATAGGCCTACCTCTAGTTCTCAAATACTCAGCCTGGCTGAGGATCTCATTTCTTTGATCAGGGGATCCCAACCTCACCCAGACAGGGCCTCTCAGCCCCCTTCAGATAAGAGGCCTAGGACTGAACCCCCGGAACCTGTCTCTACAGACTATTCCTTGGATGGCTCAGACATTTCAGACCCTCAGGAAGGCCCATATTCTCCTTATGAGGATTCTGATGCAGAAGACTCCATTCCTTCTGCTTCTCCTCCTGAAGAATTTTCTTTTGGGGAAACTTTACATGCTATGAGGGAACACTTCCAATGGCAGGGCCAGGATTTTTCAGATTCAAGGAAAAGGCTAAGGACATTTTTACACTTACCACAGCATAGGCCTTTAGCCATTCCTCCAGTACTAACAGTCGTTGATGATGCATTTAATGATGCCTGTATTGCACCTGATTCTCTTCCTCCGGCCCCTGCCAAGCCTGACAGATATTACAGGGTCCCGGACACACACTATAAGGCTCCTGTTGCAGACCCTGAAACCATTTCACAGGGCCCTAAAGGTGTGGCAGCTGCTTCTGCCAAAAACCCTCTTCCCTCTGAAAGGGAATCTAGAGCATTAGAGAGATGGGGTAAAAAGGTTTATACTTCTGCTGCTCTTTCGGCTAGGGCCTTAAACTGTCAATTTCACATGATTCAGTATCAGGAATTTTTGTTAGACCAGCTAAATAAAAAACTGTCCTCTCCTGAACCTATAGACCGCAAGTCTCTTCAGGATTTGGTACATAACTCTCAGCAGGTCAGTAACCATTTCTTAAAATGTGGCTATGATGCACTGGAGGCTTCCTTTAGATCAGCTATGACTGGAACAGTGATTCGAAGACATGCATGGTTAAAAGAACAATCATTACCAGACCATGTTAAATCAAAACTCCTAGATGCTCCCATGGAGAAACAAAGTTTGTTTGGCTCCCCTGCACAGGAGGTTCTAAAGAAGGTGGAAGAAAAAGCAAAATCTGTCCAAACAGTCAAGGATTTCTTACAGGTCCAACCTCCGAGGTTTAGCAGAAATTGGCCCTCGAAGAATTGGTCCTTTCCAGACAGCTCCAGAGCACACAGAGGCAGAAATAGACGCCCAAGAGGCAGAAATCAATCTAGGGGTGCCTACAGGGGACGTCAGTGGCAACCTACCAACCAGCGAAGTACTGCCACAGATTCAACTACAACCATTTCCACAGGACAGACACAATGACTTGACTCTGGTACCGCCTACCAGGGAACAACTGGAAGCTCCCTTGGGCGAAAAGCTAGCCTTATTTTCAGACAACTGGCATTACATTACAGGAGACAAATGGGCTTTAAAAACAGAAGCTCTAAAACAAATCAACAACTTACTAAGTATGAGAGCTATAGAAAAGGTACCACCAATGGAACAAGGCCAAGGATTTTACTCCAGGCTTTTCCTTGTGCCAAGAAAAGAAAATCAATGGAGACCTATTCTCGACTTGTCCGCACTGAACACATACCTCATTGTTCCAAAATTCAAAATGCTGACCCTCCAGCAGCTTCTTCCCATGCTGGGCAAGGAGTCTTGGCTGGTGACTCTAGATCTCAAGGAGGCATACCTGCACGTCCCTATACGACCAGATTGCAGAAGACACCTCAGATTTCTTGCAGGATCAGAGCATTATCAATTCTCAGCATTGCCCTTTGGCTTATCTACTGCGCCCAGAGTATTCATGAAATGCCTGGCATCAGTAATTGCTTATTGCAGGCTTCAGGGAATTCAAATTTACCCATACCTGGACGACTGCCTAATACAAGCGGACAACAAGGCAAAATTAACAAAAGATTTGGAAAATGTCATACAACTATTGCAAGCCTTGGGACACACAGTCAACATGCAAAAGTCAAGACTAGTACCATCCCAAAGGATAACCTTCTTGGGTGCAGAACTGGACACATCAACTCAGATGGCTTTTCTCACAGAAGAAAAACAAAAGCAACTACCAGGTTACTTCATGACATTAACAAAACAAACTCAGCTTACTGCAAGGAAAGTCCTGCAAGCCCTGGGTTACATGGCATCCTACATAATATTGATTCCGCATGCCAGGCTGCATATGAGGAAGTTACAATGGTACCTAAGGAATGTATGGTCTCAACACAAGCACAGTCTAGAAGCCTAGATTCCAATAATTCCATGCCTGAAGCAAGAATTCCTGTGGTGGGCTCAGGCCTGTCAGTTGAACAGAGGATTGCCTTTCCAAAAACCTCATCCAAGCCAGACCATCACCACGGACGCCACAGACCTAGGCTGGGGGGCACACATGGTGGACAAATGTATACAAGGCCTATGGACCCAAGACCAGCCGAGACTACACATAAATCTAAAGGAGATGCTGGCAGTGAAACATGCGATCCAGGCATTCAGACCACTACTTCAACAGGGTCATCTGCTGATAAGGACGGACAATACCACAGTCATGTGGTACATCAACAAACAGGGAGGTACACACTCATATCCTCTATGCCGGATGGCAATGGACCTGTGGAATGTGGCCCTGAATCTCAACATTCAACTTCAGGCCAGATTTGTACCAGGAAAAGAAAATTCTCTAGCAGACACCTTAAGCAGAACTACCACGGATGCTCACGAATGGATGCTGCATCCAGACATATTCAAAGCCATAACAAAGAAATGGGGACTGCCAGAAATAGACCTGTTCGCCTCCCCACACAACCACCAATTGAAGAAATTCTGCACAAGAGCATACCACCCACTTGCTTGGAGGGTGGACTCCCTTTCCTTCAGCTGTAAAAACCTGACAGCATATGCATTCCCACCTCTTCCGTTGATGTACCAAGTACTAATGAAGATCAGAGAGGATCAGCCAAGGATAATCCTGATAGCTCCAGACTGGCCGAGGCAACATTGGTACCCACTGCTGAGAAGCATGTCACGGACACGCGCATGGCATCTACCTCTATGTCCCTTGCTTCTAACACAGAACAACTACAAAATCCTACATCCAAACTTGAAAACTCTGCAGCTAGCTGCTTGGAATATTGCATAAAACAAAATAACCCATATTTATCTCAGAGGGTTAAGGACATTATCTTGGAGGCACGCAGACCCTCCACTAGGAAAACTTATTCAGCCAAGTGGAAAAGATACCTCATTTGGAGTGCAACCAAAGGAGAAAATGTCTCATTGGTGAACATAGCACACATCCTGGAATACTTAGCAGAACTGTTCCACAATGGCCTGTCTTACTCCTCCATTAAGATTCATGCATCAGCAATTTCAGCAGAATACAACATGGACCCTCCTGTCTTTTCTCATCCGTTACTCAGGCAGTTCTTGAGAGGAATCAGAAATGTAAAACCTCCAAGGAAACCACCTTTACCTACATGGGATCTCAACTTTGTGCTGGAAAAGTTAACTCTTCCCCCTTTTGAACCAGCAGCAACAGCAGAACTACAGTTCTTGTCTTGGAAAACTGCTTTCCTGCTAGCAATCACTTCAGCAAGAAGGGTATCTGAGTTACAGGCATTAATGGCAGTGCAACCTTTCCTAATCTTCCATCAGGATAGAGTCTCTCTGAGAACTAACCCTACCTTTATGCCAAAAGTAGTCTCCAGAGTGGCATTGAACCAAGCGATTCATTTACCTACATTCTTCCCCAACCCACAGAACAGGGGGGAAAGACTGCTACATACCTTGGATGTGCACAGACAATTACGCTACTATCTGGACAGAACTAAGACCAGCAGAAAAACTGACCAGCTTCTGGTAGCATATGCAACAGGAATGCAAGGGAAAGCAATCTCAAAACAGACAATCTCAAAAAGGATAGGAAATTGTATTCGATTTTGTTACTCTTTTCATGGGTAGACAACTCCTGAAAATATCAGACCTCATTCCACAAGAGCTACAGCCACCACTACAGCTTTCCTAAGAGGAGTGGCTACCAAAGACATTTTAGAGGCTGTTACTTGGAGCTCCGTGCATACATTTGCCAAGCATTATAATCTTCCCTTATACTCTAGATCCCGAGCAGGTTTTGCAACTGCTGTTTTGCAAGGGATCTTAACTACACCATCTTTATCTTAGTGCCTCCTCCCCCAGTTTGGCTGTGGTATTCTACCCATATGTTAGGACTGCAGATGCATCCTTGAAGGACATAGTACAGTTTTGTACCTACCATAAATGTAGATGTCCGATAGGTATGCATCTGCAGTCAGGATTACCCACCCTCCTTCCCCTCTGTGGTACTCCTAGGGTATTTACCCCTCTTTTAGCTAGCTGGGGGAAACTATTATGGTGTATTTGTTTGTATATATGTGTATATATATATATATATATATATATATATATATATATATATATATATATATATATATATATATATATATTGTTTGCTCTCTACTGTTTGGAATTATTTGCATTTATCCAAATTTAGCCTTCCTAGAGGGCACCTGGCATCTGGGGCAAGAAACACTGAGGAAAATGGCGTCTGCTGATGCCTTTATACCCAATAAACAGCAGCTATGACGTTGGGTGAAGTGCGACATCAGCCGAGGCCAGACGCAGACTTTGGAATCCGGCCGACCGAAGGGCTGCCTAAGGCAGGGCAACCCATATGTTAGCACTGCAGATGCATACCTATCGGACATCTACATTTATGGTAGGTACAAAACTGTACTTTATGTGGTACATAAACAAGCAGGGGGGTACACATTCCTACCCCCTTTGCAGACTAGCCATGGCATTGTGGAACACGGCCTTGACCTATCAAATACAGCTACAAGCTCAATTCCTGACAGGAAAGCTGAATACTCTGGCAGCCGAACTAAGCAGAAATCTCATGGACCCACATGAATGGAAACTGGAACCATGGATTTTCAACATGTTGACACGCACATGGAAGAGTCCAGACATAGATCTTTTTGCCTCACCCCAGAACTATCAGTTGGACAAATTCTGCACAAGATCTCATCACAAAAAAGCCTGGAAAGTGGATGTTCTATCCTTCAGCTGATAAAACTTATCAGTCTATGCCTTTCCCCCTCTGCCTCTGCTCTCCAAAGTTCTACTAAAAGTCAAACAGGACAAACCAAAAATGATTTTGATTGCTCCAGACTGGCCTCACCAACACTGATACCCACTCCTGCGCAATGTATCACACCTTCCACCATGGCACCTGCCTCAGACACCTTATTTACTGTCTCAGCAGAACAACCAAATTTTGCACACTCAGCTCCAAACATTGAATCTAGCAGCGTGGCTAATCACCTAAATTCACCCTTAGCATCCCACAGCAAACCAGTGATGGATGTCATTTTGGAGGCAAGAAGGCCTAGTACTAGAAAATCTTATGCTGACAAATGGAAAAGATTCTGTGCCTGGAATCAATCACAAGGGATAAGCACAGCAGTGCCCAATATTCCTCAGATTTTACAATTCTTAACTGAGATGCTTCACAAGGGCCTGTCCTTTTCTTCCATAAAAATCCATGCCTCAGCCATTTCGGCTCATTACAACACAACTTCCCCTCTTCTCTCATTCTCTGCTAAAGCGGTATCTCAGAGGGGCCAAAAACTTAAGACCACCCAGGAGAGCTCCAACCCCTGCCTGGGACCTCAATTTTGTATTGGAAAAACTCACTCTCTCTCCTTTCGAGCCAGCTGCTACTGCAGACTTAAAATTTCTCTCCTGGAAAACAGCTTTCCTTTTAGCAGTCACTTCAGCTAGAAGGATTTCCGAATTACAGGCTCTTATGGCAGTGGAGCCTTTCATCATTTTTCATGCAGACAGGGTATCTCTCAGGACCAATCCATCCTTCATGACTAAGGTGGTATCCAGTGTGGCTCTTAATCAGACCATTCATTTGCCAACTTTCTTTCCCAATCCACAGAACAAGGGGGAGCAGATTCTGCATTCATTGGATGTACACAGACAACTTAGATTTTACTTAAACAGGACAAAATCTCAAAAATCTGAACAACTACTGGTGGCATTTGCTGCAGGGGCAGAGGGAAAGGCTATTTCCAAATGGATAAGCCATTGTATTCATTTCTACTATATGCACCATGGTAAAACTAACCCTCAGGGGATCAAATGTCATTCCACCAGGGCTGCATCCACTTCTACAGCCATTCTCAGAGGTGTTCCTACCAGGGACATTCTAGAAGCTGCTACCTGGAGCTCAGTTCATACATTCACCAAACATTACCATTTACCTTTCTTCTCTAAATCCAGAACTGGCTTTGCCACTGCTGTCCTGCCAGGCCTTATAGCTGGTCCTAATGCTGTATAATTCCCTCCACCCAACCATAGCTTTGGGAATCGGGTGTAATGATTGCAACAGTGAAACACGAAGAACATAGTACAGTTGTGTACACTTACCATAAATGTAGATGTTCGAGTGTATTCACTGTTGCAGTCCTGTTTACCCTCCCTCCAGCCCCCTATTTTTCTTTGGCTATACCTCTGCTTTCTTTTACTATGCTTAAAAGCCCTTTTGGTGTATTTGCTTTTGGGATTGGAGGTTTATTTTTTTGTGTTTTTATTTTTATTTGCTCCCCATTTGAGGGGGCACCTGACATCTGGGTCAAGAAAAACTGATGTAATGGCGTCGGCTGCATGTTTTATACCCCTGACGACCTAACGTCATGGAAGAAGAGACAGCAACCGTCGCAGGACCCAAGACTTTGTTAATCTGGCCGACTGAGGGGAAACCTGCCAGCAGATTATCCAAATGTAATGACTGCAACAGTGAATACACTCAAACATCTACATTTATGTTAAGTGTACACAACTGTACTTTATTGGATCAAGACGTGGAGAGAGTAGTCAGCAGGTTGCTTAAATCACAGGCCCTTGCGAAATTACTTTCCAGCCCACCTCAGCAGGTTGTGGCTCCATCCTCCTCCATTTCCATTCCTCCTCCGACTACACTTAGTTCATAGCTGGAGACCATGGACGCGCTGATAGTAGAACCAACCACGCCGATCACCTCCTCTTCGGTTCCGTCTGCTCTGATCACATTGATTGTTCCGTCCATCGAGGGATCTGGGCGTCGAAGCTCTCTCGTCCGCTCCGAGGGGGGAAGTGGCATTGGTCCCTTGTCTGACCCTGCGCTCCCTCTCGGAGCTTCGGCACAGGTGAGCTCGGCTCCCACATCGGCCTCGGAGCCGTCACCCTCGACACGGAGAAGGACACCCATCTCTTCGGAGCCCGAGCTTTCTTTGCCTCGGGATCGTGATACCTTCGAGGTCATGCGGAGTGTGCTGTCCCCTGAAGCAGCCCTACTATCAGCCCCATCGGCTCCTTCTCTTGTGGTGCCTGTGCCAACCTCTGCTCCTCCTCTGGCCCAGAAGCGTAGGGAACCTATGCCCCAGAACACCCCATTGAGTGACACCTCTTCTTCCGAGACCTCCCCTGATCACTCAGAGGAGCCTCCTCGGAAGAAGTGTAAGAGGAAGCACCTAGACTCCCCTGAGTCTGTCACCTCAGATACAGACCTGGATGAATCGGAAGGGTCCCCCAGATCCCCCTCTGAAGATGTTTCCTTTTCGGACATCCTTGAAATGCTTAGGCAGAGGGGTGGCTGGTCTTCCCTAGCCCCTACCTAGGATGAGTTTGTATACCTGGAGGCATTCAGTTCCCGACCCTCCACCTCCTGGGTGTCTCCACCTTTCGATCCACTCATGTCTGTAGTTGCTGAAAAGGCTTGGTCAGCTGCAGATTCTGTGGAACCTACTCTGAGGAGACCAAATAAGTTCATAACAGCCCCCCAGAACAAACAGTTTCTCTCTAAATGTGTGCCTGTTGATGCCATGGTGGTAGCAGCACCCACCAAGAAAGAGTTAACAGAAACATCTTTATCTGTCCATCCACCAAACAGAGTCTAGAACAATGGACAGATATGGGAAGCGAATGTTTTCCTCAGCGACCTTCTCAATGAGGTCCCTGAATTATCTCTCTCATTTTACACGACTTCAAAGGGATCTCCTAAAAGAGTTTGGAGATACCCTGCAAGATCCTACAGCTGAGGGAGCATCAGCCAAAATAGCTTCCCAGCTTGCAGCTCTTAATTCTGTATTCAACTCCTCCATGAGGCTGCTTTCCTATGCAGCTGATGGAGCGAGCAGAGCTGCAGGTACAGGAGTGGCTCTCAGGAGACGTGCTTAGCTGCGGCTGTGTCAATTTGCGGAACCCTTTCGGGCGTCCTTCACAAATACCTCCTTTGATGGCTCCATGCTTTTTGGGCCTCAGGTGAAAGACATGCTTACCAGGTGTGAGAAGGAAGGCAAGACTGTCTCTGCCATGGGAGTCCATTTTTCCACTCCTAACAGACCTTATCCCAAAGGTGAGAAGGGTGGAAAGATGTGGTTTCGGAAGTCCCAGGGACCCTTGCCTGATGCACGTGGTGATTTTTCCCCCAGGGGCAGTGGGGGAAACAACAACAATGGCAGACGCCACCCTCATGGCAGAGGGAGACTGCAAAATCAGGGTGACAGAGAAACTTTCTCTGCCAAACCCTTCCAGCATCCCTGGCGGGTTGCCCGACTGCTCACCTCTGGAGGCAGTCGGGGGATGACTTTCCTTGTACCCAAAAGCCTGGCAAAATATAACAAGAGACAGATGGGTACTTTCTATCATATCCAGAGTTTACAAAATCCCCTTTCATCAACCCCCCCCTCTAAAGTCAAAAAAGTCCATCCCAGATATCCCACCTAATCTAAGGGATCAAGCAGTTATTCAAGTTTCAAAAGTGCTAGAAAAAAGAGCCATTCAGGAAGTCCCCGCAGACCAACTAGGATCCGGAACTTACTCAAGATTCTTTTTAGTACCAAAAAAGACAGGAGACTGGTGACCAATACTGGATCTCAGCAGATTGAACAAATCTGTACAAAAAGAAAAGTCCCGGATGGTAGCACTGCAGCCCATTCTCCCATTTCTGGGTCAGGACAACTGGATGTGCTCCATAGATCTTCAGGATGCGTACTACCATATCAAAATGGACAGATGCTCCAGGGGATTTCTTTGCTTCCAGGTAGGGGCCAGTCATTATCAGTTCAGAGCTCTGCCCTTTGGTCTCACCACAGCCCCCAGGGTGTTCACCAAATGTATGGCAGTAGTCACGGCTCACCTGAGACGTCAAGGATACCAGGTGTTTCCCTATCTAGATGACTGGCTCCTAACTGCTACCACCAGGCATCAACTCTTAGAGGCATGGGATTATACAATATCAACCTGCACCCAAGTAGGCATTACAGTAAATTTCGAAAAATCTGCCTTGTTGCCCTGTCAATCTGTTACATATATAGGAGCAGAATTAAACACAAAACAGATGTTTGCAAGGTTACCTCAGGAAAGAGTTTTCTCTGTTTGCCAACAAGTGTCATTTCTAATGCAGAACAGAAAGGTCCAAGTCAGACATGTCCTACAAGTTCTAGGCTCCATGGCAGCTGCCATTCTTCTTGTACCATTACCACGTTACCACATGAGAGTCCTTCAGTGGCTTCTCTTCACGCAGTGGTCCTTCCATCAACTACCCATGTCTCACATGATCCTGATTACAGAAACATGCAAAAGACACCTCTCTTAGTGGATGGTCTCCCCACTGGTGACCCAGGGCAGACCTTTCATTCAACCCCTTCCGGTAGCCACAGTGACAACGGACACCTCCCTGATAGGGTGGTGGGGCATTATCTAGGCAGGACAGTCCAAGGCATCTGGCAACCTCACGAGTACCATCTGCATATCAATGTCCTAAAGATGAGAACGCTGCCCCTAATGTTACAAGCGCTTAAAGACTTTCTTCCTTCCGGGGCTATTGCGATCCAAACAGACAACATGTCAGTTCTGTGGTACATCAACAAGCAGGGCGGGACCAGGTCCTACCCCTTGTGTCGAGAAGCCCTCAGGCTATGGGAATGGGCGATTTCCTCCTGTTTTCTGACAGCAACGCAGATCCCTGGGAAATCCAACGTAATAGAGGACAGGCTCAGCAGGGCTAGCCTCATGCCTCACGATTGGTCTCTGAATCAGGAAGTTGCAGACCTTCTCTTCCGCAAATGGGGCCAGCCTTGCTGCGATCTATTTGCCACCCCCCTCAACAACAGATGCAGCAGTTACTTCTCACTGCTTCCCCCTCCAGGTCAATCTCCCAGGGACGCTGTAGTCCACGATTGGCATCAGGGACTCCTTTGTACATTTCCCCCTTTTCCCCTAATTCCAGGACTCATACAGAAAGCAAAATCGTTGGGTTGCAAAATGATCCTCATTGCCCCCTATTGGCCTCGACAGATATGGTTTCCGTTCCTGCACCTTCACCCTCTAGACCAGCCTTGGGTTCTGGACCCAGTTCCAGATCTGTTGATTCATCAGTCAGGTGGGCTACACCAATCCCTTCAGACTCTCAAGCTCACAGCTTGGTTTCTCCACTTCCTACCTTAGCCAGGCTTCCAAGTATCTCCCCAGCAGTTCGCGATATTGTATCCTCCCATAAGTCAACTACGAGAAAGACCTATGCTAACAAATGGAAAAAATTTTCTTACTGAGCAGAATCTAGAAACTTAGACCCCTTTTCAGCCCCAGTCCATCAAATTCTAGAATTTCTAGCAGAGCTTTTTCAGTCGGGTGCGGCTGCTGCTACCATCAGGGTACAACTGGCAGCCATATCTAATTTTCGTATTGGAATTCTTAATTCTAGCATAATGTCTCATAAGCTCTGCCTTCATGAGAGGAACATCTCTTCTTAGACCCCCAGTTAGGGATCCACCTCCTCCTTGGGAACTTTTTGATGCTGCCTCCCTTTGAACCAGCAGCTTCATGTCCCTTAAAATTTCTTTCTTGGAAAACACTTTTTCTGGTTGCTATTACCTCAGCTAGACGTGTTTCAGAACTCCAAGCACTCTGTGTTCGTTCTCCATATATGGTGTTTCACAAAGATAGAGTTTCTCTGAGAACCAACCCATCCTTCATACCAAAAATCTGTTCAGAAAACAATTTAAATCAATCCATTGATCTCCCCGTCTTCTTTCTCAATTATAGCAACAAGGCAGATTATGGTCTTAACCAACTGGATGTGCACAGATAATTACATTTTTACCCCTATAGGACCAAAGAGCTAAGAAAGTCAGACCAATTATTTCTCTCCTATGCTCACAATAAGCAAGGCCTTCCAGTTTCTAAGGTGACCTTATCCAAATGGTTATCTGACACCATTGCCTTTATTTATCAGTTGAGGCATAAACATCTACCAGCAAAACCGAAAGATCATTCTACTAGAGCATTAGCCACATCTGTAGCCTTTCAGTCTAAATTGCCCCATAGACTCAATTTGTGCAGCTGCCACTTGGGCAAACCCTCATCATACCCTCATCTCTCATTACTAAGTGGATGTGGTCTCCTGGAGCAGGGCTTCTTTTGGTTCCACTGTTCTGAAGAGTCTGTTCCAATGAGCCACCTGGGGTCTTTAGGTGCTAGGGACACTGTCCCAAACAGCAAGAACGAAGGCGAGATGGGGCAACTTAACATAAAGAAGTTATGTACCTACCATAATGTTCCATGTTAGTTGTCCTTCATCTCGCCTTCCTTCTTGTGCCCCCCCCCTCCTTCCCCCTTCCTGGAGGATTGAGAGGAGTTCACTATGGTTTCACTGGCTGATTTCCTTTTTCTTGGTTTGCATACCAGGTAATTTTATGACAGTTTACTCTGATCTGTTATTTTGGTAAATCAGTTTTAGGGTACTGGTTACTTTATATGTCTAGTGTGCACTATCACAAACAAGATCTGGGTAGCTGAAGCTGGGCATTCTGGGATAAGGGTTAGCCTCGAGCCAGTAAATAGCTCTCAAGCTATAGAAGTAGGCCGAGTTAGAGCCGAGGATCGGCTCCGAACCCAAACAGCAAGAAGGAAGGTGAGATGAAGGACAACTAACATGGAACATTATGGTAGGTACATAACTTATTTTTCTCAAGGATACAGATTCCACTTCCACACACTACCAACCCCAAATGGTTGGCCAGACCTTTCCCAAATCAATGGGCGGAGGCCCAACGGCAGGTTCTCTCTCTTCTCAGTATCAGGGCTATTCAACCTGTCCAAGCAGAACAAAGGGGACAAGGTTTTTATTCAAGACTTTTTCTGGTACCCAGAAAAGACAACTCCTGGCGTCCTATCCTGGACCTCTGTATTCTCAACACCTTTCTGGTGGTTCCAAAATTCAAAATGCTAACTCTTCAACATCTTCTTCCTGTGCTAGCCAAGGATGCCTGGCTGGCAACCCTAGACTTAAAGGAAACTTACCTGCACATCCCAATAAGAGGATCCTGCAGACAATACCTACGTTTCAGGGCGGGCTCCATATACTTTCAGTTTTCTGCGCTTCCCTTTGGCTTATCTACTGTGCCCAGGGAGTTCAGAAAGTGTTTAGCTTCAGCCATTGAATTTTGTAGGCAGAGAAATATTCAAATTTACCCATACTTGGACGATTGTCTGATTCAGGCAGAAAGCCAGGACTTGCTATTACAACACCTGGCATTCATAAAGAAACTGCTAACCTCACTGGGGTACAACATCAACGAAAAGAAATCTCACCTAGTACCCTGCCAACAGATTGTATTCCTGGGAGCAAGCTTGAACTTCCCAGATGGCATTCCTCACTCCGGAGAAACAAGTTTATTTGACAACCTACTTCAAACTATTGGCCACAAAACCCCAGCTATCTGCAAGGAAAATACTGCAAGCTCTGGGGTTCATGGCCTCTTGCATTCTACTAATTCCATATACAAGACTGCATATGAGGAAACCCCAGTGGTACCTGAAAAGCCTATGGTGTCAACATTCTCAGGACCTGGAAACAATGATTTCTGTCATTCCTTGTATAAAGACAGAGTTCCTTTGGTGGGCAGAGGCCTGCTACCACAACAAGGGACTCCCTTTCACTCTACCCCCTGCTGCCCAAACCCTAACAACAGATGCATCAGACTATGCATGGGGGGCTCACATGGCAGGGCACTGCACGCAGGGCAAATGGAACCTAATACAGATGCACCTGCATATCAATCAAAAAGAATTGTTAGCTGTACAGAATGCTCTGACAGCCTTCAGAGCCTGTATTCTTCCAGGACAACTATTGGTAAAGACAGACAACACCACAGTTATGCGGTACATAAACAAGCAGGGGGGGACCCACTCCTACCCTCTCTACAGACTAGCCATGGCTCTGTGGGACACAGCCTTGAGCTACCAAGTACACCTACAAGCACAATTCCTGCCAGGCAAACTAAATTTACTGGCAGACGACTTCACCAGAAATCTCATGGACCCACACGAATGGAAACTAGAACCCAAAATATTTAACCTCTTGAGGAACAAATGGGGGACTCCAGAGGTAGACCTGTTTGCCTCCCCTCCAAAATACCAGTTGAACAAATTCTGCCCAAGAACTACACACAGTCAAGCTTGGAAAGTGGATGCACTGTCATTTACCTGGGAAAGCCTTTTGGTTTATGCCTTTCCCCCTCTGCCTCTCCTCTCAAAGGTTCTACTAAAGATCAAACAGGACAAGCCAAGGACAATACTGATTGCACCAGACTGGCCACGCCAACACTGGTACCCCCTCTTGTGCAGTATGACACTGCTACAACCATGGCACCTTCCTCAGACCCCGTCCCTGCTGTCCCAATAGGCTGGCCAGATTCTGCACCCTCAGCTTCAAACCCTGAACCTTGCAGCCTGGCTAATTCCTCAAGCTGTCCTCTAGCTTCCCTCAGTAAGCAGGTACTGGATGTCATTCTGGAGGCAAGGAGGCCTAGTACTAGAAAATCCTATGCTGAAAAGTGGAAAAGATACTGTTCCTGGAGCCAGGCTCAGAGGATGGGCACAACAGTGCCCAGCTTGCCTCATATTTCACAGTACTTAACAGAAATGCTTCACAAGGGCCTATCCTTCACGTCAATTAAAATTCATGCCTCTGCCATTTCAGCACATTATAATACTGAACCACCCCTCTTCTCTCACCCCTTGCTAAAGCAATTCCTTAGAGGGACCAAAAATTTAAGACCCCCCCCCCCCCGGAGAGCTCCCACTCCAGCCTGGGACCTTAATTTTGTATTGGAAAAGCTCACGCTTCCCCCCTTTGAGCCAGCTGCTACAGCAGAGTTGAAATTCCTTTCTTGGAAAACAGCCTTCCTTCTAGCCATCACTTCAGCAAGAAGAGTGTCTGAATTACAGGCCCTCATGGCAGTGGAACCCTTCATTATCTTCCATGCACACAGGGTTTCCCTTAGGACTAATCCTTCCTTTTTGCCCAAGGTGGTGTCTACTGTGGCCCTAAATCAGTCCATTTATTTGCCTACTTTTTTCCCTAATCCACAAAACAAAGGGGAACAAATGCTGCACTCTCTGGATGTGCACAGACAAGCGTATCAGAAAATCTGAACAGCTGCTAGTTAGCTTTGCTGCAGGGGCAGAGGGGAAGGCCATTTCAAAGCAAACCATTTCCAAATGGATAGCCTATTGCATTCATTTCTGCTAGAAGCACCATGGAAAACCTACCCCATTGGGGATAAGATCACATTCCACCAGGGCTGCATCTACCTCTGCGGCATTTCTCAGAGGAGTCCCTACCAGGGACATCCCAGAAGCCGCTACCTGGAGTTCTGTACATACCTTCACCAAGCATTACCACTTGCTTGTCTTTTCTAAATCCAGAGCTGGATTTGCCACCACAGTCTTGCAGGCCTTAATAGCTGGCCATAATGCTTTTTAACTTCCTCCTCCCTTCCTTAGATTTGGGAATCAACCGAAATGTGATGACTGCAACCTCCTACCACCCAACACTACAACCTGTGAGAGATGCACTTATCTAGCTGAACTGGAGGTAAAGCTCTCTCTAGACAGCCTTACAAGACTATCTGCAAATATATAAAGCTGAGTATATTTTTCTGTATTATTCTGTATTATAGAGCTAAATTGTTGCTTAGATATCTGTTGTCTTAGTGTTCTGCAAGTATACAGAGATCAGTATATATTTTTTTGGTTTTATAATTTGCACTCTGATTCCTCACATCTCTGTTGTAACTTTTCCACAACCCCCCCCCCCCCGTTCCTTGGTTGTAGTTTTGCATTGCCCGCCCCACTGTAGATTTGATCTAGGACACTTCCCCAGTCCCATCTCTTTACCGCAGTCTACCTAATAAACCCTTTCTGCACTTGCTTTTAGTCCTTTTTAATTTAATTACATTTTTTCAAACTGTGTGTGGACTAATATTGCTACATACTCAAGTGTGCCAGCTTGCACTGCATGTGAATTGTTTTTACTACTGTTTCTGCTACTTTTCTGAAAAAAAAAAAAATTGTAAGCCTGTTTCCTACCTTTCCTGTAATTAGTGTTCCAGACACAGATTTGCTGTATCCAGGACTATTTGTAAGCTTCTGAGCCCGTAAGCCTTTCTGTGTTGGAGGGAAGCCTTCTAGCTTATCAGTGGGAGTGGTAAGCACTAGGTAACCTGTCTACCACATAAGAGCGGTTGTGGCCCAGAATTTGTAGTTATTGGCCATTTGGGTGGTCTTCCATCTCTCTCAACTTTCTGATTTGAAGGCCTGCATTTGCACTTGTTTCTGTCCTGTAACTCCTGGGCCCATCTCATTTGCTCACTTAAAAAAAAAAAAATTAATTATCTGCTTTTACTGTATTTGTATTTCTTCCTACTTTATTTTGCTTTTGCGTCATCTTAAAAGTACTCAATTGTATTTATTACTGCTTGGTGTAACTCATTCTAAGCCTTTTAGTTTAAGCACTTGGGCTTCAGACCAGTTGTTTTACATTAGGAAGGTTTGTGGTCTGCACTGTGATGGCAGGATAGGTAGCTTACATCCGTCTAATTTGGGAACTGCTGATTGAGGGCTCAGTGTCTGTTATTTTAAAAGTGTATTATTTCTGTTTTAAGCACTTGGGCTTCAGGCCAGTTATTTTACTTTAAAAGGGTTTGTGGTCTGCACTCTTGTGAGAGGAGAGGCTGGACTCTTCCCTTCTAGCTGGGAATTTCTGGTTAAAGGCTTATAGTGCCTGCATATCTAAACTGCTTCTTACTGAAATTGGTACACCTTGTTTGCTGTAGCATAGACTAGATCCAGGCCTGCTGAATCTAGATTTGTTTGTATAACTTGAGCACTAATCCAGGCATTCTTTAAAGTATTCAATTGTATTTATTACTGCTTGGTAGTAACTTGATTAAAGTGTAGCTATCATTCTAAGTCTTTTGGATTGTGCACTTGGGCTTCAGACCAGTTGTTTTGCATTAGGAAGGTTTGTGGCCTGCACTGTGGTGGCAGGACAGGTAGCTTGCATCCTTCTAAGTTGGGAACTGCTGATTGAGGGCTCAGTGTCTGTTATTCTAAAAGTGTATTAATTCTGGTTTAAGCACTTGGGCTTCAGGCCAGTTGTTTTACATTAAGAAGGTGTGTGGTCTGCACTGTAGTGGCAGAACAGGTAGCTTACATCCTTCTAAGTTGGGAACTGCTGATTGAGGGCTCAGTGTCTGTTATTCTAAAAGTCTATTAATTCTGGTTTAAGCACTTGGGCTTTAGGCCAGTTATTTTACATTAGAAGGGTTCGTGGTCTGCACTCTTGTGGGAAGAGAGGCTGGACTCTGCCCTTCTGAGCTGGGAATTTCTGGTTAAAGGCTTATAGTGCCTGCATATTTGAACTGCTTCTTACTGAAATTGGTACACCTTGTTTGCTGTAGCATAGACTAGATCCAGTCCTGCTGAATCTAGCTTTACTTGTATGCTTGTTATTTCCCTGAAATGCTAATTCCACCTAAAACGCGGCTTTTCAGCGCTTCTGTGAATCCCTAGTGATATCTGCATTGCTTGCTGTACTTATTTCCTTGTTTCACTTGAAAGAAAGTTACTGTTTGTCGTTTTTGCATTTAAGTTACCTGTAACACATTGCATTTAAGTTACCTGGCACTTGCTCACTAATGAAATTATATAAGTCAGCACTAAAATAAAGCACTACACCCTCACAAACTCCCCTTGAGTACCTCATTCCCCATTGGCCCTTTTTTTCAATTATAAAGGAATTCCCAATACTATTCTAGCATGTCCAAAGGTCAGTTGTCAGTCTCCTCTCCGGTCCAGCTAATGAATCTGGGAATCTTGAGGCAATGTTACAACTGCCTCATGTACACAGACAACCCTCTCCTCCTCCCAACAAATTCCTACACATGTGAGAGATGCAACCATATAGCCATACTGGAGGCTAAGCTCTCTCAACTCAGTACTGGCGAAACCAGTCAGGAGGAGAAGGAAACCGCACTCACTACAATTCCAGTCTCACATAGACCTACCACGACAGCAAACCAAACACATAAACACACAAAAACATACTCAGAGGCTCTAAATAAAAATCTGCCTAAGTAGCAGAGACCTCCAAAGCAGATACCCAAGCAACCGCTACCCCAAAACAAAACACGTGCAACACATAGCTCACAAAGCCAGTGTGCTGAACAGTCACAGCCCTTAAGGCTAAACAACACACCTGATACACTTGTAATAGGTGACTCTTATCGTCAGGCACACTGACGTCCCGCTCACCAGGCTGAACAAGGAGAAGGTCCTGGTGAGCTGCCTGTCGGGCACTAGGATCCGCCACATAACACAAGCAATCAGGTCACTCCAAGGCAAGTACAAATATGACTCGGTCATTGTCCATGCTGGTGTGAATGACCTGAGACGTACCTCCCTGGACTACATGAAAAGGGACATAGAGGAGCTCTCTGAGCATGTAGCCCAGGCCGGTATGACCCTGACCTTGAGTAGCATCTTACCCTCACCAAGAATGATGCCACAATATGAAGACAAGATGATCAATTTCAACAATTGGCTTAAGTATTACTGTCATTCAAAGGGGATCCAATGCCTGTCAGCCTGGGATGACATGCTCAACAAGCCATGATGCTTCGCTAGGGACGGCTTGCACCTGTCACCCCTGGGCTTTCAGATATTGGCAAAGGCTCTTGCTACACCCATAGTGCCTTTTTTAGGCAAGGCTCAAAAGACAAACCCACCTCCATAGGTATCACAAGGGATAAGAAACTAAGAGTAATGCTACTCAACGCCAGAAGTCTAAACCTCAAGATACACGCACTCAAAGCTCTCCTTAGCATGGAGAACATCGATATCTGTGCAGTAACAGAAACCTGGTTCAAGGCTCCCGAGAGCACCCCAGCACTACCAGGTTATACCTCATACCATGCTTTTCGGCCCCAAAACTTGGACCATACCACAAAAGGAGGGGGAGTATCAATATTCGTCAAAGATACCCACACCTCCAGGTTGGTGGCACAGCACGAAGCATCAGAGACTATCCATGTGCAACTAACAGTGGGTAAAACTGCCTTCCAGTTTATAGCCTGCTACAGACCACCCTCCCAAACCCAGGAACCCCACTCGGCCTTCCTGAGAACACTAGAAAATATGAAGGTCTCTCCAAACACCATTATATTGGGTGACTTCAACTACCCATACATAGACTGGGAGCATTACTCTAGCTCCAACACCCTAGCCCAAAGGTTCCTAGAATTTATAAACTCAAATGCTATGGAACAACTTATCACTCCCACAAGAGAGGAAAACATACTGGACCTGATCATCACCAACATGGGGACTCTATGCTCCAGACCAGAAGTGTATCCCTCACTGGTATGATCAGACCATAAACTAATCTCACTGGATATTCACATCCTGACCCCACCCCCTGCCCTGAAAACCACAGTGAAAAACTTCTCTAAAGCAAATTTCACACTCCTCAAAATCGAGGTGGAATCCTTCAAAGCCCCCGGGCCTGTGGAAAATACAGCCCAGACCGCAGAATCGTGAGATCCTGAAGCCTGGGACCTTTGTCTCTTTCGACATATTGCTGTCGAAAGGAAAAAAACAATTGTAAAGTTAGAAAAACACACACCCACACACTCAAACAGACAGGGATACTAAAGGCACAGTCACACAGCTAAGAATCTCTGTGAGGGAACTAAAGAATAAAACGGAAGGGCCTAAGTATGACAGGGATAAGGGATAAAAATAGGAACTAAAAAATTTTAAATAACAGAAAACTAGCCTATTTAGAAATGTATCCTACTATTCTTGGGGAAACTAAGTAGAAAACTAAGATTTTTCTTAAAAGAAGTCACTAACCTGTGAGCCGATAAAAAGAGCACCTCGCTAGCAAAAGTGGCAAGCGAGATCTGAGTAGTTACCGCCTAGCATCATGGGATATAGGGTTGCCTCGAGCCGGTAAAATTAGCTCTCGAGCTTTAGTATAGGCCGAGTCGGAGCCGAGGTTCGGCTCCGAACCCATCCAGCAAGAAAGAAGGCGAGAGAAGACAACTAACATGGAATGTTATGGTAGGTACATAACTTCTCATTCATTCTCAGCCTTACTACAGGATATGTATCCAAAGAGTGGCGTACAGCAACAGTGGTCCCTCTCCACCAAGATGGTGCCTCAACGGATCCTGGAAACTATCGCCCCATAAGCCTGACTAGCTTGGTCTGCAAAGCTATGGAAAGGATCATCATGGACCTCATAAATAAAGATATTGGGGACCTACCAGGCACTGGATCCTACCCAGTTCAGCTTTGTTAAAGGCAGATCCTGCCTCTTAAACCTGGTTGATTTATTTGAAACAGTCACCAAGGCCATTGACGAGGGGAAGGTGGTCCACACAGCCTACCTGGACCTCGCAAAAGCCTTCGATACAATACCCCACTCGGGCATTATAGATAAGCTCACCAGCTTAAATATAAACCCCTATGTCACTAGATGGGTTGCAAACTGGCTCAAGGACAGAACCCACATGGTTAGAATTGCTGGAGCCATGTCAGACTCCAAACCAGTTACAAGTGGCGTCACACAAGGCTCAGTCCTGGGACCTCTCTTGTTCGGTATATATTTCGGAGGTACAGGCCAACACGGAAGGACTGTGGCTGACCAAGTTCGCAGATGACTGCAAACTGGGCGCCATAATCGACTCTCCAGCCGACACAAGCATCCTCCAAAAAGGCCTCATAGAAACAGACAACTGGTGCCAGAGCCATGGCCTCAAGCTAAACGCCAAAAAGTGTATAGTCATCCCCTTTGGCAAAAACAAAGTGCCCACAAATTACCACATAGGTGGTAATCCATTAAGTACAGAAGAAGTAATTGGGGACCCAAGTTGATAGCAATCTCTCATTTGACAACCACGTGGCCAAAGTGGTTAGAAAAACATTTTGTATAGCCCACGTAATCATGAAGGGATTCACATCTAGATCAGGGGAGGTCATCATGCCTCTTTACTCATCCCTCATCAGGCCCATAATTGGGTACAGTGCCCCTTTTGGGATGTACCTTACCAGACACCTGCAGCAACTGGAAAGACCCCAAAAGTACCTCACCAAGAGGATCAAAGGGCTCAAACAAATGCCATATGCTGCCCGGTTAAAGAAACTTCAGCTCTACTCAGTGGCATACCACATGCTCAGAGGCGACCCCAAAAGTACCTCACCAAGAGGATCAAAGGGCTCAAACAAATGCCATATGCTGCCCGGTTAAAGAAACTTCAGCTCTACTCAGTGGCATACCACATGCTCAGAGGCGATCTTTGCCTGACGTATAAAGCCATGTCCAACCTGGAATTAATGGACATGCTGCACCTCAGAAAATCCAAATCCCATCGAGCTGTGTGCTTGAGAGACTTGAACCTCAGCACTGAAATAAATAGGACATGCTGGAGGGACAGATTCATAACCCAGAGGCTCCCTTCACTCTGGAATAAAATCCCAGTCCAGGTTAGGCAGAGTCCCTCATTGACTCTCTTCAAGAGGAATCTTGCTGAGTGGATGGGAGATCGTATGTTTACCCCGGGTATCACTTCTGTGTCACTGTTAGACAGAGGCACAGTATACTAACCTCGAAAAAGGGCATAGCAAAATTAATTTAAAATGGGTGGCGAAAGCCAAACACACTCTGGCTAGGCTTATAAATGCCGTAGGGCAGATAGCCTAGTATGAACCTATGAACCTATAACCAAGACTGAACTTGACAGTCATGAGGAGAAGGTAAACATTTGTACCATACCACACTCATCACATAGTCTCACTAAATCTACACCACCAAAATCCACACACAGTAACACAAAAACATTTGCGGAGGCTCTCAATAATAATCTGTCTAAGCAAGAGAGACCTCCAAAGGAGAAACGCAAGCAACCTCCATCCCCCAACACAACCCAAATGACACATAGCCCACAGACTCAGTGTGCCACTCAACCACAGCCAATAAGGCAAAACAACGTACCCAACACACTAGTCATAGGTGATTCTATAGTCAGGCACACTGATGTCCCACTCATCAGGCTAGACAAGGAGAAGATTACTGTCAGCTGCCTGTCGGGTGCCAGTATCCACCACATAACCTACGCAATTGGGTCACTCCACATGAAGTACAAATATGACTTTGTCATTGTCCATGTTGGTGTGAATGACCTGAGACGTACCTCCCTGGACTACATGAAAAGAGACATGGAAGAGCTGTCCGATCTTGTAGCCCAGGCAGGTATGACCATAGCCCTGAGTAGCATTCTGCCATCGCCCAGAATGATACTGCAGTACAAGGACAAAATGATTGACTTCAACAATTGGTTAAGCTTCTGGTGTCATTCTAAGGGGATCCAGTATCTGTCTGCTTGGGATGACATGGTCGACAGACCACAATGCTTTGCCACAGATGGCCTGCACCTTTCGCCTCTGGGATTCCGGATACTGGCAAAGGCTCTTGCTGCCCCTATAGTGCCTTTTTAGGCAGGGTTCAAATAACAAATTCACCACCATAACAGGAACAGGCAAACAAAAACTGAAAGTAATACTGCTCAATGCTAGAAGTCTAAATCTCAAAATGCACTCACTCGAGGCACTCCTTAAAATGGAGAACATCAATATCTGTGCAGTGACTGAGACCTGGTTCAAGGCTCCAGAGAGCACCCCTGCACTACCAGGCTGTAACTCATACCACACTTTTTGGCCATGTAACCTGGACCGAAACACCAAAGGCAGAGGTGTGTCCATATTCATTAAGGATATCCACACCTCCAGGCTAGTTGCTCAGCATAATGCATCCGAGGTTATCCAAGTGCAACTAACTCTGGGCAAAACTGCAAACCAAATTGTAGCTTGCTACAGATCCCCCACCATGCCCCAGGATTCCCACTCCTCTTTTCTTGATGTACTGGAAAATATTAGGGTTCAGCCAAACACCCTAATAATGGGCAACTTCAACTACCCCACCATTAACTGGGAAAACTACTCATTTACCAACTCCTTAGCTCAACGCTTTCTGGAATTCATAAGCTCCAATGCCCTAGATCAACTTATCCACACCCCCACCAGGGGCAACAATATCCTAGACCTAGTCATTACCAACATGAGTGACCGGTGTTCCACACCTGAAGTCAGCTCCTCGTTGGTCCGATCCGACCATAAGCTTATCACCCTTGATATCTACATCCCGCCCCCATTAAGGAAACCACAGTAAACAATTTCTCCAAAGCCAACTTCATGCTTCTTAAGACAGAAGTGGTGAACTTCATGACACCCATGCAGATGGACAGTACAGTTACAACTGCTGAATCCTACACAAATGCACTCTATAAGCACTTACACGAGTGCATGGATCATGCTATCCCAAACAGAACCAAGACGCTATCCTCCAAAAAAAGGAAGCCAATCTGGTGGTCCCCTGCCATAAACAAACTGTACAACAGAAGGAAGAAACTGTTGCAAAAGAGAGTAAAATCCCATGAGTGGAGGAGCTCCCAGCTCAGCCTCAGTAAGAAGCTGAGATCCCTTATAAGATCCTCCAAAGCTAGCTACGAAAATAAAATCACCACTAAATCCAAGGACAACCACAAAACATTCTTATAGCTATGTCAAGAATCTAGATGGCAACACCCAGATCTGCTCAGAGTTACAGCACAAAGGCACGAAAATGACAGAACCAACTGATATTGCCAACATCCTGGCAGATCGGTTCAGTGCTAACTTTACCCCCCTCTCACCCCCTAAAGGGCCCATATCTATACAGGAAGAATGCAGAGTCCCTGTAATCACAGCTATGCAGGAAAAAGCTGCACTCTCTAAAGCCTAAAAACACAGCATCCATGGGACCGGACAACATCCCAGGCTGCATTTTACACGAACTTCATAACGAACTGGCTCCCAACTTAAGCACCATGTTCAATAATAGCCTCACATAAGGCTTTGTGCCCACTGAATGGTGCACAACAACAGTTATCCCACTCCACAAATGGGGAGCCACTGCTGATCCCGGGAACTATCGACCTATTAGCCTGACGAGCCCAGCCTGCAAGGCCATGGAACTTATCATCATGGAACTCATAAACAAAGACATTCGTAACCTCAAAACTCCGGATCCCACCCAGTTCGGGTTTGTGAAAGGCAGATCGTGCCTCCTGAACCTGATCAACTTCTTTGAGGCAGTCACCAAAGCCATGGATGAGGGTAAGGTGGTTTACACAGCCTGTCTTGACCTCGCCAAGGCTTTCGACACTATCCCCCATTCTAGAATTATAGCTAAACTCACTAAACTAGGTATAAATCCCTATGTCACAAGATGGGTTGCCAGCTGGCTCAATGACAGAACCCACACTGTAAAAGTTGCAGACTCCAAATCTGACCTCAAGGCAGTGACAAGTGGAGTGCCACAGGGTTCCGTCCTGGGACCTCTCCTGTTTGGTATCTACTTCTCTGAAGTACAGGCTAACACAGAAGGCCTCTGGCTGACTAAGTTCGCAGATGACTGCAAACTAGGAGCCATAGTCATGTCCCCAAATGATGTGGACATCCTACAGAAGGGCCTCACTGAGACAGATGCCTGGTGTCAGAGCCATGGTCTCAAGACAATGCCAAAAAGTGCAGTGTCATCCCCTTTGGTAAAAACTCTGTACCCATGAACTACCACATAAGCAGCAATCTACTTAACACCGAATGCGTGATAAGAGACCTTGGGACCCAGGTGGACGGTAGTCTCTCCTTTGATAATCACATCGCCACAGTAGTCAGGAAGGCCTTCTACATGGAACACCTCATCATAAAAGGGTTCTCATCCAGGAAAAAAGAGGTCATTGTTCCCCTCTACTCGTCACTCTTTAGACCCATTATAGAGTACAACGCCCTTTTTGGAATGTACCTCACAAGACATCTGTAACAGCTGGAAAGGCCACAGAAATACCTCACAAAGAGGATTACTGGTCTCAAACAAATGCCCTACACTGACCGCCTCAAAAAAACTC
The DNA here is from genome assembly GCF_019279795.1 of Protopterus annectens. Lineage (NCBI taxonomy): Eukaryota > Metazoa > Chordata > Ceratodontiformes > Protopteridae > Protopterus > Protopterus annectens. The sequence goes on from NC_056737.1 coordinate 101,673,472, forward strand.
CAGCTTTACTCCATAGCATATCGCCTACTCCGAGGTGATCACTGCCTAACATATAAAGCTTTGTCAAACCCAGAGCTGTTGGACATGCTACACCTAAAGAAATCCCAATCCCTCCAAGCTATACGCTCTAGGGACCTAAACCTTGTCACCACAATAAACAGGACACACTGGAGGGATAGATTCCTGTCCCAGAGACTTCCTATACTCTGGAACAAGTTACCCGTCTATGTCAAGCAAAGTTCTTCATTAGCACTCTTCAAGAAAAATCTTGATGAGTGGAAGGGAAATAGGAAATACACCCCGGGGATCACTTCTGTGTCTCTGCTGAACAGTGGCACAGGAAAATAACTTTCTTGGGTGGCTTTAGCTATGGTACCTTGCTGGCTAGGCTTACGTAGGCCTTTGGGCCGATAGCCTAGTACCCATCTATGAACATAGTACAGTTGTGTACATTTACCATAAATGTAGATGTTCGGGTGTATTCACTGTTGCAGTCCTGATTACCCTCCCTCCAGCCTCCTGACTTCTCTTGGCTCTACGTTTCCTTTTTTGTTGGTATATTTATTTTTCCTTGTGTATTTGCTTTTTGATGGGGGTTTACTGTACCATGTAATTGCTTCCTATTGTGGGAGCATCTGACATCTGGGACAAGAAAAACTGATGTAATGGCGTCGGCTGCATGTTTTATACCCCTGACAACCTGACGTCAAGGAAGAAGCGACAGTATCCAACTCAGAAATCTGAAGACTCTGGTATTCAGGCTGGCTGAGGGCTACCTGCAGGCAGATAACCCAAATGTGATGACTGCAACATTGAATACACTCGAACATCTACATTTATGGTAAGTGTACAAAACTGTACTTTATTCCTAACCTTATGCAGACATGGATTACCTCATCTTTTGCTGTAGTGAGTTGATGCCTAATCAGAGCGGTAATGAGCCAGTTGTCTTAAGTATGGAAACACATGGAATCCTTGTACTCCTGGGTGAACTGCTACCACTGCCATACATTTGGTGAACACCCTGGAGACTGTGGTGAGGCCAAAGGGCTGTGCTCTAAACTGATAATGACTGGCTTCTAGCCGGAAGCGTAAGAATCTCCTGGGACTGCATGTTTACTTTTATATGATGGTATGCATCCTGGATACTTATTGAGCACATCCAGTCATTCTTTTCCAAAAACGGAAGAATAGACTGAAGAATGACCATCTGGAACTTTGTCTTTCGAAGAAATCTGTTTAGATTGCAGAGATCCAGAACTGGTCTCCAGTCCCCTGTTTTCTGTGGCACTAAAAAGAATCTTGAGTAAGTTCCAGATCTTTTGTGTTCTGGGGGGGACCGCTTGGATGACTCTCTTGTTTAGCAGCTTTTGTATTTGAATTGCTGCTTGATCCCACTGATTGGGTGGAACATCAGGGATTTTCCTGGAAATTGAAGGAAGAAGGGAAAATGGAATTGTATATCCTCTGCATCCTAGTATCTTTTGTTATCTCTAGCCAGGCTCTCTAGTGCTGGGACAAACAACCCCTGATTGCCTCCAGAGAGGGACAATCTGACCTCCATTCAATCTGACCTCCATTCAGGAGTGCTGGAAGGGTTTGCCAAAGAAAGGTTGTCTGGACCCTTGATGTTGTGGGCCTACTCTGCTGCGAGGGTAGCATTTACTATCTGAGTTTCCCCCTCTGCCTCTGACGGAAGGCCTTCCACGTGTGTCTTGTAAAGATCCTTGTGATTTCTTGAACCACATCTTTCTACCTCCCTGATGATTCCTCAAGAAGGATCTTTGGGTGTGGAAAAATGCACACCCGCGGCAAAAAGGGCATTCCATCCTCCTTACACCTGGACAGTGTGTCTTTTACTTTGGGGCCAAACAGAGACGTGCCATCAAAAGGAGCATTGAAGAACGTAGACTTAATAGGCTCCACAAAGTTACACAAGCACATCCAGGTGCGTCTCTTGATGGCTACGCTTGAACCCCACTGCCCTTGAGGTTCCTTCTGTCACATGGATGAGGTTTGATATTGATTGAAGGGTCACCAGCTATGAGGTGACTGAGTCCTGTACCTCCTCAGACACTGTTCCTGCAAGGGTATCAAGGAATTCCTTTATCAAATCCCTTTCTAATCTGGTGAAATGTGCCAGGTGGTTCAGGGACTTCAAAACAAAGGTCCCTGAAGCATAGACACTCTTGCCAAACGTGTCCGTGGCCCACAACTCCTTGTCGGGGGGGGTGAACAAAGGAATTTTTATCGGCCAGCTCCTTCCTGGTGTCTGCCTCTGCGACCATGGCATCAACAGGGAGACTCTTGGACCAGAACTGTTCGGCTTCCGGAGGGGTCATATTTTTTGTCACTCTTTATTTGTGTGGGCTCAATGGAGTCAGGTGCCTTCCATGCCTGCTGAGAGACTAATTTGAGGAGCTCGTTGGCAGGCAGAATCACCCAAGATATAAATGGGCTGGTACCAAATGCCTCTAGGTGCACTGATTCCTCCTATGTAGGATTACTGGGCTTCCAGCCACCCCTCTGTTTTAGGATTTCAAGGGTGTCTCCAAACAAGATGTCTGCAGGAGGTAACCGTGGGGATCCTTTACCCTCCTCAAAATCTGTGTCTTTATGGCAGATTCAGGAGAAGCTAGATGCTTCCTCTTACATGTCCTCTTCTGAGAAACCTCTTCAGTGGGATAATCTGGGGAGGTATCAGAAGAGGTAGAAATCCCCAATTGGGTGTCCTGAGGTTTTGGTAACGTCTGTCTCTGTGGGAGGTTTAGCTGAGACTGCTGATGCAGAGCAGGGTAAGATATGGAACCCAAGGGCTAGGACCCATTTGGGCATGGAAGCTGACAGGGCTGTCTCCAAAGTCCTAAAGGCTGACCTTCCCGGGAGGGATAGGAACCCAGGTCTGAACAGAGAGCTTTCTGATCCTTGGTCCCACCCTGCTCCGAGGAAAGTCATCCCGAGGCACAAGTCAGAGCTGAACTAACCCTTGCTGAAGCTCTGAGCTGCAGAGACAGCTCTGAAGCCCTCAAAATCAACAGAAACACGTCGGATCTGACAGAGCAGAATTGGCTCAGAGAGCTCTCTGCATCTGATAGCACAGAGGAGTACAGATCAAACGTCTGATCCAAGGATACAGTGATCTTTGGATCCCAAGAAGAGGGGCCTGGACAACTAGGATCCAAGGGCTCCAAACCCATAGAGGGAGTCAGAGGAGGAAGAGGTGGGGTCTTGGATATGTGGTAGGAGCCTAAGGAAAAACTGTGAGGCTCTGCTCTGAAAGCATCTGTCTCATTACCCTCTCCACACCTTCTACAGTGAGACTCATAGAAGAACAAGAGGACTGCCTGGAAGGAGAATCTGATCTATAAAGAAAAGGAGAAGGCACTCTCAACAGGACAGGGTCCAAAGATGGGGATGTGCCTTGTCCTAAGAAGTATGTTCGGTATTCTAGGAGGATCAGAGGTCTTCAGAACCGATGAAGCCTATGTTTTCAGAGACCTTGGATCCGAAGAAGCTGTCGGATCAGACAAAGGTAAAAAGTATGCCTTTGGATCGAAGAGGTCGGATCCAACAACTTAATTTTCTTTTTCTTGGATGGATCTGTTGATCCAAAGAAAGCGTTTTTGAAGTTTTCTCTGAGGTCTTAGACGAAACAGAAGAGCTCAGAGATGACTGAGACAACTTTTTGGATATCTCTCCAGGGGATAGCATTACCAAAAGAAGACGGTAAAAGGCCCTTTAAGATTAATTTATTCTTGCATTGTACCAATGGGGTTGAAGGCATGACATTGCACAACTCTCTTGCAGACGGAGAGGACCAAGGCAGTAGACACAAACTGTCCGAGTCAGAGAATGGAATCACTTCTTAAAACCCACTGGTGTTTTTTTCTTTTTCAGCTTTGATGATGATAACACTTAAAGGAACTGTACAGAAGAAACTGTAAACAACACCACAGAAAAGGTAATGACAAAATGAAAGGAATATTAGAACATAAAAGCCTTTCCTTTTTTTGTTTGTTTTTTTTTTTTAAAACAAGAAAGAGGGAGAAAAAGGGACTGCCTACAAAGGTTGTAAGACTATGATAAACGTAGAAGGTAAGGGAGAGAAGAGCAGGGAGAAAGAGATACTAATGATGGCATCTAGAGTACGCTAGTACAAGAAGAGAGAATTTAAGAGAAGTTTAAGGTAGAAGACAAAAAATACAACACTTATCTATCCCAGTAGTTTGAGAGTCAAGCAATTGCTCATTCACCTAACGGCGACGAATGAGATCTGAGGTAATGGGGAGGTTGCGTTGTGGGTAAGAGAGAAACTTGATAGTTCTGGATTGCCACAAGCTTTTTACAGTGGCTGAATTGGATCCGACGCTTCTGATCCAAACCCTTCACAGTCAAGGATGGAATGAAAATTGACAACATCAGATTCTTATTTATCATTCAAGAAATAAATAAGTTGTATCCAGGATTTAATGTCCAAATCAAACAAAATAATAGTTCCCCATCAACTGAGAAATCAGATGTTTAAAAACTACATTAATGTCATTTGGTTGGGAAAAGAAAACTGATGATAAAGCAAGAAATATGTAATGCTTTGGCCATAAAAGGCAAACCAAATAGTAAAAGTAGTACAGCATTATGCCATCTGCAGTGTATACCATAATATAAGTTCTAAAGAAGAGATTAGAGCATACTGTGTTATAGACCATCCATGGAGTGTGACTAAACTTTTTCCATTTCAAAGACACTGTATCTTGTGCAGATTATTATTTCAAATTCCAAGAAATAATCAGACTGGCCTAACAGAAGTACCAGTGTGATTAGTGTGTTAGAGCATGTGTTCTTGAGACAGGGATACCTGAAGGTTTCATGCCCGACTGGTTCACAGTACTCAAACCAGAAATTCAGAAGATTTGTGCATGAGTGATAGCTGGTCAGATGTGTAACATCCAGTCCTCAGTATCCTTATTCTAAGCTTGAGGTGAAGAGAACTGCCTTAGATGATCCTGATAAGGAGAGTGCAGGCTACTCCCCCAGGACCAGCATGCTTCCCCACTCTCTACCACTTAACTCTCTCCAGGGAACTGAAGGGAAGATAGGTGCTCCTCAACAGGAAGGAATATGCCTTTGGGCTGATGCCCAGCCCATAAATGCCCTTCTTCAGTGTCCCTGGAATGAATGGGCAAGGGTGGGGACCAAAAAAGAAATAGAAAAAAGAATCCCTGTCATAGACTAACAATAATGCTTCCAAGGGACCAGATAATACTTTAGGCTGCATTCTAATCATTGTCAAGTATTCACTGTCTGAGCCTCTGTTGAAACTGTTTAGCTTCACCCTGTTTAGAGTGTTTTTGGCTGATGCTGAGAGAACATCCACTATGACTTCCCTACATAAAGGAGGCCCCTCAACAGATCCATGTAATTATAGGGCCCACCAGTGTCTCTACCTTTATATGCAAGTGTATACAACATGCTGTAGCAGAACTCTTAAATGCAGATTACCTGATCAAGACCCCAATCAGCTTGGTTTTGAGAAAGGCAGGTCCTGTCTCCTAAACTTAGGAAGCTTTTGTGAAAATGTTACATACATGGTCAAGTGATGTTTAAAGACATGCAGGTAGGTGCGTGCATGAATGGGTGTGCCGCCTTTGAAGGCTGGGCTTTAGGCTGGCAACTTGGCACTGTAAAATTCTGCTGCCAATCATTAGCAGACCGTTGTTGCGCTGTGGCGACCCCTAACTGGGAAAAGCCGAAAGACGTTTAGGCTGTGGACAGTGATCATATAGTGAATGCTGCTTATTTTTGATGCTATCCCCTGTGCTAGTAACATTGAAAAAGTAAACAAATTTAAAGTAAATCCCTACATTGTCCCAGGTTGTGAAAGTTGCTGGTACCATCTCTGAACATAAAACTGTAACTACTGGGGGGTGTAACAGAGTTCATTATTGGGTCCACTCCTCTTTGGCATTTATTTACTTATTTTGCAGACATCTAAGCCAGTATCTCAGAAGTGTGGTTGACCAAGTTTGCTGATGGCTGCTAGCTGGGTAATATTATTTGCTCATCCACTGATACTAAGCTCCATTAAGGGCTAGAATTGCACATATCTAGTATACTGAAAAATAGTATCCAGCTAAATGCAAAAATGTTCAGCATTTTTTTTTAACTCTTGTTGTAATTATTAATAATCTTCAGACAGACATTCATAAGAGAACAGAGTACTTACTTGGACAAACATCTCATTCTGTCACCGTGTTTCTAGTATAGCCAGGAAAGGTCTTTTATATAGAACCATTACTTTTCAAGAGAATATCTTCAGGATTTAAGGAATCTATCATCCTGCTGTACTCTCCCTTATTGGACCCATCACTGAATATAGTTCCCACTTTGGAATATATAACTCCAAGCATATCTTCAATTGGAAATGTCACAATTGTTTCCAGCTAAGAACAGGAGGGATAGGTTCCAAAGTGCCTGCCTTTGGAACCCTACCCCTACGCATCAAACAGCATTACCTTGGCCGTCTTTAAGGTTAGTCAGTGACTGGATGAGTCAGTGACTGGATGGATCGACACAAATTTACCCCAGGGCAGGCCATCTAGAAGGATTTCCTGATTATGTATGGCCCTTCTTAGTTTGGGAGGTGAGCACTGTTGAGCGCTCAAGAAGAGGTGACAAATTTTAAATGTGTCTGCTTAAAATTGTAACTAGTTAGACCTGTGTTCCTGCTGATTTCATGCTGGACTTTTATCGCCACATGTATACAATCTATGGCTCACAACACTTTAGGGAGATGGGCAGTATAGAAGCCACATATGGTGATGTCAGTTTGTCTCCTGTTGTGTGCTGAGAAAGCAGATATGCTCCACTACATGTGGCAGCAATATATCGTGGAATGTCTTGGGAAGTTATTCAGGCTGATGCCCAAGATGTACCCAATGTATCCCCAGTGTGTTCCTGTAGGTATTGTGATAAGAACTAAATATCTCTTCATACCTACTAGTATAGGACGTCCATGCATTCCTCCATTTCCAGTCTCTGGGCTATATAGGACAGCTAACTCCCAAGTGATGTATCTGTGTACACAAAAGTGGTCTAATAGATGGTTTCTTAGCTGGTGGGAGGTTATCATGTGATGGTGGCATGTGCAGCCACTTTGTACAGTCTGGAAGGCTGCAAGTTCAACTTTGAGATGCAGTTGCTGCTGCTAACATTTCTTCTTGTGCAGTACAACAACTGTTGGTGCAGTTCTTGCATTTATACTTAGATGCAACAGTTTGTGTGACTGTGCATCTAATGACTTTTAATTGAGACCTGTTTTTCCTTGTCCTCGTTTGAATATCAATTATGTGCATATTAGACTACTGTTCTTCATTCATATTTTATTATACAGTCATTTAGCCCTTTTTTTTCTGTGCCTTCTTGGTTTTTGTCCTATAATGCTACATGGTTATGTATATCACTAACGAGCTGAAGATTCTGGTTTTCAGCACAAAATGTTATGCATATTCACAGAGTGACTTTAAATACCCTCCCAACACATGTAACATGTTAATAGGTGTCAGGATGCTGCGTGATAACTCTGACAACTTGGATTTGTTTCCAGTCTCCTTGAAGTCTTTACTGTTACTACAGTATTTCTGGAAAGATTGTGTGACATGCATAACCAATAACATTGCTGCCCATTTCTTAAAGCTGTCGCACTTTATACACTAGTAAGTGGGACTTATTTTTGACTAATGATATGGATACATTATCTCCCTTATTTGTAATGTGCTTGCATCACATCAGAATTACAAAGAGATTTTAAGTAATGTACATACATTGGCAAACCTGCAATTCTCATAACCCGTCTAACTTCATCAATTTATATGAATTTACTCAAACCATACTAGTACCTACTAGAATCGACAACATTTCCAATAGATCCTGTACACTTGACTGGATACTAACAAATAAACCTAACCTCTCACATGATGCAGGATCCCTACCAGGCACCCTAAGTGATCACCAGCCAACATACTTGCTAAGAAAATGCATCAATCCAGCCAAACTGCAACCTTCCTACTAATGAGAACCAAAAAACTTTTTATCTGCCGTGAAAAACTGCAACTGGGAACCACTAAAAACTATTAACTTGAATGAAGCCGTAGACTACTACAGCTCAACCTTCTTAAATATATTGAATGTGCATGCACTGCCCAGAACTGTCTGTGTCAAATCTAATATTGACCAGTGGCTTAACAAAAAAACTAGGTCATTAATCAGAACCAGAGACAAAGCCTGGTCCAAATGGCTAAAACTTAGAACACAAGAGTTAAAACAAACCTACAGGAAAAAGTAAAAAAAAAAAAAAAAAAAAAAAAAAAAAAGTCAAGTTGGACAAAATTCACTACTGTCACGATATCTAAAACAAGCATAAAAACAACCCTCAAAAATTTTGGACAGCTATTAACAATTTACTCACACCCGGCACAGTAAAAACACCCCTCCCCTAAGACATCTGGCACCTCTGAAAATATTACTGCTCAGTTCAGTAAATTCTTTACTGAATCCATCCTAACTCTGGTAAAAATTCATTCATCTACCTCCAACACCCTCTGCCAAGTGCGAAAGTTTAGACTCATAGCCTCTTCTCCTTCAAACTTGTCCCCACTGCCACGATAAAAAAAAAAAACTACTCTGTAAACTCAAACCCACTATACTAGCAGCAGACAAACTCCTAGCTGATTTTCATAGCATAGCCTCAGAAGCCATAGCCTATCGTATATCCATCCTCATTAACAGGTCACTAGCTGAAAACAGAGTCCCAGACATCTGGAAAATTTCCCACATTATTTCACTGCACAAAGGTGGCAATTCTACAGAACTACCAACTACCATCCTATTGTCGTACTATCCCCACTATCAAAAATTTTAGAAAGGTGCATCCATAAACAACTCCTGTCCTTCCTCCTCAATCACAAACTGGTATCCAGTACTCAACATGGCTTTCGTCCTTCACACAGCACCACCACTGCTGTACTGTCCTTTAGAAACACTGTGAACTCCCATAGAAACAATGGCAGGTATGTTTCAGCAATATTCTTAGACCTTTCTAAAGCTTTCGATATGGTGTCACATACTAAACTAATTTCAAGTCCTTGCTGCTTAAATCTCAATCAGTCCACTCTCACATGGTTTGCAAGTTACCTACCAGAACATAAACCAGCTTTCCTCTGGTAGCAAGAACTCTCTCCCCTTCTGCCTGTCAACCTAGGGGGTTCCTCAAGGATCCATCCTTAGGCCACTACTGTTCTCTGATGTCCTTCAAGAATGCAACTGCAGTCATAACATATGGGTTGTCCTGCCTCAGGCAGCCCTCGGTCGGCCGGATTCCAAAGTCTGGGACCGACGTCGGCTGATGTCGCATTTCTCTCCGATGTCAGAGACACCATTTTCTCCAGTCTTTCTTGCCGCGCGGTGCCCGAAGCAGAAGCGGTTCGCAAGTACCGGTCGGTCAGCTCCTGTATTCTTCGATTCCGAAGTCATCAAAAAAGCAAAGTACCCCGTTGGGGACCTTTTCTTGCCTCAGCCGATGTCAGAAATTACTGAAAAAGTTAACAATTGTCTATCTTGTGGTAAACAAATACCTCATAAGGATTTCCACTCTTATTGTCTACCTTACCTTGGCCCAGACCACGACGTCTCGGTCTGTGTAGCCTGTGCTCGCTTCAACAAGCGCACTCTCAGGCGCCGGGCGGAGTTCGCTGAAGATTTTTGAGAAAAAAAAATGCCTAAATATAATGCCCATACGAGTTTCCGACATCGCAAACTCCCCAAGAAAAAAAGAACGGGACCGACATCCTCGCCCGCGTCTACCACTGACTCCACGCCAAAACCTATCATGAGCTTCCGGTTCCTCCTGAGATGGTTATTCCACCACTCCCAAAGAAGACACAGCAGTACGGCGACTCGATTCCAGATATCACTCCGCCAGTTATTGATTTTCCTCCAGATACGAACCGAGGAAATGCGCCCGAGACCATTGCGTAGATAAGGTCACTCCTGCATGTGGAGCTGCCGGTCCTCCTATGGCCATGTCTATTAAGGCCTACACTAGGGCTAAGGCAGCCAGCAAGACCAAGCATCTTTCTACTAAAGCCTTGCCTCAGCCTACTCCAGAGACACAAATTATGACTATGGCTGCTGACTTAATTTCTATGATTAGAGGTTCACAGGCCCATCCTGAGAGAGGATCCCAGCCTCCTTCTGATAAAAGGCCCCGGGTTGAACCCTCTGACCCTATTCCTTCAGATGAAGATTCTGAGGACTCTGTCCACTCTGATGGCCAGGAAGAGCTCTTCCAGACCTATGAGGACTCGGATGCAGAGGATTCCATCCCCTCGGCCTCCCTACCTGCGGACATTTCTTTTGGGGTAGTGCTACGTATCATGAGGGAACAATTCAAGTGGCAAGGCCAGGAATATTCTGATTCCAGAAAAGCGCTCGAAACTTTCCTTAAAAAGCCCCAGCACAGGCCTTTAGCTATTCCTCCTGTGCTTGATGTTTTGGATGATTTATATTCTGACTCTAGTGTTACCCCTGACTCTCTTCCTCCTGCTCCAGCCAAGCCAGACAGGTATTACAGGGTCCCAGAAACACATTCCGATTTATTCAGGGCCCATACTGCTGATTTGGAAACTATTTCTCAGGGACCTAAAGGTGTTTCAGCTTCCACATCTAAAAATCCTTTGCCCTCCAACAGGGAAGCTAGGTCTTTAGAGAGATGGGGTAAAAAAGGTTTACACCTCCACTACTTTATCTATGAGAGCTTTGAATTGCCTTTTTCATATGCTACAATATCAGGATTTCCTGTTAGAAGATTTACAGAAAACATTGGCCTCTCCTGATCCTTTAGACAGGAAGGCTTTTGCAGAAGCTGTGCATAACTCTCAGCAAGTAAGCAATCACTTCCTGCAGTGTGGATATGATGCACTGGAAGCTTCATGTAGGCAGCTATGACAGGACAGTCATTCAGGACATGTATGGTTAAAAGATCAACTCCTACCAGATCAAGTGTAAAGGCAAAACTTCTGGATGCACTAAAACACGTGGGCCGAGGAAGAGGACAATACAGAGGTCCTTACAGGGATGACAATGGTAGCCAGCAAATCAAAAGAAATCTCAATGACTCTCCTCCTCTACTACCTACCAGGGAACAAATAGAAGCTCCCTTTTAAGGAAATTATCTGAAGCATCAAGTTAAATCCTCTGCTGACTCGATGAAAGCAATAGGAAAGAGTACCACAACAAGAACAAGGCCAGGGGATGTCGCATTTCTCTCCGATGTCAGAGACACCATTTTCTCCAGTCTTTCTTGCCGCGCGGTGCCCGAAGCAGAAGCGGTTCGCAAGTACCGGTCGGTCAGCTCCTGTATTCTTCGATTCCGAAGTCATCAAAAAAGCAAAGTACCCCGTTGGGGACCTTTTCTTGCCTCAGCCGATGTCAGAAATTACTGAAAAAGTTAACAATTGTCTATCTTGTGGTAAACAAATACCTCATAAGGATTTCCACTCTTATTGTCTACCTTACCTTGGCCCAGACCACGACGTCTCGGTCTGTGTAGCCTGTGCTCGCTTCAACAAGCGCACTCTCAGGCGCCGGGCGGAGTTCGCTGAAGATTTTTTCGGCGAAAAATTTGCCTATACAATGCCGTCGGAGTTTCCGACATCGCAAACTCCCAAGAAACGAAAAGACCGGGACCGACATCCTCGGCCCGCGTCTACCACTGACTCCACGCCAAAACCTACCGCGAGTGCTTCGGTTCCTCCTGAGATGGTTATTCCACCACTCCGAACCGAAGACACAGCATTACCGACGACTCCGATTCCAGATATCACTCCGCCAGTTATTGATTTTCCTCCAGATACCGAAACCGAGGAAATGCCCGAGACCATTGCCGTAGATAAGGTCACTCCTGCACGTGGAGCTGCCAGGCCTCCTATGGCCATGTCTATTAAGGCCTACACTAGGGCTAAGGCAGCCAGCAAGACCAAGCATCTTTCTACTAAAGCCTTGCCTCAGCCTACTCCAGAGACACAAATTATGACTATGGCTGCTGACTTAATTTCTATGATTAGAGGTTCACAGGCCCATCCTGAGAGAGGATCCCAGCCTCCTTCTGATAAAAGGCCCCGGGTTGAACCCTCTGACCCTATTCCTTCAGATGAAGATTCTGAGGACTCTGTCCACTCTGATGGCCAGGAAGAGCTCTTCCAGACCTATGAGGACTCGGATGCAGAGGATTCCATTCCCTCGGCCTCCCCTCCTGAGGATATTTCTTTTGGGGAAGTTCTGCATACCATGAGGGAACATTTCAAGTGGCAAGGCCAGGAATATTCTGATTCCAGAAAGCGCCTTCGAACTTTCCTTAAAAAGCCCCAGCACAGGCCTTTAGCTATTCCTCCTGTGCTTGATGTTTTGGATGATTTATATTCTGACTCTAGTGTTACCCCTGACTCTCTTCCTCCTGCTCCAGCCAAGCCAGACAGGTATTACAGGGTCCCAGAAACACATTCCGATTTATTCAGGGCCCATACTGCTGATTTGGAAACTATTTCTCAGGGACCTAAAGGTGTTTCAGCTTCCACATCTAAAAATCCTTTGCCCTCCAACAGGGAAGCTAGGTCTTTAGAGAGATGGGGTAAAAAAGGTTTACACCTCCACTACTTTATCTATGAGAGCTTTGAATTGCCTTTTTCATATGCTACAATATCAGGATTTCCTGTTAGAAGATTTACAGAAAACATTGGCCTCTCCTGATCCTTTAGACAGGAAGGCTTTGCAGGAAGCTGTACATAACTCTCAGCAAGTAAGCAATCACTTCCTGCAGTGTGGATATGATGCACTGGAAGCTTCATGTAGGGCAGCTATGACAGGGACAGTCATTCGTAGACATGCATGGTTAAAAGATCAACCTCTACCAGATCATGTAAAGGCAAAACTTCTGGATGCACCTTTGGAAAAGAACAAGCTTTTTGGTGCTAATGCTAAGGATGTGTTAAAGTCCATCGAGGAAAAAGCAAAATCAGTTCAGACAGTGAAAGATTTCCTCCAGGTTCAACCCCCCAGATTCAGTAGGAATCGGCCTTCAAAAAACTGGTCCTTTCCTAATCCTGAAAAATTTCAAAGGGGTAAAAACAGACGTGGCCGAGGAAGAGGACAATACAGAGGTCCTTACAGGGGACGACAATGGCAGCCAGCAAATCAAAGAAGTGACACAGGGGTTTCACCTGCCCCACAGCCACAATCTCAATGACTCTCCTCTACTACCGCCTACCAGGGAACAAATAGAAGCTCCCTTGGGCGGGAAATTATCTCTGTTTACAGACAATTGGCACAGACTAACAAAGGACAAATGGATTTTGGACATTATAGACCGAGGTTACAGGTTCCATTTTCATACCTTACCAAGAAAACAAGGCATGCCAAACCTACCACAAAACCAGAGGGCAGAAGCTATCAAGCAAATCTCTCTGCTGACTCGGATGAAAGCAATAGACAGAGTACCACAACAAGAACAAGGCCAGGGGTTTTACTCAAGACTGTTCCTTGTTCCAAGAAAAGAATCTCAATGGAGACCAATACTGGATTTGTCCGCATTAAACACCTTTCTCATAGTACCAAAGTTCAAAATGCTGACTCTACAGCAACTCCTTCCCATGCTGGGCAAGGGGTCTTGGCTGATTACTCTGGACCTCAAGGAGGCATACCTGCATGTCCCTATCAGACACAGCTGCAGAAGATACCTCAGATTTCTTGCAGGGCCAGAGCATTATCAATTCTCAGCATTGCCATTTGGCTCATCTACTGCGCCCAGAGTATTCACAAAATGCCTGGCTTCAGTAATTGCTCATTGCAGGCTCCAAATTTACCCGTACCTGGACGACTGCCTCATACAAGCGGACGACAAATTGATGTTGACAAAAAACTTGGACTATGTCATACGATTACTTCAAGTTCTGGGATACACAGTCAACTTCCAAAAGTCAAGACTTCAGCCATCCCAACAAATAATCTTCTTAGGAGCCAAATTAGACACAGCCTCTCAAATGGCTTACCTAACAGAAGACAAGCAAGAGAAGTTAACTCATTATTTCAAAAGTTTGGCAAAACTTACCCAGATGACTGCAAGGAGATTCCTACAGGCCCTGGGTTACATGGCATCCTGCATTCTCCTGGTTCCATTAGCAAGACTACACATGAGAAAGCTTCAATGGTACCTAAAAAGCCTATGGTCTCAACACAGCAACAACTTAGAGACAACCATACCGCTCATTCCATGCCTACAAAAGGAATTCCTATGGTGGGCCTCGGTAAGCCAGGCAAACATAGGTATGTCATTCAAAAACCACAGATAACACAGACCATGACCACAGACACCTCAGACCTTGGATGGGGGGCGCACATGGAAGGCAGGTGTATACAAGGACAATGGTCTACAAAGGAAACACATCTGTACATAAACCAAAAGGAAATGCTGGCAGTAATGCATGCCATCGAGGCCTTTCAACACCAACTTCAGCAAGGCCATTTACTGATACGGACAGACAACACCACTGTAATGTGGTATATAAACAAGCAAGGGGGCACCCATTCTTACCCCCTTTGCAGACTGACAATGCATCTTTGGGAAAAATCACTGAGCCTAAACATTCAGTTACAATCCCAGTTTGTTCCAGGCAAAGACAATGTGCTGGCGGACAGCCTAAGCAGGAATTTCACAGATCCACACGAGTGGAGGTTACATCCGAAGATCTTCACACAGCTCACTTCGACATGGGGCAGGCCAGAAGTAGACCTATTTGCCTCTCACCTCAACCATCATCTACAAAAATTCTGCTCAAGGACATACCATCCACAAGCTTGGAAAATAGATGCTCTCTCATTCAACTGGAACTTCCTAAAAATCTATGCATTCCCACCTCTGCCACTGATGACCTCAGTATTACTAAAGATCAAAGCAGAGAGACCCAAGGGGATCCTAATAGCTCCGGACTGGCCAAGACAACACTGGTATCCACTACTAAGGAGCATATGTCACACCAAGAAGTGGGCCCTTCCCCAATGGCCTCTACTTTTGACTCAACACAACTTCAAAACAGTGCATCCAAACCTTCAGACACTGCAGCTAACAGCCTGGGAGATCCCATGAATAACCTCAACCTATCTCTCTCCAAGGAAGTTCAGCGGATACTAACAGAGGCTCGCAGACCATCCACCAGAAAGGTTTACTTAGCAAAATGGAAGAGATTCAGCATTTGGAATACCAGCAAGGGACATGATGCATCATTATTGAACATCCCACTAATCCTGGAATACTTGGCAGATATGCTAAAGAATGGACTTTCATATTCTTCCATAAAGATACATGCATCAGCTATTTCAGCTAGATATAACACTGATCTGCCTGTTTTTTCACATCCTTTGCTAAGGCAATTCCTCAGGGGAATCAAGAACATTAAGCCACCAAGAAAGGCTTCAGTGCCAGCCTGGGACCTCAATTTTGTCCTAGAAAAGCTAACTCTACCTCCATTTGAGCCAGCAGCTTCAGTTGACTTGCAATTTCTCTCCTGGAAGACAGCTTTCATGTTGGCAATTACTTCAGCAAGAAGGGTTTCGAAACTACAGGCCCTAATGGCAATACCACCGTTCATAATTTTCCACAGAGACAGGGTTTCATTAAGGACCAACCCTACTTTTATGCCAAAGGTGGTATCTAGAGTTTCTTTAAATCAAGCTATTCATCTGCCTGCTTTCTTCCCCAATCCTGAGAATAAGGGGGAAAGACTGTTACATACCTTGGACATTCACAGACAACTTCGATACTACCTGGACAGAACCAAGACCAGTAGAAAGTCTGACCAACTTTTTGTAGCTTACGCCCCTGCAGTCCAAGGAAAAGCAATTTCAAAACAGACCGTTTCAAAATGGATTGGACATTGCATCAGATTCTGTTATTCCTTTCATGGAAAGACTGTTCCAGCCAATGTCAGACCACATTCCACCAGAGCTACAGCCACCTCTACAGCATTCTTAAGAGGGGTGCCTACTAAGGACATTCTAGAAACTGCTACATGGAGCTCCGTGCATACATTCTCCAAACACTACAATCTCCCTCAATACTCCAGATCCAGAGCAGGCTTTGCTTCGGCAGTCCTGCAGGGTTTGATTGCCACACCATCTTTTTCCTAGAGCATTCCTCCTCCCCCAGCTAAGCTATGGTATTCTACCCATATGTTATGACTGCAGTTGCATTCTTGAAGGACATAGTACAGTTTTGTACCTACCATAAATGTAGATGTCCGATAGATATGCAACTGCAGTCGGATTTTCCCTCCCTCCATACCCCTCTATGCCTAGGGTCCACTCCTATCCCTGTTTATCTTAGCTGGGGATATCTGTTATGGTGTATCTGTTTATTGCTCATGTATTTGTCTGGAATCCTGTTTTTGTCTTCCAATTTGATTTCAGCCTTCCTTGGAGGGCACCTGGCATCTGGGACAAGAAACACTGAAGAAAATGGCGTCGGCTGATGCTTATGTACTCCAGCCGCTCTGACGTCGGAGAGAAATGCAACATCAGCCGACGTCGGAACCAGACTTTGGAATCCGGCCGACCGAGGGCTGCCTGAGGCAAGACAACCCATATGTTATGACTGCAGTTGCATATCTATCGGACATCTACATTTATGGTAGGTACAAAACTGTATTTTTTCACTAGTGATCTCCATACTGCCACCCAACAGGCCTCCTTCGTTCAGTACACTGATGATTCCACACTAATTTGTGCAAACTCCTCATTAGAACTATTACAGTCTCAGACCCAAGATACTTTTTCAGCAGTAGAAGCCTGGATCACAAACTGTCAGCTGATCCTTTATCCAAACTAAACTTGTGCTATGCCACGCCACAAAACCTACTGATGTTCTTCGTGTTTCACTGTTGCAGTCATTACACTTGGGTTATCCTGCTGGCAGGCTACCCTCAGTCGGCCTGAATTCCAAAGTCTAGGTCCAGCATCGGTTGCTGTCACCTCTCACTGACGTCAGTGTGCCAGGGGTATAAAAGATGCAGCCGACACCATTTTCTTCAGTCTTTCTTGCCCGAAGCAAAAGCAGTTTGCAAGTGCCGGTCGGCCGACTCTTGAGATTTTCTAATCCGAATTTCAGAACCGAAGTCTTCATTAAAGCTAAGTACCCCATTGGGGAAACTTTTTTCTTGCTCCAGACCAATGTCAGAAAAAGTTAACAATTGTATTTCTTGTGGGAAGCGAATACCTCATAAGGATTTTCACTCTTACTGTATTCCTTGCCTAGGCCCTGATCACAACGTTGCTAGCTGTCGGTTTTGTGCTAGATTTAACCAATGCACTATCAAGCGTCAGTTCGATTTTGCATTTCATTACTTTGGTCGAAGATTTAATTATATAATGCCGTCGGACCAGCCGACAACCCGAGTTTACAAAAAATGCAAGGACAAGGAAAAGGATAGGCATCCGAGGTCCAAAACTGACGACAAAGCCTCTGCTAGGCCAGTTGCCGGTTCTCAGTGAGGCGCTTTCGCAGTGCCTGGCACCCGCTACCTCAGAGCCACAGGCCGCTTCCGACTCCCATGTGTAGCCTACTGGGCCTCTGGATACTCAAGGTATTGGACACTCGGAAATCATTCCCTCAGATGGGTCCGGAGCCGCTGAGCAGGCATCGGCTTCTGAGGGTGTCTTCAGACCTACACAACTATATATTAAGCCATCTTCAGCTTCAAAGACTAAAGCAGCACTAAAGACAAAGAAACAAGTACAGCATTCTCCTACTCAGACTTCCATGCCTAAAAAACAGATGCTTAAAATGGCGGAAGATCTAATTACTTTGATCAGGGGCTCCCATCCCCCTCCTGATAAGAGGCCTAGGCAAGAGACAGAGTATAATTCTTCTGATCAGGTTTCTATTTCCTCTGATTCCTCTTCTGAACAGGATTACTTCATGCTTTCCTATGAGGATTCTGATGCTGAAGAATCCATCCCTTCAGCCTCTCCTCCTGAGGATTATTCTTTTGGGGAAACCCTGCATACCATGAGGGAGCATTTCCACTGGGAGAGCCAAGATTATCCTGAATCTAAGAAAAGGCTCAGAGACTTTCTGCTACTTCCTCAGCACAGACCCCTTGCTATTCCACCTGTTCTAGACATTGTAGATGATGTATTTTCAGAGTCCGGCCTGTCCACTGTCTCTTCACCCCCTGCACCTGCTAAGCCAGACATATACTACAGGGTCCCGGATTCTCATAAATTCGTATATAAAAACCCCGCTGCTGACCCAGAAACTATTTCTCAGGGTCCCAAGGGGGTTAAAGCTTCCACTGCAAAAAACCCTGTCCCCTCTGATAGGGATTCTAGGGCTCTAGACAGATGGGGGGGGGGGGGATCTACACTTCTGCTAACCTGGCTGTAAGGGCTTTAAATTGTCAGTTTCATATGCTTAAATATCAGCAATATTTAATGTCACTGCTTAAACAGAAATTGTTGACAAATACTGAATGTTCAGAGAACAAGGAATTGCAGGATTTATTGCATGCAGCTGAACAAGTGGGAAAGCATACTTTGCAATGTGGTTATGATTCACTGGAGGCCAATTGAGGGCCGCTGTTACAGGTTCTGTTATTAGAAGGCATGCTTGGTTAAAGGAACAGAATCTGCCGGATCATGTTAAAGCAAAATTATTAGATGCACCATTACAGCATGATACTTTGTTTGGTACTAAAGCAGAAGAGGTGTTGAAAAAAAATGGAGGATAAAGCAAAATCCATGCAGACAGTCAAGGATTTCCTACAGGTGCAGCCACCCAGGTTTAGCAGGAACTGGCCTTCCAAAAATTGGTCCTTTCCAGTGTCAGACAGACCACAAAGAGGCAGATACTGGCGTCCCAGAGGCAGATCTCAGCCCCAAGGCTCATACGGGCTCCTACCTCCAAAAGCAGAGAAGACAAATCACAACCTTACAGGAAACCGTCCCAATGACTTTCCTCTACCAGATCCAAGCACTTTTCTTTTGACAGCCCCCTTAGGGGGAAAACTAGGACTTTTATCATCAAATTGGCAAATGGTTACCCAAGACAAATGGGTCCTGAACATAGTGTTCCAAGGCTACAGGTTCCATTTTCACACTCTGCCAAGGTCAAAAGTTATGCCAGACCTGCCACACAATCAATGGGCAGAGGCACAAAAACAAATTACAACCCTCATGGACATGAGGGCCATTCAGCGAGTACCACAACAAGAGCAGGGGCAAGGATTTTACTCCAGACTTTTCCTAGTACCCAGAAAGGACAAAACCTGGAGACCAATACTGGGACCTGTCTATACTAAATATGTTTCTGGAAGTTCCAAAATTCAAGATGTTGGCTCTACAGCAGCTACTGCCCATGCTGGGCAAGAAGGCTTGGCTCGTAACTTTGGACCTAAAAGAGGCATACCTGCATGTCCCAATCAGACAATCTTGCAGAAGATACCTCAGATTCATAGCTGGCTCAATGCATTACCAGTTCTCTTCCCTGCCCGTTGGCGTATCTACTGTGCCCAGGGTCTTCACAAAATGCCTGGCACCAGTAATTGCGTTTTGCAGACAAAAACAAATTCAAATATATCCCTACTTGGACGACTGCCTAATTCAAGCCGAGAACAAAGACATTCTTCTACAGCATCTGGCGTTTGTAAAAAGATTACTAATTGGCTTAGGGTACACAGTAAATGAAAAGAAATCAAAACTCGTGCCCTCTCAAGAGATAATATTCCTGGGTGCAAGCTTAAATACGACTGCCCAGATGGCTTATCTCACGCCAGACAAACAAAAGCAACTGACTTCTTACTTCAAGAAATTGGCAACAAAAACCCACATATCTGCAAGGAAAATCCTACAGACCTTGGGTTTCATGGCATCCTACATTCTACTAATTCCATATGCCAGACTGTATATGAGGAAACTACAGTGGTATCTAAAAAGTGTTTGGACTCAGCATTGCCACAGCCTGGAGACAGTAATTGCACTCATTCCCTGCCTGCAACAGGAGTTTCGATGGTGGGCAGAAGCCTGTCACCACAACAAGGTTTTGCTATTCAGTTTACCCACAGCCGGACAGACACTAACAACGGATGTATCAGATTATGCCTGGGGAGCCCATATGGCAGGAAAATGTATTCAGGGCACATGGCCTGCAAACCAGATGCATCTTCACATCAATCAAAAAGAGATGCTAGCTGTTCAAAATGCCCTGACAGCTTTCAAGGACCTGCTTCATCCAAGGCAGCTACTGATAAAGACAGACAACACTACGGTCATGTGGTACATAAACAAGCAGGGAGGTACACATTCCTACCCCCTCTGCAGACAAGCAATGACCTTATGGGACACAGCATTGGCTTTTCAAGTTCACCTGCAAGCACAATTCCTGCCAGGAAAAAGAAATACTCTGGCAGACGAACTAAGCAGAAACCTCATGGATCCCCACGAATGGAAACTGGATCCACAAGTCTTCAGCATGATAATAAGAAAATGGGGATGCCCAGACATAGATCTATTTGCCTCCCCTCACAACTGCCAATTGCAGAGATTTTGCACAAGGACTTATCACAAGCAAGCATGGAAAGTGGACGCCCTATCCTTCAGCTGGAAGAATCTAACAGTATATGCTTTTCCCCCACTGCCTCTCCTTCCCAGGGTACTCCTAAAGGTCAGACAAGAGAAGCCAAAAATGATACTAATTGCACCAGACTGGCCACGCCAACACTGGTACCCAATTCTAAAGAGCTTGTCTCTTGGTTTAGCATGGATATTGCCTCAAACTTCTCACTTGCTGACCCAACAAAACAATCGGATCCTGCGCAGCCAACTCAGGACCTTAAATCTGGCAGCATGGCGGATAATGTAGCCATTCAGAACACTCTTCTTTTAAAAGGTGTTATGGATGTTATCTTGGTGGCCAGGAGGCCCAGTACCAGAAAATCTTATGCAGAAAAATGGAAGAGATTCTGTGCTTGGAACCAGGAACAAGGCATTGACACGTGTATTCCAAATATCCCTCAGATTTTACAATACCTAACTGAGATGCTAAACAAAAGACTTTCTTTCTCATCTATTAAGATTCATGCCTCTGCCATTTCGAGCCAGCATCAACAGCAGATATTAAATTCTTATCCTGGAACGCAGCTCTGCTCCTAGCAATAACCTCTGCAAGGCGAGTCTTGGAGTTACAAGCACTCATGGCTGTGGAACCTTTCATCATTTTTCATCCAGACAGGGTTTCTCTGAGGACAAACCCTACATTTATGCCTAAGGTGGTGTCCAGTGTGGCCCTTAACCAAACCATTCACTTGCCTACCTTTTACCCTAGCCCACAGAACAAGGGTGAGACATTTCTGCATTCTTTGGACATACACAGGCAGTTACACTTCTACTTGGACAGAACTAAAGCTTTCAGAAAGACTGAGCAACTTTTAGTGTCATATGCTGCAGGATCACAAGGAAAGGCTTTCTCAAAACAGACCATTTCTAAATGGATAGGCAATTGCATCCGTTTCTGCTATTTTCAACATGGCAAATCAGTGCCTAAGGGCATTAGGCCTCATTCCACCAGAGCAGCAGCCACTTCAGCAGCCTTCCTCAGAGGAGTACCAACCAAAGATATCTTAGAGGCTGCAACTTGGAGTTCAGTGCACACCTTCACAAAGCACTACCATTTACCTCTTTAAGTCCAGAGCAGGCTTTGCCACTGCACTTCTGCAGGGCCCCATAGCCTCTCCTAACCCTATTTAGCCCAGCCACCCTACCTAAGCTTTGGGATTCAACCCAAGAGTAATGACTGCAACAGTGAAACACGATGAACATAGTACAGTTGTGTACCTACCATAAATGTAGATGTTCGAGTGTATTCACTGTTGCAGTCCAGGTTACCCACCCACCATCCCCCTTTTCTTTGCTGGGACATATCTGCACTTCTCCATCCTATACAACCTTTTTGGTGTATTTGCTTGTAGATGAAGGAAGTGTTATTTTTGTGCATGCATTTTTATTGGCATATTTTTCAGCCTACCAATTTGGGGGCACCTGACATCTGAGGCAAGAAAAACTGAAGAAAATGGCGTCTGCTGCATCTTTTATACCCCTGACTCATTGACGTCAGGGAAGAGGCGACAGCAACCGACGCTGGACCTAGACTTTGGAATTCTGGCCGACTGAGGGTAGCCTTGCCAGCAGGATAACCCAAGAGTAATGACTGCAACAGTGAATACACTCGAACATCTATATTTATGGTAGGTACACAACTGTACTTTCCCTCTCCCTCATTCACAGTAACATCAGTAAACAAACTGTTATCTCAACAGCAGTCCAAACCAAGCTCCTGGATGTTGAATTTGACAGTAACCTTAAGTTTGATGTCCATATCTCACAGGCTGTTAAAAAGGTGCATAAAAAACTAGGCATGTTATATGTGGTCATGTCTCGCCTACATTCATTACTGATGGGTTCGGAGCTGGCAATCGGCTCCGACTCGGCCAACTATTTTCAAGCACAAAGTCTCTAATTGGCTGGGCTAACCGGTATCCCAGGATGCAACTCTCCCAAACCCCCAGATCTCGTTTGCCGCTTGTTGTGTCAGGACGTAGTCTCGAGCTTGGCTGTGGCTAAGTACTCTTTTTTGACTAAAAAATTCTTTCCAGAATAGTACTTTTCCTATGAAACAAAATCTATTTTCATAGCTACGTTGTGTTGTGTCTGCGGTTTGGCCCTGTGGCAGTTTGTGGAAAGTGTGAGTAGTTTCCTTGTGTTTGGCGGGCTAGGCCCGTTTAAGTTAGAGAGACCTAGCCCTCTCCTTCGTTGTCTTGGCAATGTTTCCTCGTCTTCTTAGGAGCGTTTAACTTAGAGTTCCTCAGTGTACCTTCCTATCCTGTTGTGTTGTGTGTGTTATTTCTGCTGGCAATGTCTAAAGAACAAAAAGAGCATAAACCCTCTGGGTTTAAGAAATGCTCAAAGTGTGCTTACAAAATGTCCATCACAGATGGGCATGCCATCTGCGTTCATTGCCTTGGCGCTAAACATTTACAAGAGTCCTGCAGTGTCTGCCATTCTTTTAGTTCTAGGGTACTGCAGGAACGAAAAAATAAACTAATCTTGAAGGGCCTGGTCAAACCCTCTTTTGAAGAGGATTTAGAATCTACTTCCACTACTGGCAAATCCAAATCCTATAAGTCTAAGAAACGATCTCTGGCTCCGTCTAGTTCCTCGGAGCCACCGGAGAAGATTTTGAAAGTGGTTACTACTTCCTCGGCTCCATTGTCTTCGGAGCCGCAGGAGAAGAGTTCTGTGTTGGATCCAGCTTCCTGGGCTCCATTGGCTTCGGGGCCGCAGGAAGTCTCGGTAGTGCTGGAGTCGACCTCGGCTCTGATCATTTTGGAACCGATTCGGATCCGGTCACCCAGTGTTACTCATGAATCTATAGGCAGGAGATCCTCATCTCCTTCAGTTGCCTCCAAATCCTCTTGGTTGTCTGATTTGGACATAGATAGGGTGGTTCAGAGGCTCCTCCAGTCGCCGGTGTTAGCTAAATTATTTTCGGCTCCGACCCAGTCGGCTCCGGAGCCCATTCCTCTACCGGTACCGATGATTCCTCGTCTGAGCATTGTGTCATCGGAGCCGGAGTGTTCAGCACCGAGTGATGTCATTACGCCGGCTCCGATACCCCTGATGGGTCCATCAGAGCCGTTGTCGGCTCCAACCATTTCGATTCTTTCATCTGGTTTTGGCACTCGGGTTTCCTCGGTCGGGCCCGAGGAGGAGACATCAGGACTTCTGTCTGCTCCGAGTCTCCCTCTCGGCGCTTCGGCTCGGGGGAGCCCGACTCCGGTCATAGCCTCGGAGGTAGGTCAGTCCTTTGATTCGGGGGGACCTGCATTTGAGGCCATGAGGACAGCACTGGCCAGATCGTCAGGGACATCACTTGGATCGACCACTCCGTCCCCATACACCCCGGTTAGAGCCTCTGACGTCCCCCTATCAGTGGACAGCGGAGCTCGAAGGCCTTAGGACACCCCCATGAGCGGTCCCCAACTTTCTGCGGGCCCCTCAAGAGTCTGTGCCTGAGGAGCCTCCCAGGAAGAAGTTGTGCAAGAGGAAGCACATAGACTCCCAAGACGAGTCCATCACCTCGGATACCGACCTCGACGATGCAGAGGGGTCCCCTAAGTCGTCCTCCGATGACATCTCCTTCTCCGATATCCTGGAGATTTTGAGGCAGAGAGGTGACTGGTCTTCCAAGCCCCCTTCTGAGGAGGACTCTGTATTCCTCAAGGCCTTTGGAGCTCAAGCTACCGCCTCCTGGGTGTCTCCACCCTTTGACAAATTATTAGACTTTATCTGTTGAAGGGTGTGGGAACATCCTCACTCTGTGGAACCTGTGCCCAGCCGCCCTAACAAGTTCTTGTCTGCTCCCCCCGGGAAAGAATTTTTGACAAAAGGGGTCCCTGTAGATGCCATGGTGGTTTCATCAGCCACTCAGCAGGAAGTTGCCGAGGCTTCTTCCTCAGTCCATCCTCCTAACAAGGAGTCCAGGAGTATGGATCGCTATGGGAAGCGCATCCTTTCTTCAGCGACCTTTACGCTACGGTCCCTGAATTATCTTTGTCACTTTACTCGGGTCCAGCGGGATCTCCTTAAAGGGTTGCGAGATACCTTGACGGGTAACATGCCTGAGGCGCTAGCACAGACTGTTAACGCCCAGTTGTCTACCCTTGGTTCCATAGCTAACTCATCCATGAGGCTCGTATCCTATGCAGCCGAAGGGGTGAGCAGGGCAGCTAGCTCAGGCCTTGCTCTGAGGAGACAAGCCTGGATGCGCCTATGTCACTTCGCGGAGGCCTTCAAGTCTTCCTTCACAGACGCCCCCTGTGATGGGTCCTCTCTTTTTGGACCAAAAGTGAAAGAGACTCTCACTAGATGTGAACAGGAGGGTAAGAATTTATCTGCCATAGGGGCCCGTTTTTCTCTTCCCTCTAGGCCTTATCCCAGGGCTCAGAGAGGAGGGAAGATGTGGTTCAAAAAATCACAAAAATCTTTCCCAGTCACTCAAGGTGAGTCCCCCTCCAGAGGCAGAGGTGGGGGAAATTATTCTGGAAGATGCCGTCCTAGGGGCAGAGGAGGCCCCCGCAATCTGGGAGACCGCGACTCCTTTTGCGGATCTTCCGATCAGCATCCCTGAAGGGTTGCCCGGCTATGCTGCCCCGGAGCCAGTCGGGGGTCATTTTTCGAAGCATCTTCAAGCCTGGGAGAGCATAACTCAGGATCTATGGGTGCTTCGAATAATAACCGGAGGTTATACCATCCCCTTTATTTCACTTCCTCCCTCAATCAAAAGAATCCCGGACCTTCCACCCAGTCAAAGGGATCAAGTAGCGTTAAAAATATCAAAGCTACTAAGAAAAGGAGTCATCCAACCGGTCCCCCCAGACCAGATCGGATCAGGAACTTACTCAAGACTATTTTTGGTGCCAAAGAAAACAGGGGACCTGAGGCCCATCTTGGATCTCAGCCGATTAAATCACTACGTCCTGAAATACAAATTCCGAATGGTCACTCTTCAATCCATCTTCCCATTGTTGGAAGAGGGAGTATGGATGTGCTCCATCGACCTCAAGGATGCCTATTATCACATCAAGATAAACAAGACATCTAGGATCCATTTACGCTTCCGGCTGGGAGCCAGTCACTTCCAGTTTCGAGCCCTGCCGTTTGGTCTCACCACAGCCCCCAGGGTGTTCAAATGCTTGGCAGTGGTGACATCTCACCTGAGACGTCTAGGATTCCAGGTGTTTCCTTACCTGGATGATTGGCTTCTTACAGCACCCACCAGGCATCTCCTCATCCAAGCCAGGGAGGCTACCTTAAATCTCTGTCAAAAGTTGGGGATCACAGTAAACTGGGAAAAATCTGTCTTGCAGCCCTCACAGCGCGTTATCTTTATAGCCGCAGAATTAAATTTGGTTCTAATGAGGGCCTTTCTACCTCAGGAAAGAATAACGGTGTTGCAATCTCAGGTCCAGGCTCTCTCGCCCCACAAGAAGGTCCCAGCCAGGTTAGTTCTTCAATTATTAGATTCCATGGCGGCGACCATCATGCTAATACCCTTAGCCAGGCTTCACATGCGAGTCCTTCAGTGGCTCCTTTCAGCCCAATGGTCCTGTCAAAAATTACCCCTCTCTCACCCGATTCATCTCACAGAACATTGCAAGCAGGATCTCCATTGGTGGCTATGTCATTCCAACCTGAACAAGGGCATGAATCTATTTCCCCTTTCTCCGGCTGCCACAGTGACCACGGACGCCTCCCAGATAGGGTGGGGGGGGCATTATCTGGGCAGAACGGTCCAAGGCACTTGGCAAGATTATGAGGTACACCTACACATCCATGTCCTAGAGATGAGAGCAGTGCTGTCAGCGTTGCAAGCACTTCATAGCTTTCTTCCAAGGGGAACGATTGCTGTTCACTCGGACAGCATGTCAGTTGTTTGGTACCTGAACAAACAAGGGGGAACCAAGTCATATCCACTCTGCAGAGAGGCCATGAGAAGTTGGGATTGGGCAGTGTCTTCACAACGGTTCCAAGTGGCAACGCACATTCTGGGAAAATCCAACGTGATAGCAGACAGGCTAAGCAGAGCTATTCTGCTGCCTTACGAGTGGTCCCTGAACAGCCGAGTTGCAACTCGAATCTTCAGCAGGTGGGGTCAGCCTTGCTGCGATCTCTTTGCCAGTCCCCTCAACACCAAATGCAGCAACTACTTCACTCTGATCCCCCCACAGAGGGAATCACCCAGGGACGCTCTAGTCCACGATTGGCCTCCCAGTCTGCTCTATGCCTTTCCTCCGTCTCCTCTGTTACCAAGAGTGATTCAGAAAGCCATTCGTTTGGGAAGCAAGATGATTCTTATTGCTCCACACTGGCCTCACCAAGTTTGGTTCCCCTTCCTTCAGCGGTATGTACTGGATGGTCCTTGGATTCTGGATCCATTACCAGACCTTTTGACTCGTATGTCAGGACAGTTACACCCCTCCATACAATCCCTCAGGTTGACAGCCTGGCTGCTCCACTTCCATCAATAATTAGACTAAATTCCTTATCACCTGAGGTGGTCCATATCCTTTCTTCATCACATAAGTCTTTCTCCAGAAAAATTTACTATAGCAAGTGGAAGAGGTTCTCCATCTGGGTTCAGTCACAAGGCCTAGATCCATTCACAGCCCGATATCAGCGGTCCTAGACTTTTTAGCTTTGCTTTTCCGACAAGGCTCTGCTCCTTCCACCATTAAGGTACAGCTGGCGGCCATTTCTAACTTCCACGTATTCCATGAGCCTGCTCTTACGAGTCATAGACTTTGCAAAGCATTCCTAAAAGGGGCCTGGTTATTACATCCTCCTGTGTCAACACCCGTTATGCCATGGGATTTAAATCTAGTATTGCAAGCCATTACTTCTCCCCCCTTTGAGCCAGCTGCCACTTGCGAATTAAAATTTTTATCCTGGAAAACAGCCTTTTTGGTAGCCATTACGTCGGCTAAAAGAGTATCTGAACTCCAAGCTTTGTCCATTAGGCCCCCGTATTTAATATTCCATAAGGACAGGGTTTCATTGAGACTTAACCCATCCTTTCTCCACTAGGTGTCATCCACCCTTAATCTCCACCAATCCATTGAGTTACCTGTGTTTTTTCCCAACTTCTCCGACAAGGCGGAGTACAAATTTCATCAATTAGATGTCCATAGACAACTAAGATTTTATTTACACAGGACTAAACAGTCAAGGAAATCAGATCAATTATTTGTCTCCTTTTCGGAGAATAGGACGGGTTTCTCTGTCTCCAAGTGCACAATTTCCAGGTGGATGAAGGATTGCATTACCTTTGCTTACTCTTCAGCAGGCAGAAGTTTACCATTCTCAGTCAAGGCTCATTCAACTAGGGCGGTTTCTAATTCAGTAGCTTATCATGCCAGGCTTTCCTTAGACGTCATCTGTGCTGCGGCCACATGGGCCTCTCATCATACCTTTGTCTCTCATTACAAATTGGACGTGGCATCTAAAGGCCGGGCTTCCTTTGGTTCCACGGTTCTCAGGAGTGTTTTCCTTTGAGCCTCCCGGATTAGGGGAGCTAGGGACGCTGTCCCATCAGTAATGAATGTAGGCGAGATAGGACCACATAACATCAGTTAGTTATGTACTCACCATAACGATCGATGTATGTGGTCCATCTCACCTATATTCTTACATACCCTCCCACCTGCCCCCTGCCTATGGATTTGTAGGATAATTGTTTCGAGACCCTTCAGAATTGGTTTATTTTTCCCTTCCGGGGGACGATAATCCTCTTATTAGGGTTTATGTGTGTGTGGAGTGATTGCGACTTATGCAAACAAGATCTGGGGTTTGGGAGAGTTGCATCCTGGGATACCAGTTAGCCCAGCCAATTAGAGACTTTGTGCTTGAAAATAGTTGACCAAGTCGGAGCCGATTGTCGGCTCCGAACCCATCAGTAATGAATGTGGGCGAGATGGACCACATACATCGATAGTTATGGTGAGTACATAACTAACTGATTCTCTACAGCAACAAACACTTTCTTACAAATTATACTAAGTCCACTATAGTCCAACCTCACCTCCTGTCTACACTTCTTTGTCTCTCCTATTTTCATTAACCTCATAAAATCAACTTGGCAAAACTGAAATCATGTTATAACAAAATATCTAAGTTTTCATCTAATTCCCTTAACAGAACACACCATTGTAAGATTCTGAGACAGCTAGATTGGTTAGAGCTCCCTCAGATTTTACTCTACAGCCAATGTACATTGGCCCATCAACTACTATACCACCCTGATAACACTTGTGAACTTCAAAACCTGTTGCAACCATACTCTAGTACTAGAACCCTATGCTCTAGTGAAAAATTCTTGCCTGACAGAGCTAAAGCCAGCATCAAGGCAGGTGAATCTCTTCCTTCAAATTTTTATCCCTAAAATCTGAAATACTTTATCCCCTGACATATCTTCCACTACCTCCTTGCCTCTCTTTAATTAAGTATTGAAAAATCACTTAATAAATTATGGTTCTTTAACTGTACTTCACCTAGATAATACAAACTACACTCATTAGCCTTCCTAATTTATTGATCTCTTTGTAATGTTTTTTCCTTACTGAAAACTCCTTACATTCTCATAACTGCTTAATGTAGCATTAATCTTAACCCTTCATGAGATGTTATGTACATACTCGAATGGTAATATCACCTGTCGTTACTATTCAAAGTTATTGCCCATATGTTTCATTTGTGACTGACTGCAGTTAACTTGTCTTACTAGTTCCATTCTCTGTTTTACTAGTACTGTCTTCTTCTTCTTTCGGCTTTTTCCCGGTTAGGGGTCGCCACAGCGGATCACCTTGTCCGCACATTGAATGGCAGTGGAGTTTTACGGTGTCGAGTTGCCAGCCCAGCGCCCAACCTTCCACAGAAGGCACACTCACACGCACACCTAGGGCCAATTTAGAGTGTCCAATCCACCTGCAGCATGTCTTTGGGATGTGGGAGGAAACCGGAGCACCCGGAGGAAACCCACGCGACCACAGGGAGGACATGAAGACTCCGCACAGAAAGCACCCCAGCCGAGGATCGAACCGGAGAACCTCTTGCTGTGAGGCAGCAATGCTAACCACTGCACCACCGTGGCCGCCCTGTTTTACTAGTACTGTAATATGTTGTAAATTTCCTCTACTATACTACCAATCCCTTATGATTATGTATTTTGTATTATGGATGTTTTTATTGTTGTCACTTGTGGAGCTTTTCTCCTCAGGCCTTTGCTGAAAAAGGACATGTTTCCAGACAGAATTTCCCAGTAAACAAATATAAGATAAATAAATTAATAGTAGGATTTAAATGTACTCAGATACAGCTTATGATATGAAGTTCTTATTGTGGCTGACATTCTTTTAAACTTTTCTTCTCTTTGCATATTTACTTACTGCTTTGGACTCCATCCTTTTAGAGCAATTGCTTTGAAGGTCTCTTCTCACAGCAGGTCAAATGTTTCCACCCACTAACTCTTTGTTCTGTCTTCCACACTCAGCAGTCAAAGTAGTGGTTTGAAGACTGTAAGCCTGCAAATGCTTATTGAGCTTGAAACCTGCATTTTTTTGCTGTAAGCGTATTTGTATTTGTACCAACTAAAAGAACCGTTTCTCTTTTGAAGTCAAATTTGACTTAAAAGTAGCCTTCAAAGGCTAAGGACTGTCACAAGGCATTTTAGAACAGTTTGCAGAACTAATTGTAAATAGAACTACCAACACTGAGCTGGAAGATGTAGCAAATCTACTGGCTGACAAACAGAGCTCTAGTTTTACCCGTCATCTCACACACACACACACCTACAGCATCCCCTCAGGAAGTACCATGGAACATAACTCTCCCAACTATCACTATGGAACAGGCCCTCAATGCAACCAAAAACACTCTATCAATGGTCCTGTATAATATCCCAGAAGGCCTCCTAAATAACAAGAAACATGACCCTTGTGGACCACTAACACCACTATTTAGCTATAGCCTCTGGATTCATAGATTCATAGACTTTTACTAGGCTAATGGCCCAGTGTGTATGCAGGAGGGGGAGGGGGGCTTTCTAAACCTAGCAAAAATAAAACTCCAGCCAAGAAACATTAGAACTCGATTTAATAAAATGCAAATTACACAAATGAGCAAAGCGTTTGGGCTTAGCCCTTCCTCAGTGCAACAATAACATTAACAATACTGTTCCAGTTATATAATCATACAAAATCACATGACAGCAACCTTCTCACATGATAATCATATCATGTGATATCTCAGCCAT
This sequence comes from Protopterus annectens, assembly GCF_019279795.1. Lineage (NCBI taxonomy): Eukaryota > Metazoa > Chordata > Ceratodontiformes > Protopteridae > Protopterus > Protopterus annectens. Next base: position 101,704,433 of record NC_056737.1, read on the forward strand.
AATATATTTACAGACACACATTAAAACATCTATCACTCATTATTTAGACTGCACCAGCATTAATTCCTGGATATTTATCTGCAGCAAGCCTAATTATCCATTCATATTCCCTTGTTTCATATTACTTATATTATTCCTTCTAGGTCTTTTAGTTATTATATCAATAACCCTAAACCTAAAGTCATGACTTGTATCAAAATCTAACATATGTTTCACTTATGCATTTGTACGAATCTGCTTACTCATATCTGAACGATGCTCTACAATTCGATCTTTTAGCCTCCTAGTAGATTTACCTATGTAGAAGGCATCACACTTAACGCAGGTAGCAAGGTACACTATGTTCTCAGTAATACAAGTTGCAAAAGTATTAAAAATATAATTCTGTGAAGTTATGGGTTAAACAAATGTACAATCAATGTGCCCTTTCTTTTATTACATACACTATTCAGAGATTTAATTTCTTTATAACATAACTTTTTTTCCAACTCCTACTATACCTATATGCAAATTTCGATTCATTGTCAATAATTTTTTCAATAGCTGTCATCGCTTTCAAAATATGCCAGTTTTTTGCTATTATTTCTTTCACCCCCAGTGTTTTTTTACTATACATTGTTACATATCTTAATTTATCTTTTATTGCATGATTGGTCACAGCGACCCAAATTAGATTCATTCTTCCCAAAATATGGCTTAACTATATCTGATCTATGTGCTCTTACCTCTTGCATAGTTCTTTCTAGCAAGCTCTGATCATATCCCCTCTGTTTAAATTCTTCAGCCATTTCATTAATTTGACAAGTGCATCCTTCATCATCAGTGTTTAATCTACTTACTGTTAACATTTGACTCTTCACCACTCCATTAAATATTTGGGGTGCATGTATGCTGTTCTTATGTACATAAAGATTAGCTTGAACACTCTTTTTATATATAGTAGTAGGTAAAGCTTCTTCAGTTCTTGTGATGCCCCTGCATTGGCCAAGTAATCATGGAGCCTCAGTCCTCATCACTAGCACCAGTGAAGGACTACACAATGGGAGGATGACAAGTACACACACAGTAAAGTACACTTTCCCTTAAGAGCACACAGACATCATAGTCAGTCTGGGGCTGGTTTCTCCCTCTTTCTCCAGATCCCCAATTAGGCTCCCCACTGGCACAGCTATATGGTCGAGATCTCAGCTGAGTGGCCAAACCAAAACCTCCAGCACCCTCTGTGTCCAACCAGTGCTTTGTGTCCCTGCCCAAGCAGCTGACGCACACATACACATTTTGAGAATTGATTTATATACAGACACACACCTGGGAAAGGCTGGCACATGTTTACTAGCTATGCCCCCTTCTGCCCAGACTATAAGGTAGCACCAGCTGCCACCAGCCACTACTTATCAACTACTTTTAAGGCCTTTACCAAAGGGTGCCCAGTCTTACTGTGTAATGCTACTATTAATCCAAATGGTAGTCTGACCAAGAGCAAGGCTATTTAGGGGTGGCCTGTACAGTGTCACCAAATACACATGCAAGTACTCTAAGAGCTTAAATATCTCTAAACAAACCAACCACAATTAAAAGGTTTAAATATATTTAATTATAAATAATAAAAGAAAAATACAATACTCAAACAACACAGTAAGTATAGAGTTCAGAATCACAGGAAATATTTTAAAACAACATTGCAGGACAGTCTCAAGTAAATACAGAAAACATCTAAACTAATCTTTACTATATTCCTATCTCTATCTAAACAATACTATGTCTAAATCTTACTTACAGAGCAAGTCAAATGCAGATGATGAATGTTTCTAGGTCCAGGACAAGATACAAAATGCACAGACTTTCTCTGTGTCAAAAATACACATCTGTCAGAAGTGTGCAGCTGCTAGGAAGTCATAAAGCAATAAAACACTTTTACATTTGAAACCTAGAAATTATTTCTCTAGCTCTAGACATTGTGCCTGCTTGCTGCACTGAAACTGAGATAACACAATCGTAAAACAATTTACACTTATTTTCTTGAAGCTTTGCAAGTTAACTCTGTATGTTCCATCTTTTACTGTTAAAACATGCATTTGCACAGGTATATAGTTTATATACATTTCTGTTCTTTTCCACTAGGGTACACTCTGGACACATTCTTGAAGCTCATTACATAGCATACAGTTCAACACACACTTCTGCACCAGTGTTTTGATCTACACGTAACATATAGTTCTCTTACATTTGTAAGACAAGCATATGAATCATATTAATATCCACAAATGGCACTCTACTATCCACAAAATTCCAGATAGCTGGGATGGCAGTGTCACATTTCTCTCCTCCCTGGAAAACTCTTGAGTTTTTCAAGTGACCCTTGAGAAACGTTGCTTGAGAGGGTTGAGCCTATCTGGAAATACCTTACCCCATTCCCTGTCTTGAGAGACTGTTTGCATTGACATTGCTAACCCCATTGCTGTGCTGCACTGTCTTATATGCTTGCAAACATAGGCTCCACCTTAGTAACTTGGCATTTTGCTGTCTGGCTCGATGTAGCCATTTTAAGGGATTGTGGTCTGTAACTACAGTGAATTTCCTTCCATACAGATAAGGCTGAAGTTTCTGCAGTGCCCACACTATGACTAGGCATTCCTTTTCTACAGCTGCATAATATTCCTCCCTGGGTTGGAGCCTATGACGGAGATAAACCACTGGGTGCTCTTCTCCCTCTGAGGAAACCTGGCTAAGTACAGCCCCCCACCCCATGGTTTGAAGCATCCACCTGCACAACAAATTAGTTGCTGTAATTTGGATTGGCTAACACAAGGGGGGGTCCTCCCAAAGCTCTGTTAAGCTTCTGGAATGCCTACTCACATGCTGGGGTCCACACTACCTTATCTGGCCTGTTTTTCCTTGTCAGGTCTGTGAGGGAAGCAGCTATGGTACTATAACTGGGGACGAACTTTCTGTAGTACCCTGCTATCCCTAAGAATGCCCTCAACTGCTTTTTGGTAATATGGACAGGCCGGGCCCACATCTTTATCATTTTGAAGAACGAATGCAAGTTGAGTTTTACACGGTCATGTTAGATATTAACTCTTTATTTACGGTCATACCGAATGATTATGGCTTAGAAGCTATAAGAAGCTTCTTGTGCTCTGAAACTGAATTATCTGGGAGAGATGTGGGAAGTGTTTGTCAGCTATTAGAAACCATCCTAACAAATAATGTATTTATGTTTTAGAGACCAATTATATCTACAAAAGTCAGGTGTTGCATTGGGGACCTCTATAGCAAATTGCTATGCAAATTTGGTACTTAATATGTGGGAAAAAGAATTTGTATATAACTCTACTAATCCCTATCATGACACAATTTCTTTTTATGTTTGTTTTGTTGATGATGTGTTTCTTAATTGGCAAGGTTGTGAAGCTCAATTAAGACAGTTTGTTGAATATCGTAACTGTTCGACTGTTTTTTTAAAGTTTAAGATGAATTGTTCTAAAGAATTGGTAGAATTTCTCGACGTAAGACTTGATAGAAATGAAGAAGGTTCATCTACTACTATATATATATATATATATATATATATATATATATATATCTAAAAAGAGTGTTTTTGCTAATCGTTATGTACATAAGAAAGCTTGCATGCTTCGCATATGTTTAATGGAGTGGCGAAGAGTCAAATGTTAAGAGTAAGTAGATTAAACACTGATGAAGGATGCACTCATCAAATGAATGAAATGGCTGAAGAATTTAAACAGAGGGGTTATGATCAGAGCTTGCTAGAAAGAACTATGCAAGAGGTAATAGCACATAGATCAGATATAGCTAAGCCATATTTTTGGAAGAATTTATCTAATTTGGGTGGCCGTGACTAATCATGTAAGAAACAAGATAAATTAAGATATGTAACAATGTATAGTAAAAGAACACCGGGCGTGAAAGAAATCGCGAAAAACTGACATGTTTTGAAAGCGATGCCAGGTATTGAAAAAATTGACAATGAACCGAAATATGCATATAGGAATAGTAGGAGTTTGAAACAATGGTTATGTTATAAAGAAATGAAACATCCAAATAGTGTAAGTAATAAAAGAAAGGGCATGCACCCATGCTATAATTTTGTTTGTTGCCCATGTATTATAACTGATAGTACATTTGTTCACTCCATAGCTTCACAGAAATATATTTTTAATACTTTTGCAACTTGTAATACCAAGAACATAGTATACCTTGCTTACCTGCATTAAGTGTGATGCCTTCTATGTAGGTAAATTTACTAGAAGGCTGAAAGATCGAATTGTAGAGCATCGTTCAGATATGCGTAGGCAGGTTCGTACAAAATACGTTAGCGAAACATATATTACATTTTGATACAAGTTATGATTTTAGGTTTAGGGTTATGTAATAACTAAAAATCTTAAAGGGAGCAATATAAGTAGTATTGTTGAAACAAGGGAATATGAATGGATAATTAGGCTTGCTGCAGATAAATATCCAGGAATTAATGTTGCTATTAATTTAAAAGCAGTTTTACTAAAAAAGCAGATGCAGTCTAAATAATGAGGAATAGATGTTTTAATGTGCGAGTGTAAACATTTTATGGCTGAGGTATCACATGATATGATTATCATGTGAGAAGCTTGTTGTCATGTGATTTTATATGGTTATATAAGTGGAATAGTATTGTTAATTTTATTATTGCACTGAGGAAGAGCTAAACCCGAAAACTTTGCTCATTTGTGTAATTTGTGTTTTATTAAATCGAGTTCTAACATTTCTTGGCTGGAGTTTTATCTTCGTTTGGATTTCTGATTGCCTCAAGACCAGGTTTGCCACTACTTTATCCTTTTTCTGCTCATTTTGTTGCTTTCTAAGCCTAGCCAAGTTTTCCCAATAGAACAATGATGTCCTGTATCCAATGAGGACATTTAGGGCCCGACATTTATAAGCTACCTCTGTCCATAAAGAGCATAGGTGCCAGGCCCTGTGTAAATTTCCTACTCCCCTATCCACTGGTCTAGGTTTTGCTTAAACTGGGTAATATAGGAACTCGGCTCCATATGAATGGGAAGCCTGTTCCATAGGAGGGGTAATCTCTGGGAAATGTATCTGTCTTTCCAGCATGTTCTGTTTAAGTCACAGGCAAAATTCAGGCCCCTAGACCTTGTATTTCTGGTACTCTTTGACTTAACGAATATTTAGTAGATTCATAAGTGTGGGGTTTGTGGATGCCTTGTAAGCGAGGCCTAGATCACCCCTCAGTGATCTATAGAAGACTGACTAGAGGGAAAGGGCTTTAAGGTGCTCTGCATAAAGCAGGTGTGTTACGCCTTGTATTCTTTTTGTAAGTAACTGCTGAGGTCGCTCTAGTTGCTTCATATGCCTGATCAGGTACATACCAAAGAGAGCATTGTACTCTGTGATTGGTGTAGGTAAGCGCAGAGTACAGTGGGATAATGACCTCTTTGGACCTAAATGACATGCCCATGCATATAAGTCATGCAACATAAAAAGATTTCCTCACCACTGTGGCCACATGGTGGTGGAAGGTGAGGTACTATCTACATGTGTACCCAGATCCCCGACCACTGGGTCAACTCTTAGGGATGTATTATCAACAGATTGGCTTCTTGCCACAAGAGTGGAGAATTGCAGTCATCATCCTTCTACACCAGGGTAGACTGTCTATGGGACTATAATAACTACAGACCTGTAAATCTTAGTAGTTTCTTGCAAAGCCATGGAAAGGAAAATTATTATGGAATGACATAAACCTTCAGACAATGGATCAAACCTATTTTGGTTTCACCAAGGGCAAGTCATGCTTATGTAACCTAGTGGATTTCGACAAGGTGACCAGAGCAATGGATGAAGCAGAATAGTGCATACTACCTACCTTGACCTGGGCAAGGCATTTGACACAATACTCCACTCTGGCATTGTAGTCAGACTCTCAAAATTGTGTGTAAACCCCTTTTGTCATACTCTGGATAGCCAGCTGGTTCATAGATAGGACCCATGAAGTTGGTATAGTCCACTTCCACAAAGAGACCAGTCACTGAAGAAATCCTTAAGACTTCTGTGCTGGGTCTGTTCACTTTTTGACATTTACTTCTATGAAGTCAAGAGCAATGTCAGTGAACTTTGATTGACCAAGTCTGCAGCCAGTTACAAATTAGGTGCAGTCATAAAATCCTCCTAAGACTCAAATACCCTCCAAGAAGGACTGACAAAGAAGAAAAAAAGGCTGACATTGACAAATAACTGGTGCCAGAGCCACAGTCAAAAAACTCAATGCCACGAAATGCATAATAGTATCCATTTGGAAGTCTGATACCCCTGGAAACTGCCACATTGTGAACACTCTCTTAAGAGTAGACCTAGTAGTCAGGGATTTGGGTATGTAAGTAACCTGCCCTTTGACCATCACTTGTCCATGGTAGTAAGAAAATCTATGTTGTGCAACTTATAAGCAAGAGTATGGAATCTAGGTCAAAGGAGGTCATTGTACATGGACTTCATCAGACCAGTTATTGAGTACAACGCCCCTTTCGGTATGTACCTGACCAGACACATCCTACTTCTGGAAGGTCCACAGAGGTTCCTCACAAAAAGAGTATAGGGTGTAAACAACATGTCCTATGTGTGTTGCTTCAGCGCCTACCCTTGTACTCAGTCTCCTACATACTGTTGAAGGACGATATATGTGTGGCCTACAAGGCATCCTTGGATCCCACTCTGATGGATGTTCTCCATATCTGCAAAACAAATAGCATTAGAATTACGTGATCTAGGGACCCAGACCTTACCTGTGATATAAGTAGGTCATGTTAGAGGGACAGGAATGTATCTCAGAGACTACCTTTTCTCTGGAGCAGGCTTTCCCATCCATGTGAAGCAGAGTTCTTCTCTAACCCAGAGTGAAACTTGGATTAGTGGTTGAGGAATCAGAAATCTCCCCCTGATCTGGCACCCATGCCTCTGTTGGACAGAGGCAGCATGTAAATGCTTCAACACCAAGCCAAAGTCTACATATTCACCTTAAAATAACCTTAGGGTACCAAAACTTGACAAATACATATGTGATGCATATCTGAGCTTAAAAAGGCCCCTGTGGACATTAGCCTAGTATACACTTATTCATGTATGAATATATTTTTGTAATTGCTGGGATAACTGTTTCCAGATGTTGATTAGTTGATTTTAAAATTCTTTAAAGGCTTGTCACCAGTGAGGGGGTATTGCAATTCTGTAAGACCTGTTCTGCTGAGAAACTATAAGCATATTTTCAACTGTTTTCTGCACTTTCTGATTAACTAAAACAATAGTTGTTGCATATGCGTTTGTTTAAACCGTGCAACTGTATTTTACTGCATTTTTTAGATTGTCTGCTAACTGAATTCCTGTTAGAATTGTAATTACTGTTTATCTGCTTGTTTTGTTCATTTTACTTATTTGCTGCACTTGAAAAACACTAGCATAGACTAGGTTCAGTATTTTGATGAATCTAGTACTGTTTGTGAACTTTGGAGCTTGTTAAACAGTTTAATGTTTTGTCTGGAGAGGCCACCCTGTGTCCTCATGGGAGGAAGGTACAGTTTGGACTGATTTAGCTAGAGTTACATTTGTAGGGCTCTGTTCAGGGTGTTTTGATTGGATAAGTTGAACTTTGGCTGTTTCCTATTTTTCCTGCTTTAATAAGCCTCTGTTTGAACCGGTTTGTGCTTGTTTGAGCCTGTTTGCACATTGCACAGCATCACGCATTGCTGTGCGGAGAGATTGCCGGTTACAGAACCTGCTCTCTAGTCTTGCAAATATTACCTAAACCAGAGCTGTTCGTGCCTAAACCTACTAATACCTGCCCCTGCTATATTCCCTCTTCAACTGCTGTAGCCAATAAAGGTGTTTGGGGGTGGGATTATTCCTAAGACCATGAGCTGTCAATTTCCCTTCTATTCTCCTGCCAGCTTGGTTGACATGGGTCTACTGAGGCAAAGTAGCAAGTGCCTCAAGTACACTGACAATCCCCTACTTTTAAATCATTCCTGTACCATTTGTGAGAGATGCACCTACACTATGAATCTGGAATCACAGCTGTCTTGCGCAGTCGATAGCAATACAGAGGAGGTTGTCAGCCCAACTACCTCATACTCCTACTCACGACACACAGCATACACATAGACCAGCATATGCGGAGATACTCTCAGAAAATCTGCCTAAACACCAGAGACCTCCAAAACACATACATACTAAACCAACCCTAACACCCAAAACACACAATACACATAATGACACAAACACAAGTGTCTCACCATCAAAGCCCATAAGGCAAAGTACACCCACTCCAAATATCTTGGTCATAGGAGAGCCTGTCGTGAGACAGACAGATGTCCTCCTCACCAGGCTGAACAAGGAGAAAGTTACAGTCAGCTGTCTGTCTGGTGTCAGGATTCATCAGATCACGCAGGCACTCAAGTCTCTCAACAACGTGTACCGTTATGATTCGGTCCTACTACATGTTGGTGTGAACGACCTGAGTCGTACCTCCATGGACTAAATGAGGAGAGACTTTATTGAGCTCTCTGATTATGTGTCACAGGCAGGTATGTCCTTAGCCTTGAGCAGCATATTATCCTTGCCTAGGATGATGCCACAATGTAAACAGAAAATCATTGACTTCAATAATTGGTTTAGTTTCTGGTGTCATTTTAAGGGGATCTAGTTTCTGTCAGCCTGGGATGACATGATTGATGGGTCTCGATGCTTTGCCAGAGATAGTCTTCATCTGTCATCCTTGGTATTTCAGCTACTGGCAAAGGTTCTTGCTACCCCTATAGTGCCTTTCTAGGCAATGTCACAAGGACAAAATAGCATGAAACTGCACTCACTGGAAGCAATCCTCACCTTGGAAGACGCTGACATATGTGCAGTCGTGGAGACCTGGTTCAAGGCAGTGGAGACCACCCCAGCCATACGTCTTACCACACGTTCAGACCATGAATGGAAGGTGTGAAAACTAAAGGAGGTGGTGTATTAATATTCATTAAAGATAAATATACCCCCAGATTGGTTAAACAGTATGATTCCCTGGATACACTTTAAGATACATCCGAACACCATTGTTCTGGGTGATTTTAATTACCCATCGATTGACTGGGTAAATGAATTGTGCTCTAACTCACTTCCCAAAGGTTCCTCAAGTTCATTAATTCCTATACCCTGGACCAGCTGGTGGACACCCCCAACATCTTGGATCTGGTGCTTACCAATAATGGGGACCGCCGTAGCAACCCCACTGTAAAGTCTTCCATTGTTAGATCTCACCACAAATCAGTCTCATTCTAAGTAACTAACACATTGGACCCCCCCCCCCCCACCAATCAGCAACTAAACTAAAAAAACTTCTGCAAAGCAGATTATATCCTTCTAAGGGATGGTATAAATAGCTTCATTGCACATGCCCCCTCAGATGTAACTGAGAACTATGATAAGTCCTACAACAATACTTTTTGGAAACACCTGTATAACTGCATTGATGCGGCCGTACCTGATAGGACCAAAACAAGCTCTTTAAGGAAGAGCAAACCTACCTGGTGGATAACTGCCTTTAACAGGCTTTACAATAAGAGGAAAACATCGTTGCCCAAAAGTAAGAGGGAGTGTGCCCTAAACTGGAAACACTCCCTCCTCAGCTTAAGTAAGCAAATAAGACTTCTTGTGAAGTCCTCCACAGCAAACTATAAATCCAAGTTAGCATCCTCAACTAAGAACAACCATAAAGCATTTTTTAGTTACATCCGTAGCCTAAACAATAAGACAGAGATTTGTGCCGATTTGGTAGTTAATGATACCACATACACTTAGCCTGTGGATATAGCAAACCTATTAGTCGACAGGTTCTGTGAAAACTTCACTCCTCTGTCCCCACTACACATACCCCTTGACATTCCTTATGCCTGTCCACCTCTTTGTATCTCTAGAGAGCAGGTTGTAAATTCCCTTTCTAAGGCCCAAAACACAGACCTAATAACATCTTAGGCCGTGTCTTTCATGGGCTCCAAAAAGAATTAGCAACACCATTGGTTACTCTTTTCAGTCATAGTCTAAGCACTGGCTTCATCCCAGCTGAATGGAAATCTGCCACAGTTATCCCCTTGCACAAGGGTGGTACTTCCACTGACCCTGGGAACTATAGACCTATTAGTCTGACTAGCCTAGTCTGCAAAGCCATGGAGTGAATCATCATGGACCTTATCAACAGAGATATAGGTAATCTTCAAACACTTGACCCTACTTAGTTTGTCAAAAGGAGGTCATGCCTGTTAAACCTGGTGGACTTCTTCAAGACAGTCACCAGAGCCCTGGATGAGGGGAAAACTGTGCATGCAGCCTACCTGGACTTTGGCAAGGCTTTTGACACTATTTCCCACTCAGGGATTACTGCCAAACTCCCCCAGCTAAGTATCAACCCTTATATCGTTTCGTGGGTTGCTAACTGGCTCACTGATAGAACCCATACAGTCAAAATAGGGGAATCCACCTCCAACAGCAGACCCATAACCAGTGGTGTTCCACAGGGATGAGTCCTGTGACGACTACTGTTCGGTCTATTTTTCTGAAGTACAATCAAAATCTAAAGGTTTGTGGCTGACAAAGTTTGCTGATGACTGCAAACTGGGAGCGGTCATAGACTCCCCAAATGATGCCAACATCCCACAAGAGGGTCATACACAAACAAATGATTGGTGCCAAAGTCATGGCCTTAAACTCAATACAAGAAAAATGTGTTATCATTCCTTTCAGTAAGAGTGATGTTCCTGCTAACTACTACATTAATAGAAACACCCTAAGCACACATTCATTGGTGAGAGACCTGGCCACACAGGTTGACAGCAACCTTAGCTTTGATCACCATGCCTCCACAGTAGTAAGAAGGGCATTCTGTATTGGTCATCTCATACATAAGGGCATTGCCTCCAGAAAAAAAGAAGTTAGAACCTCCCTGTACACTTCACTCATCAGGCCAGTAATTGAGTATCATGCCCCTTTTGGTGTGTACCTTTCCAGGCACCTGCAGCAATTGGAGAGTCCGCAGAAGTTTCTCACAGGGAGAATTAAAGGTATTTAGCATCTCTCCTATGTGGATCAGCTAAAATCACTGTCACTTTGCTCTATTTCATACAGACTGCTCAGAGGTGATCTCTGCCTTGTGTATAAGACAATGTCTGACTCTGCTTTTATTGGAAATGCATATATGTAAGTCCAATGGCTCACAGGTTACTCTCTATAAAGACCTTAACCTGGTATGTGACATTAATAGAACCTGCTGGAGTGACAGGTTTGTCTCACATAGGTTACTGCACCTGTGGAACAGACTCCCAATTCATGTCAAGCAGAGCACTTCTTTGGCCCTCTTCAAGCACACTGAGGACAACTGGATGGGTAACCGTAAATTCACCCCGGGGGTTCCACCTGTATCTCTCTTGGACAGGGGCAATAGGTGCTGATTGTGGAAACAAGGGCAGAACTTGGCTAGGCTTGTAAAAGCCATTAGCCTACTAACTTCCTATGATTCTGTGCTGCTTCAGCAAAATTGTAATTTTGTCAAACCTCTTTCCGCTTAATTGTGTCAGCATAATAAGTTATTTTCTGGTAGCAGAAGAAATAAAATGTCAGGATGAAAAAAAAAAGCAGTCATTTAGACTCTATACAGAGTTTATAATCGTATCATCAGTGAGTATTGGTGCTAAGTGGGCATGGTGAAAATTCTGATGCTGTATGCTGATGCTCACAGCTGGTGAGACTACATGGTTTGCATTTGTTGTGAGACACACCCTTGCAGATCAGACATTACAGTGATTGATTGATTATTTATTTGTTTTACTGGGGTAGTGCACTGATATCAGTGGACAATTTGCAGGCACAGCCCAGGTGAATTGGATCATATACGAAATGAACAAACATACTCATATTTACAAGGATATGCTGTAAAACATGTACATACTTACAGATGTGAAAATTACAAGGATGTGCTGTAAAACATGTACATATTTACAGATGTGTAAATATGCTGCTGCATGTAGTTCAAGAAGCAGCTTACGAAATCAAGACATGGATGGAAAACTAGGAGTTTACACGAGTGTAATTTTTTTAGACCTTTGTTTTTCTCTTGTCTCTCGTCTGTCATCATCTTCTTTCGGCTGTTGCCGTTAGGGGTCACCACAGCGAATCATCTGTTTCCATTTCTTCCTGTCCTCTGCATCTTGCTGTGTCACACCAGCCACCTGCATGTCCTCTCTCACCACATCCATAAACCTTATCTTAGGCCTTCCTCTTTTCCTGTTACCTTCATCCTTAGCATCTTTTTCCCAATATACTCAGCATCCCTCCTCAGCACATGTCCAAACCAACGTAATCTTGCCTCTCTGGCTTTGTCTCCAAACCTTCCAACCTGGGCTGACTCTCTAATATACTTATTCCTAATCCTGTCTACTCTCGTCATACCCAGTGCAAATCTTAACATCTTTAACTCTGCCATGTCCAGCTGTCGTCTATGCTGCTTAAAAATGATTCTTGGGCAGGTATTGGAGTACATATTGTCCTATTATCTTCTTGTTAGCAACCTTCATGCCTTGTTGATGGGCTGTGGGAACCTGGCAGCTGCCTGTATCTCAATGATTTTAAAAGCAATATTGTTGAGTTCACAGTGAGTTCACAGGCAAGAACTCTTCAAATTAATAATTCATCAAAATAAGGAAATTTTATAGCCGGGTTTTGTGTTTGCTCAGTAAAGTAATTTGAAGTATGGAATTCCTACTGCTCCGCTTCTGTAGCTGCTTTTTTTGGTTGGTACATTTTTTACTTGCAGGTAAACTCCCTTATCTTCCCCTACAGCCCTCTAATTTAAGTAGTCTTGACTGTAAGGTCACATAGCCTCCAAGTGGAGTACACTCTTTGTCCCCATAGGAACATCTTTAAATAATCTACTGTTCTATTGTTCTGTATTGCTATGAACTACATACTCATTCAAGTTCATTTTAGTCAGCTCCACTTTGATGGCTTACCCATTGATTAATTGGCATGAAGTGCCTTAGGTAATCTTATTCATTCTTTGTCCTTGGCAGACTTCAGAATTTTATCGTGGGTGATAATCCCTTAAACTAGTTATTTAACTGAAAGACGTTAGTGGTAGTATAGTTCATTTGGTTTCCCTCAGAAGGACTCCTTCATCATTTATTATGTATCGTATTAAACTGTATTACTTGGTGTGTTCATAGTTTAAAGAGCAAGTGGAAAATGTAGTAAGAGTTGTGAAAACAAGACTAATGTGAATAATTCTAGAATATTAATGGCTGTCATTCTGGGACAAAGAGCAATGGGTGTTAATGAAGAATCCTACTTCAAAGGCGGCCCTGACTGTGGTATGTAGATGTCTGTGTACCTCCTACACTTAATGTATTCAGAATATCCTTATTTATATGCAACAGGTGGAGGTATGCAGTTCTTCGACCCTTTCCCTAATGGAGAGCTGTATGCTAAACAGCAGTGATTGAGGCTGTCTGCAAATCATCAGTCTCCAGAAGTTGCTTCCCACTCACAACTTGATAGCACTTGAAGCCACTGCTGAACTTCACCACAGCCACATCACAAGAAGTTATGGCTATCACTGCCTCTACTGTAACACTGATAGGCGAGTTAAAGACCTTAGCAGATGTCTTTGGTGGTGCTTTCCCCTCTTGGTCTGCATGACAGTGATCATTACTCCCTCTCCACTGTGGCAGCACCCTTAGGCTCTGTGCATTTAGGTGGTTTTCGGGGTCCATGCTCTTGAAATCCTCCACTTACATCCCTTCCTGTTATCAGTCTGGATATTTTATCTGCCTCTCCTTTTTTTTTGTGATTGGTGTCTCTTATTTGTTTCCCCCCGCCAATTCAGCCTGTCAGCAGTTTGTTTCCTTACTCCCTCCACCTAGGCCTGTCTGAGATGTGTTCTCTGTTTCCCCAACCTGGCTTGTCAATAATTAGAGGACCATCTTTTCACACACACACAGACACACACACACACGCACACACACCAGTGATTAAGTCCTGTGCCCTCTTTACCATCTAAGCAACAACTTCTGTTACTGTGTTTATTTGTATTCCCCACTAGCAGAGGTGGAATTCCTTGCCCTTCCACTAACCTTAGTTTCCCCAAGTGTGTCTGACTGGTTTGCCCCTATACTCCTAGAAATGCTTTCTGTTAAGTTCTGGTGCAAAACTGTTGCCCCTAATGGAACACTGTCAGTATTGTAATGGAATGCATAATGATTCTGTTTGTAAAATGCATCTGTCAGTATGATATAAAATAACCAGTTTGATGCATTACACTGTAGTGCCCTAGCCAATGCAACGATCTTGCTTCCTCTTGTCCCATATTATTCTGTGGCACCATCCCCTGGCCTGACAACCCAACATGAGTAGCGCGTGTTCATGAGTCCTGCTCCAACAGTTTGACATAAAACTAAAAATACAGTAAACTACATCACCTCTTTTTTGTATTTCATTGTTTCTGCAAATCCATTACAAAAGTGATTTGTAAAACAAGGGGAAGCTGATTTAAATTAGCAGTACATTGCTTAAATAACTTTTGGAAATCTACATGACAGCTGTATGAAATAAAGTAAATCAATTTAAAAAATAAAAATTAAACATAGGACTATCAGCAGAATTAACTCTGAGAGGGGCAGTGCATTAAAATGGCATCTGTTATTAAAAAACTTTAACATTTCTTCCTTAAATAGTACCATGATCGAATGATTGAATTTACCTCACATACAAAACTACTTGGCATGACAGTCGACGACCGTCTTAAATTTGATTTACATATCCACAACAGCATCAAGAAAACCCATCAAAAACTAAGCACCCTACACAGAGTAAGGAAATTCCTTACAGACTCTGCCAAGGTAACTCTAGCTACTACTTACCTCTTACCATCTCTCCTACATGGAGCCCCTATCATGACCAACCTACAAACCTCACTTAGTTCTAAACTTGAACAATGAAAGTTGCCAGATTCGCTTGCAGCAAACCTTACTGTACACACTACTGTTTAACACTAAAAACACATAACTGTCTCAAGCTTACTTACCACCTATCTTATTCTTACCTCAGCTTAACCAATAAACTCATCCATGCCCAATCTGCCTGCACAGCAGGTAGACCCCACCTCCAATACCATTTTCCAAGCTGTTCCTGTTTGTCAAGTAATAAACAACTGCATGTCATCAACAAATCGTAAAGGGCTGCTGAGGTCAGTCTCTATTCCAGTAGTGCAGATAGAACATGGAATACAATTCCTATATCAGTCAGGTCTATCACACACCTTCTTTTTTTCAAACAGTTACTAAAAGACTTCCTCTCTGCCTCCTGGCTTTGTCCCTGCTCCTTATGTGGGACATAGCTCTTTAACACCCTTCATCACCTTTCTTATACCTCCCTTTAAAGCACTAAATCACTTAACCTGCTTATCCCCTTCACCTTACTTTATTGTACTTCTTAAACTAAAACTATTATGCCTACTTCTAATTAGCTCAGTCAAATTACTGTTCCATCGCTACTTCTCTGTTAACTCTCATACTTGCTAATATTTAATACCTACCTGTGATGTGTTTCTTAAATCACGCCTACCTGTCTTATACACCACTCTTCTGTTTGCAAAGTCTCAGTGCATGGCTTGTAAATTTAATGTTTTTGTATATCAATACAAATTTTGTTATACTGACTATTGTGCTATGTGTTCACTGAAACTGCCTTAGAAAATTTGTTATTGTGAAATTACTGATTGCATTAAATGTGGTACTGTGGAGCTTTTTCCTAGGGCCTTCACTGAAAAAGGGCACCTGTGCCCAGTTGGACTTTCCTGGTAAACAAATATTAATAAATATGTAAATGCGTTACTGAACAACATTTTAAGGTTTGGTTTCTTTCTCTAGGCACGCCTTGATCTTGAACTGAAGAAAACACCAAAGTTGAAGAAGTTTTGGAGTCTTATAAGAAAGAGCGATGAAAAACTAAGTGAGAAAGCTAGAGAACAGTATGTATTTGACTTAAGTTACAGACAAATTATAGTTATGAATCTGTGATGTATGTCATGATAAAAATGGCTACGTACGCTTGTGTTATTTGACTTCTTTAGTGTCACTTTTAATCTGTTTGCTTATTTTTGTTATATTCTTCTTTTTGAAATAGTAGGTTTGTGACAAGTGTATACATTTTTCTCCTTGAAAACATTAAATATTGTTTCCAATAGTCTGACAGTCTACATAATTACAGAAAACTCCTTTAGTTCACCTAACATGCCTCATTTGAGGTGGTACCAAATCATTAACCTGTAAGCTTCTGGACATGTTATAAACAGCTCAGAAGTGATAACTGAAGAAAAGGTACAGGGTGGTCTCTCGATCTGCAGTAACAGAATGTGCATAATATTGCAATGTGTCTTTTTGAGGAATATATTGGTATCATTGTTTTGGGTAACTTCTTTACAATGAACTGTATTACAGAATTTGCAGGTACTAATGTTGACGATTTAGCTGTTTTTGCTTCCTTGCTGTATTTCCAAAATGTTTAGCACATTGTAATCAATTTTTTAGGAATGTGGAAATGGTATCTTATGATATTGTGATGTCAAGCTTCGAAGACACATGTACAGTTGCTTGTGGAAGCTTAATGAGAAATGTGTAATTTCAAGTAGTTATATTCTACTCTTTAAAGAGGGAGAGCAAGCACCTATGTTAAACTGAAGTTTACACTCTTTTGTCCAGTCTGAATTTATACCAACACAGCGTACTTGAGTTTTGAATAGCTTTTTGTTAGTTTGAACAGAACCAATAGCTGCAGTTGTGCTCTTTTAATCACTAACATTTTATTCAAAAAGATTCCAGAGACTATGAAATGTATTACATGTTGCCTTAATAACTCCGTACACACAGAATTTTGAGTAAATTGCATGAAACGATTACGAGAAAAACATTCTAGCAAAAAAAAAAGAAAATAATTTAAAAAATTGAGTTTAGACAAGTAATGAAAGGATTACATAGTAGAGCTTTTATTATCCTCGTCACCTCTCTCCAAGAATGTTGTTTTCTCTGAACTTGATGTTACTTTATATTTTAAGAGCATGTGTTATTTCATTGAGTCTGCAGCCTTAATAAAATATGAAGTCTTTTAAGCTGAAAGAAAATGGATGATCATCAAGGAAGATTCCACCAATTTAATTTGGTATTTCTATGAATTACGAAACGATGTATAGTATAAAAGATGTATTGCTTAGCAACTAAAAGAGGTACATCATATCATCATCATCCACAAAAGCCATTATTTAGCTTTTATGCCATAAATGGCTGGAAAGAGAATAGAATAGTTTTAGAGTATACAGGCAAAATAGAGTTTATTAATGCAAATTAAGTAAATAAGGGGATAGAAAACATTCTTGCCATGTGCCTGCATTAATGCTATTAGTATCTGACTTGTAAAATTAATAGCTAATATTGTAGTCAGGCTTTGATATAGCATCTCAGGTGTCCTAATTAAAGCTTGGGGAAGAACAACAGAGTGGAAAGGTCCAAATAGCAAATTCATATAATTTATTGAAGGCTTTAGAGGCATCCGCTGCCATGTGAAACATGCAAAGTTTGTCTTAACTTATGTTAGCAAGATAGATAGATTCTAAAGTCAAAGTGGGATCCTGAGGGTGTTAGATGTGCTAAAGTACATTTGGTCTGAAATGGTGTACTGTGTATTGCGTCATACTTTTACCTGTTTCTGCTATGGTTAAGGCCAGTTTTTATATCTAGATGTATAATATTACTTGATTTGTAATCCTTAATATTTTGAAGGTCAAGGAGAGCAATGCATCATTTACTGTTCTCTAACTGTTCTACATCAGCATTACATACTTCTGCTTACTAAACCATGTCTGAGTGTGTTCCTCAGCTCAGTGGCATAGAAGGATAAAGCTTCAACAAAGACCTAGATGACCAGAGTTTCAGTCACAGCTCAGTTGCTGGAAGATACAGACAAGGGAGGACAGGAGTAAGCTGCATGCACCAGTTATCCCATTTTGGGGGGAGAAGGTTACTGGTGACACTGGTTGGCTAATTGCTATCATGTTAGTGGTGGTTTAGTGGCATCAAAATGGCCAGCATCAGGAATGTGGACTGTAAAATTCCAAACTGGTGTCTGTAGCTCTCATTGCATGTTTATGGATGCATGCAAATGCACAAAGATGGTGGGACATGCTCCACTGTGATGCAGATGCTCAACTAAATCACCAGGGATGAGGTTAAGACTTTATTAGAAATGTTGGGATTGCGAGGATGCCATCAAAGGCACAAAGCAATTCCACTGCTGCTTGGAATATGGTCCTTCCAGTCAGCTGTCACCCTACAGGAAATTAATGGTTTCAGTGCCATTAGGGACAAGTGTGATGGTCAACAGACACAGTGGAAAAATGTGTACAGGAAAAAACTTGTCTAGGAATAGCATTTTGATTGTACAGACTAGACTGAGCCAGTGTTGTAATCCATGTTTGACATATGTAGAACATGTATAGATCAGTGTGTAAAACACAACAAGCAGTTTTAGTTTAAGTGGATGGATATTTATTTCGAATTAGGGAATAGAGTTGTGTTCATTCCACTGCGTATACAGCTCATAACCCATGTTTTCATTTTACTTTCTACAGGCCGTTTTACCATAGCTTAGATTGTTAAACTGTTTGGTACCATTGTTGTTGTATATGAAACTTTTTTTCACTTTTCATGCTTTTATGCTTATTTTCACTTTATGCTGGGTGCATTTTGTTTACCACATATTGATGCTTGGACAGCCTAGAAATTACAGTGAGTGGTGCTTCTGCACTTTATGTTGTAGCCCTGCTGTCAGTCCCTGCAATTGTAAGTGAAAAAACTTTTTTCTCTCTTTTGCTTTCCTTTAGAGCAGATCAAGAGAGGAGATTTCTTTCAAGGCTAATCAAGAAATTCCATACTGTACTGAAATTAATTCCTCCTTCAGGTAATTAATATTTCCTTTTTACGTGAGACTCTTGCACTGTTAGAATATTTATGTATTTGCTTCATGCTGGTTACTTTGGATATACTGGCCGTAAATGATCGTTGTCA
Organism: Protopterus annectens; assembly: GCF_019279795.1. Taxonomy (NCBI): domain Eukaryota; kingdom Metazoa; phylum Chordata; order Ceratodontiformes; family Protopteridae; genus Protopterus; species Protopterus annectens. The sequence goes on from NC_056737.1 coordinate 101,723,590, forward strand.
GATATAATGCGGACCAGCCTTAGGATTTGGAAAGAACCTCTTACATGAACATAAACCAAGTTGCAGTTTTAGAAGTTAAATAAAACGTGATTCGGAGATAAGCTTAACTGGTTTAATTTCTCAAAGTGTTTTGTTTTTTTCTGATACCATGACTGGAATGGGCCTGTTTCCTAAGTCAGAGGTTTGATAAGAATTCATGAAATTAGTATTAGGCTCATAGGTTCATACTAGGCTATCTGCCCCGGGGGCAATTATAAGCCTAGCCCGATTCTGTATGGCTTACGCCACCCCTTGATTTGAGTATACTGTGCCCTTTTTAAGGTTTCGTTTACTGTGCCTCTAATAGTGACACGGGAGTAATCCCTGGGACAAACCTACGATCCCCCATCCACCTATCGAGATTCTTCTTGAAGAGATTCAGTGAGGTGCTCTGCCTCACATGAACTGGAATTCTATTCCAGAGCGAGGGGAGCCTCTGGGTTATGAACCTGTCCCTCCAGCAAGTTCCATTTATTTCTGTGCTGAGGTTCAAGTCCCTCGAGCGTGTGGCTCTAAGGGATTTAGATTTACTGAGGTGGAGCATGTCCATTAATTCTGGATTTGACATAGCTTTGTATGTCAGGCATAGATCGCCTCGAAGTAGGTGGTATGCAACTGAGTAGAGCTGGATTTTTTTTAACCGAGCAGCACATGGCATCTGTTTGAGACCCTTGATCCTCTTGGTGAGATACTTTTGGGGTCTTTCTAATTGCTGCAGGTGTTGGGAAAGGTACATCCCAAAAGGGGCATTGTATTCTATGATGGGCCTGATGAGGGATGAATAAAGGGGCACGATTACCTCTCTTGATCTAGATGTGAAACCCTTCGTGATGAGGTGGGCTATGTAGAAGGTCTTTCTAACCACTTTGGCAATGTGGTTTTCAAAGGAGAGATTGCTATCAACTTGGGTCCCCAGGTCCCTAATAGCTTTCTCTGTACTTAATGGGTTTCCGCCTATGTGGTAATTTGTGGGCACATTGTTTTTGCCAAAGGGTATGACTATACATTTTTTGGCATTTAGCTTTAAACCATGGCGCTGGCTCCAGTTATCTGTCTCTGTGAGACCTTTTTGAAGGATGTTTGTGTCAGCTGGAGAGTCTATTATGGCACCCAGTTTGCAGTCGTCTGCGAACTTGGTGAGCCATAGTCCTCCCATGTTTGCCTGTACCTCGGAAAAGTATATACCGAACAAGAGTGGTCCCAGGACAGAACCCTGTGAGACACCACTTGTGACCGGTTTCGAGTCTGACATGGCTCCAGCAACTCTCACTCTGTGGGTTCTGTCTTTGAGCCAGTTTGCGACCCATCTTGTGACATAGGGGTTTATATGTAAGTTGGATAGCTTATCTATGATGCCCGAGTGGGGTATTGTGTCAAATGCCTTTGCAAGGTCCAGATAGGCTGTGTGGACTACCTTCCCTTCATCTATGGCTTTGGTGACTGTTTCGAAGAAGTCATCCAGGTTCAAAAGGCAGGATCTGCCCGAACTGGGTAGGATCTAGTGTCTGTAGGTCCCCAATGTCTTTGTTTATGAGCTCCATGATTATCCTCTCCATAGCCTTGCAGACTAAGCTAGTCAGGCTTATGGGGCGATAGTTTCCAGGGTCCGTAGAGGCTCCACCTTTGTGGAGTGGGACCATTGTTGCTGTACACCATTCTGTGGGCACATATCCTGTAGTGAGGCTGAGATTGTATAGCTGTTTTATTTGAGGGATTAGTTCCTCTTGGAGTTCATGTAGGATGCAACCTGGGACGCCATCTGGTCCCATGGAAGTATTGTTTCAGTCTTTGATATTAACCAAGACTGGTCTTCTTGGCACCTTCAGTGTGCCCAGAATTGCCTCCTACTGCAGTTCATATGGGGTTACATGTATTGGTAGCATGTTTAAGTACAATTGTAAATTCTTTATTAGTCCTGTTGCTACTGTTATTAATGGAACTGGGTACATTATTCTCATTTCTACTTGCATATCCTGGCATTTTGTGACTGTCATAGGTTCATAGCTAGGTACTAGGTTATTGGCCCTAGGGTCTATATAAGCCTAGCCAAAAAGGTACCTGGCTTTTGCCACCCAAGAAAATTATTTTCATGTGCCCCTTTCAAGCAGAGCCACATAAGTGATCCCTGGGGTGAATTTCCTATTTGCCATCCAATCATCAAGATTGTTCTTGAAGAGTGCTAATGAGGAGCTCTGTTTGACATAGATAGGTAGTCTGTTCCAGAGTATGGGAAGTCTCTGGGACAGGAATCTATCCCTCCAGCATGTTCTGTTTATTGTGGTGACAAGGTTTAGGTCCTTACAGCGTGTCGCTCGGAGGGATTGGGATTTCTTTAAGTGGAGCATGTCCAACAACTCTGGGTTTGACATAGCTTTGTATGTTAATCGCCTCTGATTAGGCGAAATGCGACTGAGTAAAGCTGGAGTTTTTTGAGACGGTCTGCGTAGGGCATCTGTTTGAGGCCAGTAATCCTCTTTGTGAGGTATTTCTGTGGCCTTTCCAGTTGTTGTAGAAGATGTCTTGTGAGGTACATACCAAAAGGGGCGCTGTACTCTATAATGGGTCTAATGAGTGATGAGTAGAGGGGAACAATGACATCTTTTTTTCTGGATGAGAAACCTTTTGTGATGAGGTGTGCCACGTAGAAGGATTTCCTGACCATTGCGGCGGTGATTATCAAAGGAGATACTACTGTCCACCTGTGTCCCAAGGTCTCTTATCACACTTGTAGACGACCACCTATGTTGGTAGTTCATGGGTACAGAGTTTTTACCAAAGGGGATGACAATGCACTTTTTGGCATTGAGCTTCAGGCCATGGCTTTGACACCAGGCTTCTGTCTCAGTGAGGCCCTTTTGTAGGATGTCCACATCGTTAGGAGTTGCGATTATGGCTCCTAGTTTGCACTCATCTGCAAACTTCATTAGCCAAAGACCTTCTGTGTTAGCCTGTACTTCAGAGAAGTAGATACCAAACAGGAGAGGACCCAGGACTGAACCCTGTGGTACTCCACTTGTCACTTATCTGAAGTCGGACTTGGAGTCTGCTACTTTCACAGTGTGGGTTCTGTCCATGAGCCAGTTAGCAACCCATCTTGTGACATAGGGATTTATACCTAGTTTTGTGAGTTTATCTTTAATTCCAGAGTGGGGGATGGTGTCGAAAGCCTTGGCGAGATTTGGACAGGCTGTGTGAACCACCTTACTTTCATTTATGGCTTTGGTGAGTGCTTCAAAAAAGTCAATTAGGTTTAGGAGACATGATCTGCCTTTTACAAATCTGAGCTGGGTGGGGTTCACAGTTTGGAGATTACCAATGTCTTTGTTTATGAGTTCCATGATGATACGTTCCATGGCCTTTGCAGACCAGGCTCGTCAGGCTAATGGGGCAGTAGTTCCCAGGGTCCGTCGTGGCTCCCCCTTTGTGGAGTGGGATAACTGTTGCGGGGCACCTTTCAGTGGGCACAAAGCCTGAGGTGAGGCTATGATTGAACATGGTACGTAGGTGGGGTGCCAGTTCGTTCTGTAGTTCATGTAGAACACAACCTGGGATATTGTCAGGTCCCATGGATGCTGTGTTCTTGGCTTTGGAGAGTTTTTTTTTTACCTGTGCAGTTGTGATTACAGGAACTTTGCATTCTTCCAGTATAGAGATGGGCCCTCTAGGGGGTGAGAGGAGGGTAAAGTTAGCACTGAACCTATCTGCTAGGATGTTGGCAATATTAGTTGGTTCTCTATCTTTAGTGCCATTGTGCTATAACTCAGAGCAGATCTGAGTGTTGCCATTGAGATTCTTGACCTAGCTATAGAATGCTTTGTGGTTGTTCTTAGAGTCAGTGGCAATTTTATTTTCGTAACTAGCTTTGGAGAATTTTATGAGGGATCTCAGCTTCTTACTGAGGCTGACCAGGGAATTCCTCCAGTCATGGGATTTTACCTTTTTTTGCAGCAGTTTCTTTCTTCTGTTGTAGAGTTTGTTTATGGCAGAGGACCACCAGATTGGCTTCCTTTTTTTGGAGGATAGCATGTTGGTTCTGTTAGGGATAGCACGATCCATGCACTTGTGTAAGTGCTTATAAAGTGCATTTGTGTAGGATTCAGCAATCGTACCTCTGTTGTCCGTCTGAATGGCTATCATGAAGTTTGCCACTTCTGTCTTAAGAAGTGTGAAGTTGGCTTTGGAGAAGTTTTTTCGGTGGTTTCCCTAATGGGGGGTGGGGGCAGGATGTGGATGTCTAGGGTGATTAGCTTGTGGTTGGATCTGGCCAACGAGGAATTGACCTCTGGAGTGGAACACCAGTCACCCATGCTGGTAATGAACAGGTCTAGGATATTGCTGTCCCTAGTGGGGGTGTGAATAAGTTGATCCAAGGTGTTGGAATTTATGAATTTCAGAAAACTTTGAGCAAAAGGGTTGGTACATGAGTTGTTTTCCCAGTTAATGGTGGGGTAGTTGAAATCGCCCATTATTAGGGTGTTGGGTTGTACCCTAATATGTTCCAGTGTATCAAGAAATAAGGAGTGGGAATCCTGGGGCATGATGGGGGGTCTGTAGCAAGCTACAGTTTGGATTGCGGTCTTGCCCAGAGTTAGTTGCACTTGGATAATCTCGGATGCATTATGCTGTGCAGCTAGCTTGGAGGTGTGGATATCCTTAATGAATATGGACACGCCTCCGCCTATAGTCCTTCGGTCCATGTAAAGTGGCCGAAAGGTGTGGTATGAATTATAGCCTGGTAATGCAGGGGTGCTCTCTGGTGCTTTGAACCAGGTCTCTGTCACTGCACAGATATCTATGTTCTCCATTTTAAGGAGTGTCTCGAGTGAGTGCATTTTGAGGTTTAGACTTCTAGCATTGAGTGCCATTACCCTCAGATTTTGCTTGCTTGTACCTGTTACAGTGGTGGATTTGTCATTTGAACTTTGCCTAAAAAAGGCACTATAGGGGTGGCAAGAGCCTTAGCCAGTATCCGGAATCCCAAGGGTGACAGGTGCAGGCCCTCTCTGGCAAAGCATCGTGGTCTGTCGATCATGTCATCCCAGGCAGACAAACAATGGATCCCCTTAGAATGACACCAGAAGCTTGGCCAATTGTTGAAGTCAGTTTTGTCCTTGTACTGTGGTATCATTCTGGGTGATGGCAGGATGCTACTCAGGGCTAGGGTCATACCTGCCTGGGCTACAAGATCGGAGAGCTCCTCCATGTCTCTTCATGTAGTCCAGGAAGGTACGTCTCAAGTCATTCTCACCAACATGGCCAATGACAGAGTCATATTTGTACTTGTTGTTGCGTGACATTAGTGTGTGCCTTATGTGGCAGATCCTGGCACCCGACAGGCAGCTGACAGTTACTTTCTCCTTGTTTAGCCTGGTGAGTGGAACATCAGTGTGTGTGACTATAGAGTCATCTATGACTAAAGTGTTGGGAACGTTGTTATGCCTTATGGGCTGTGGTTGAGTGGCACACTGAGTTTGTGGGCTATGTGTCATTTGTGTTGTGTTGGGGGTGGAGTTTGCTTGTGTTTCTGCTTTGGAGGTCCCTGTTGCTTGGGCAGGTTTTTATTGACAGCCTCCGTGAATGTTGGTGTGTGTTTTGTGTTTCTCTGTGTATGTTGTGGTGGTGTAGGTTTTGAGGGGCTATGTGATGAGTGTGGTGTGGTGCAAGTGTTTGCCTTCTCCTCTTGACTGTCTAGTCCAGTCTTGGTTGAAGAGAGCTTTGCTTCCAGTTTGGCTGTATAAGTGCATCTCTCACAGGTTGTAGTGTTGGGTAGGAGGAGAGGGTTGTCTGTGTACATGAGGCAATTGCTGCATTACCCCAAGATGCCCAGATTCATCAGGCAGACAGGAGAAAACACCGGCAGCTGACCCTTAGACATGCCTGGATAGGTGCTTATTTATTAAGTACTAAAAACTGCTTTTCTCTAGACAAGTGAGGAAAGTTGAGTGCTGTAGTAATTTGTAGCTTATTTAGTGCTTACGAGTTCTGAACAAGTGCTGAGCTCAAAGAAACAGATTTGAGTGCTGAGACTAAAAAAAACTGCCTAGTTCTAAGAAACAAAATTAAGCTAGAAGGCTTCCCTCCAACACAGAAAGGCTTGGGAGCTCAGAAGCTTACAAATAGTCCTGGATACAGTAAATCTGTATGTGGACTAGACTGTAAGGAAACAAGCTTAATTTTTTTTTCTTTCCTTCCCAGATGCTCTCTTTGTACAGAGTAGGAGTGCCTGAAATCAGAATATGATTTCACCGCACTCAGTTGAGTGAGCAAATGAGATGGGCCTAGGAGGAGTATCCAAATACAAATTTACAAGAGGGGCATGCAGTTTCAAAGCCACCAAGATTAACACCAAAACAAGAATAGGGAAGGTGGGTGGGAACTAACTGTAGAGACACAGAGCCACAATTTTCAGTTCTATCAATTTTCAGTGAGAAACAAAAATAAATAAAAATGCAGTACTATATGGAAAAGTGCTGATAAAAGTGTACTTAAATTTGTTTATACGTCCAGTTGATTGCATGCAGATCTTAGCCGGCCAAAGCTAAAGTATTTAGCAGAAAAAAAATGCGCCACTTATATAAGGCAGGACAGCCCCTAGGCTAAAACACAGAATCTCAAAGTGAAACTACCCCCCCCCCTCCACTGCTGTCAATGGCTGCACTTCTAACACAAGCTCTCTGTAGAGACACAGAGACACAATTTTCAGTGAGAAACAAAAATAAATAAAATGCAGTACTGTATGAAAAAGTGCAGATACAAGTGTACTTAAATTTGTTTATATGTCGAGTTGATTGCAGGCAGATCTTAGCCGGCCAAAGCTCAGGTGTTTAGCAGAAAAAAAATAAAATGTACAACTTATATAAGGCAGGACAGCCCCGAGGCTAAAACACAGAATATCAAAGTGAAACTACCCCCCCACTGCTGTCAGTGGCTACACTTCTGACACAAGCTCTCTGTAGAGACACAGAGCCACAATTTTCAGTTCAGTTCAGTTAATATTCAGAGAGTAACAGCAATAAATAAAAATGCAGTACTGTATGAAAAAGTGCAGACAAAAGTGTACTTAAATTTGCTTATATGTCCAGTTGCTTGCAGACAGATCTTAGCCGGCCAAAGCTCTTTTTGTACCTGATTGGAATGATTGGGTGTAGCAGTTTCAGTGGTAATGCTTCTTTTCTTAACTCATTAACACCTATATGGTGTGAAATATCTCACTTGTAGCAGTCTGCACACATTTTGCATTCCACAACATTTTCTGAAAAATAAAATTAAACTGTGTAACTTAAATGTAGATATTTTGTGAAAAATAAAAGCTGTTAAAACTGTAAAAATATCAGTTATCAGTAAGAAGTATTGTTTACAATGATAATAGTCAGTGCATTATACCTTTCCATAAATACCATATTATAATGCACACCCCCAATACATTTTTGCTAAATGTTCACAAATTACCATATATTGGAAGCTGTACAAACTAAACAAATTGTTAGAACATTTTTTGTTAACCAGAAATAAGCATTCATGTGACAACAAAAAATTCCTCTAAGTGCATGTTTATTGAAATATTTACAAATATATGAAAACATATGTTTAATTGTATAATTAATATAAATAACACTGAGTATCTCTCAAAATGTGCAACTTAAATTAAAGTACAGATATCAAATAGAGTTTCATTCAACATCTATTACATCATGCAACAGTTTATATGTCACTTGGTGCCTGAAGTATTAAATACATATGGAAATATTATTTATATTTGTAATTACTAACAAACAGCTAGTACTATCTCAGGCATAGTGTGATATAAATGGATATCAGCAATTAATTGACAGTTAATTTTCCTGTTTGCCACTATGCCATATCACAGCATTACCCCTCCATATAGAGCTCTCAGTTATGAAAATATGAGCATAAACATGGATATAGGAATAGTAAGTGACAAACAGTGATAGATTTCTCTACTACAGAACTTTTCTCTACTACAGGACTTTAAAGATTTTAGTGTCATTTTGTTAGTTACTCATTGCACTTAGTAATACAGCCTATTATTAGCTGTTAAGTCATTTAGTTAACTCAGACCCTACAAAAAATCTGGATGCCATAAGGAGCTGTGGGTGTGAACTGAACATGTACAAAAAGGTACAATAGACTTGAGTGAGTTAAAGTCTGGCAGCTGTTGAAGAGGGCTAAGGTTGTTTTAATCCCATCAGCCTTCATTTGTTTACTGTTTGATCTTGACCAAGTTACTTAATCCGACATAGCTTTCAGTTCAACACTGAAAAGGGACTGTGTGTCCAGTGGGCATACCTGGTTAACAAATATGTATTATTATTATTACTAATTATTATTATTAACTGCTATATCTGTTTATGAACTGTTGGTAATAGGTAATCTCGTATGATTATGAACATCATTCTCTGTAATGCTTTGTAGTGCATGTTTCCATTGCTTCTCAGCTGTTTATGTATTGCTGTATTTGCACAGGACCCAATGCAGTAGTCTTGGTGCCTCTGGGAAATCCTTTACCCATACCAGTTAGTTGAATTTGACCAGTTATGAATGAGGAATTGGTAAAGCTTGTCTTATCAAAAATAAATCATAATTCAGATGCAGGAACTGAAAGACGTAATAGATATTTTTTAAAAGGAATATCTGAAAAGCTGATTTCATGTTTGATGTGTTTGTTTCAAAGACTTTTTGAGGAGGCATGTGTTCCCAAAATGTGGAAAGAAGCTACATTAGTACCTGTTTTGAAAAGTAAACCAGCATATAAGGTAGAAAATTACTGACCTGTTAGTTTGACTTTCATACTGGGTAAATGTTTTGAAAGGTTTTGTGGCTTTCCTGGAATCAAGTCTTAGATTTTGGCTTTGACATTTATCAATATGGTTTCCTTTCAGGTAGATCATATGTTATTAACTTGATAAGTTTTTATGAAAATATTGTTAGTTCTTTGGACAGTTGGATACCTTTGGATATTTTTTGGGATTTGGTTAACACTTCTGATTCCATTCCTCATGAAACAGCTGCATGTATTTTAGATAGTCTGGTTATGTAGCTAAATGGGTATCAAAATAGTTATTAGGCATGACTTGTAGAGTAGGAATAAAAATTTGTTATTCTGATTATATAATTATGGTAAGGGGTATGCCCCAGGGTTCTGGTTTGGGGCCATTGTTTGGTTTAGTGATGACTGAATGTCTATAGTCAGATTTTATATGGTTAATTAAGTTTGCGGATGACATTAAAATAGGTCAGACAGTAACTAATTTCAGTGATTGGTATTTATTCCAAAAACATTTGAATAACTTGTATGAATGGGTAGCAATTAAAAGTATGAAATTTAGTGATGGTAAGTGTACCATTTTACATTTTGGTTGCAGTAATAACCAGTATCTATATGGTTTGGACAATCAAAGTTGTGCTTCTTCTGAAGTGATAAAATATGTGGTTATTGATATGGTTATTGTGGTAGATATGAACTTGAAATTTGAAGCAAATGTGACAAATATAATTGTGATGTGAGGCATTGCCAGCTGTGCCAGGAAAAGTAGGGCAGAGGATGTATAACATATGCCAGCAGAGGTAGATGAAATTTTGTAAAGAATTGTATGTCATTTGTATATCAAACTGATTTGTATAGGTGTTTGTGTTGAAAAATGTATTTGTAAAGCTGCTTGTGTTATAAATGTACCAACAGTGTGCTCTGCTGGACAGAAAAATAAATTTACATGTTTTATTTTAACTGGTTAAATGTATATGTTTTAACAGAATATAGTGGAAGGGAAGAGGTTAATATCAGTCCACTTGACTTTGAAAAATAGTAAGAAATTAAATTACTTATTTAGACCATAAAGATTGTATCTTACAGTTCTGGTTGCAGCCAAAGGCACAATGTCTGGAACACAAGCACTAGGAAGCCTTCTGTATTGGTTTTAGCAGTAAACTAATTGCTACTCTGGAAGGGTAGAAGTTTGAAAGTGTTTTATAACTTGCCGGTGCTGCAGCAGATTTTAGGAAGGCTCTCTCTGTGTGTATTATTGACACACATGCTAAATCCTGACAGCTTCTAGCTAAGGGGGGAGCATGGGAACTAGAAGTCAGATGACCAAATGTATGTGATGTCACTCTGTAATCCATCACTAAAAATGATGTTTTAATACGAGGTGAGACTGAAGTCTCATTGCAGTCTATTTTTGTAACCTGAAGAGGAAGGACCCCCTCACCTACTTCATCTTGCCTTGCTCTAGTAAGTGAACCAGGAAGTAGTAATTCTTTAGATCAGACAGGAAAATATAGTGAGATTAGTTAAGTACTGTTTTTATGTATCTGTGTAAATCTGTTTGTGTTATTTTAATATTTCCTGTGAATGAAATTCTAGTGTTTATTGTAAATCGATATTTAGTATTTTCATGTTCTTTTATTATTTATTAAATATATTTAAACTTTTCATTGTGGCTGGTCCTTTAGAGAATATTTTAACCTTTGAGAGTACTAGTATCAAATTGGTGACACTGTGGCCTCTTCTGAAAGCCTTATTGCTGTTGGTCAAACTACCATTTGTATTAATACTAATTTCACTCTGTATAATTGGGTACCCCTGGAGAGAGAGAGAGAGAGAAAGACAGAGATGGTTGTCTTTCAAAGAAAGATTGGAACACTTGTCTTTGTACTGTCAGGCCTATCAATTTGTAAGAGGTGATATTATGATGATATACGGGCATCTTTAGACATTAATTTTGCAGATCATGATATTGGTACCAGAAATAGAAATTTGGATGTAAGCTAATTCAAGGCTGAAGAGCTCTTTTTTTCTGAATAGAGAAGGTAGGATTTGGAATTTATTGCTTAGACAAGTGAGAATGGCTAGGAATTTGTCTATTTTTAAATGTGATTTACACAGTTGGTTTTCCAAGTTTCTATACTCTTCAGTATTGTCTGTAAGGTAAACTATAAATTAACCTATTAATTAATTGAATCATTGTGTCTTTCAATGTGCTGACACTCAACCATACGTATATCACATCCAACAATGAGATCTGCAACTGTTTTCCACTATATATTTTTATATCCTTGAGACTGGATACTTTCATGCTCCTTGGTTGCCTCTGCCACACTCTGTTTGCTGGTTTTATCATTTATTTCTTTGTCTGTGGCGAGGCATTTACTCCGTTGGGTGTGCTCTGTTCTTCATTACTATTTTCCACTTCTGTTCTACAGAACCTACACTTGTCTTTCTCCCACGTGTCGTATAGACTCAGTAAATGAACGTATATATAGCCCAGTGTCCTGGATATAGCCATTATTAGTTTTTCATCTTTTGGTTTTAGTTCACCTGTCCTTAGGAATTCCTGTGTAAAGTCTTGACCAGCTTGAGGAGATATCTACACTTGTCACCATATTTGTGGACTTTCCATTTTTTTCCTTTTCATCTGATCCTTTTCTTTATATAGATATATATATATATATTTTGGCACTGTTATTTGCTGTCTCATTTTTGTCTGTTTCTGGTTTGATTTCCATTCTAGATCTGTTCCGAAATGCTTTTGCTAAACTAAGCCAAGGTACCATTTTAGACTTCTCTTCATGCTTTAGAACTGTGACTATATTTGGATCTGTTGAGGTCAATAAATATGTTTGCATATCCACAACTGCAGATCTGTATATACAGTCAATTTCAAGGAGGCTCATAACTCCTTAAGAATGAGGGCTGTCTAATTAATAGTACATACTAATTTTTTATATATCCTTTGATAAACCTGAAGCATTTTTCTATTGTCTAACTGATTCAGTGCTTTTTCCTTGATAGTGAATCACACAAAAGCTGCAAGTTAGAACAGGAAGAGCAAATCAGTTTATATCATAGATTTTATTTTTGGATGTCAAAGCGGTTTTCAGTCACTGTTCTTTAGTCTTCTGAAGTATTCCTTACCGAGCTTTATTCTCATTTGTTCATGTTTTATACTTGACCCTCCATGTGTTTATACACTTCTCCCTGATTGAGTTTCTTTATATTGCATTCCTGCCACAGGTTGATATTTTCCTGGTGCAGTAGTCGTATTTTTATAAGTGTTGCTTTTGCACATTTATCAACACCAGATGTCATTTTGATATAATCTGAGAAAATGTTAATTATTTGTACTTTTACTTTCATTTCCCTGTCTGATGACCTGTACAAATTTAAATTGCTCCAGAAAAGTAGATGGGATTATGTTTAGAGAAGGTTGGTTTCTAGGAGTTAAACTATAACCATAGCTTGGCCTACACTATAACCATAGCTCGGCCTATTAAGTACACAGCTTAGTGAGTGTAAGGCAAAACAGTATTGACAACAAAGAATCACTCTGAAATACCCCCTTTGAATTTTTAACCCTGGTGGTTTGTCATTGTTTCACACTGCAGTGTAATTGATCACTGTAGGGTGTATCCGGTATATCTGTAAGCATTCCGTTATCCATGAATGTGGAATGCTCTCAGATCTTCCCCTTTTTTAACTCTCTTTTATGGCTTTGCTTTGCAAATAATAACACTCTGTTCTGTTATTACCTATTTGTTCTGTTGCCATAATTGATTTTTTTTTTCTAAAAGACACTAAACTCTGCATCAATTCCAGTATATAATATGTATATTGTTGGAATGCAAGTCATTGGTCTGTAGTTCTTAGGATGGCTTATAAATTTACTCTTAAGGAGGAGTATCATTGTCATATTTTCCTGTTGTTAACAAGTCGGTGTCTATTGAGGGTGTGTGTTAGTAATGCTTACCGAAGGCTAAATCATTGCCTAAAGATGGTAATACCTTCAGCCAGACTTTAGATACTGTGTCTGGGCACAAGGTTTTCCATTTGGAAGCTGTTCTTAATTTTGTCTCAGTATCTCTGGCCATTACTTCATCCCACTTCATGTCATCTACATTAAATGAGCTCCTTACTTCTATTAATTCTTCTGTCCATTCATCATCTTTGTTATATTCAACAGGGTCTTTATAAATACTTTTCCAAAATGTACCTATTTCTTCTTTTTTGGTAGTGTTCCTATTGCTTTTGCTTTATTTCCCAGTTCTCTATAAAACATTCTTTGACCTCATTATCTAATTTACATAACTCTGATTCAGGTGTAACCAACTGCCAGTGGTTAATTACCACTGTGGCCATATGCATCTCATTGGCACAGGTACCTCCCTGTTCACTCTCTCACACACACAGACATGAAAGTAACATGCCCACCTCATCACTTGATCACCCTCCTGAACACACTCACCTGTACACACACATTTATCAATCCCCTAAGTTACTCATCTACTGCAACCATCTGGACATGCACACACCTGCACATGCGAGTGCCCACGCCCGCGCACACTCACACATGCACACACACACAAAATCATCCATGGCCACTTGTAACCCTGCAAGTATAGGTGCATGCATACTGACACACATTTACCAGTAATCCAGCCTTGCCATTGACTGTAAAGGGAGAATGCATTTTTGGCTATGTTAATCTGCACAACCAACTAAGTCTGTGAATTAGCTGACTATGTAACTCTCTTCCCATAGACATTTCTGGGGAGAATACATGGTTAATTAGCGTTAGCTGCTTCCATGAATGCCTCATTAGCATTTAACTTATTAACACCTATGTGGTCTGGAATATCATGCCTCTTACTTTCTGCACACATATTTACATACCAGAGCATTTTTTGAAAACATCGATTTAAAAGCATAATATAATCCAGGATCTGGAGTAGGAACTTCATTTGTCAACAACCTGTGGGTCTTGGATCTGATATCGGATCCGAGCCGGCAACTATTTATACAGCTATGGATCCGAGCTCCTAGCTCCTCCCCTCACCCATAATCCCCTGCCAACCCCAAATGACCTCAGATCTAGTTTGCCGCTTTTGAGTGTGTCGGCTGGATTTTGAGTTCCTGGCAATTTTTTGAGATAAGTGTCTTTTTTTGTCTAATCAGCCTAATTTTCAGTAATTTAATCAGTGTGTGTGTGTGTGTGTGTGAGGTTTCCCGTTATTCAGTTAATTTTTAGTGTTTACCCTCCCCTCGCTGGTCATTAGTGTGCTTGTGTGTGCTTGCGCTTGGGGCCTAGTGTGTTTGTGTAGCTTTTATTTAGTTTTGGGTATGTCAGAGGCCCAAAACCTATTTTTTCTAAATACACCGAGTGTGGCCATAAGGTCTCTCTGGCAGAAGGCCACACTCAGTGTGTTCGGTGCCTTGGGGTTGAACACCTGTCCTCGGGATGTACCATTTGTGCAGCGTTCAACCCCAGGGCACTGAAGGAGCGGAGGTCGAAGCTGGTCCTAGCGGGACTCTTGTCCCCGGATTCGGCTTCGGCCTCCGCTACTCCCGTGGCACCTCCTCAGCCTGTGGTGGTGGCCACTCCTGCCCCCCTTCCCCCGGCCAGGATTCAAACTCCCACTAAGGCGCCGGAGGACAGGGAGGCCAGGAGGGAGAAACGGAGGGAGAAGCACCACAAGCGGCGGGCTGAGGCCTCGGCTTCGGCCCCCCCAGCTAAGCGGGCATCTCCCTCCCCGGCTTACAGGTCTCCTCCTCCTCGGCTCCGATCACCTTGCTTCTCCCCGGGACCTGAGGAGGAGGAGGAGACCCAATCTCTGTCGAGGTCATCGAGGGGCCCGCTCGGTGGCCTCATCGAGATACACCTATAGCCTGTCTGATGCAGACTTGGACTGGATGATGAGAAGGTTCATCCAGGCCTAGCTGCAGATGGGAGTGCTCCTGCCCCCCCCCCTTCGGGGGGGAGCTTGACACCCTTTTTTGCTCCGATAGCTCCTTCTCCGACCCGCTTCCCGGGTTCGGAGCGCATGGAGCCAGGCAGCGTTGGAGCCGGGGGTGGGTCGGCGCCGATAGTACTGGGTACTTCGGATCTGACCCTGCCCTCGAGTCTGTCGGTTCCATCGTCAGATCCGATCTCTCGGAGCAGTGGCCCGAGCTTCGGATCCGAGGGATTCAGTGTGCCTTTGGCTCCGTCCAGGTCGGAGCACACTGGTCCCTCGGATCTGACTGTCGCGGCACCAGTTCCGATCCCTTCATCGGATCCGAGTGGGAGTCGGCTCTCGGAGCCCAGGGAGAGCGGCTACCCTCGGCCTTCGATGTAGTGGAGAGGGCTCTGTCGAGAGCATCCAGACCCCTGGACCTTGTCTCGGCTCCACCCTGCACTCCCTGTCTGCTGGGTCAGGCTTCCATCACCCGGCCACAGGGACAGCCTGCTTCGATGTCCCAGGTTCTTCCTTTGGAACAGGACATTTCTGGTGAGACCTCCTCGGACAGCCCCCCCCCGAGGAAGTGCCTCGCAAGCCTAAGTGTAAGAGGAGGCACGTGGACTCCCCCAAGTCCTTAACAGAGGGCACGGACTTGGATGAAGGGGAAGGCTCCCCAAGGTCACCCCCCTGAGGATGTCTCCTTTGGAGACATCATGGAAATGCACAGGATTGGGGGGGGGTCTGCCCCCAAGGCTTCCTCCGACGAGTCAGTGTTTCTGGAGGCATTCAAAGCAGGCCCGTCTACCTCTTGGGTGTACCCTCCGGCCGACCCCCTGGTGGACCTTGTTACCACCAGGGCGTGGAAGGAGCTGGACACTGTGGAGCCAGTCCCTAAATGCCCGGATAGGATTTTGAGCCCCCCCCTAGACTGGTCCCACTGGAGCAAGGGTCCCCCCGTAGATGCCATGTTGATGGCGGCAGCCACTAAGAGGGAACTAGTTCAGGAGAGCCCCTCGGTCTATCCACCGAGCAAGGAGTCCCGCTAGATGGATCGCATTGGGAAGCGGGTATTTAGTTCAGCGACCTTCTCAGTAAGGTCCCTGAACTACATGGCACATGTCATCAGGATGCAGCGGGATCTTATTAAAGAATACGCTGCTTCCCCCCCAGAGTCCATGTCGGCGGAGGACAAGCAGTTGTACTCCACTCGTATGGCCACTCTAAGATCTATTTCCAATACCTCTATGCAGCTGTTGTCTTACGCAACTGAGCGAGCCGCTAGAGCTAGTGGAGCGGGCCTAGTTATGAGACGCCAGGCCTGGCTCCGGCATTGTGACTTCACGGAGTCCTTTAAGGCGTCCTTTGCGAATGCCCCCTTTGATGGTTCTGCCTTGTTTGGCAAGACCATTCGCGAGACACTTGTCTAGAGCGAGGAGGACAGGAAGACGTTGTCTGCCGTTGGAGTCCGCTTCTCTGCTCCCCAGAGGTCCTTCTCTAAGAACCAAAAGGGACAGAAGAAGATGTGGTTCCGGAAATCGCAACATTCCCAACCTGCTCCGGACAACCAGTCCTTCCGTGGCAGAGGAGGACAGGGAGGACGCCATCCTAGAGGCAGAGGGGCCCCGAGAAATTTTGGGTCCAGAGAATCCTTCTCTGATCAGCCCACGCAACAGCCCTGAAGGGTTGCCCGACTTCTCCACTCTGGAGGCATTCGGGGGGCGCTTCTCGAGGCATCTGGCGGCATGGGAGTCCATCACGTCAGACCGCTGGGTGCTTCGGATTATATCCAGAGGTTACAAAATCCCAATGCAACATGTCCCCAGACTCAGGAACCTCCCCGATGTACCACCCAGTCAGAGGGAGGCTGCAGCCGCAGAAATCCAGCAGCTGTTAGAAAAAAGAGCCATCCAACCCGTCCCCCCAGACCAGCTCGGATTAGGGTTTTACTCCAGGTTCTTTCTGGTGCCAAAAAAGACGGGGGACTTAAGAACAATTCTAGACCTTTCCCTCTTGAACCTGTCGGTAACCAAGGAGAAATTCAGAATGGTCACTCTTCAGTCCACTCTCCCCCTCTTTCGGGAGAAGGACTGGATGTGCTCAATAGACCTCAAGGATGCGTACTACCACATTTTAATGGACAGACGATCCAGGAGGTTTCTCCGCTTCCGGCTGGGAGCCAGCCACTATCAGTTCAGGGTCCTTCTCTTTGGCCTCACCACAGCCCCCAGGGTGTTCACCAAAGTTTTAGCAGTGATAGCAGCCCACCTGAGACTCCAGGGAATGCAGGTCTTCCCGTACCTGGACGACTGGCTCCTGACTGCCCCAACAAGGCATCTACTCTGCTCAGCCAGAGACTTTTTTCTCCGCCTAGCCCCCCAGTTAGGCATCACGATCAGTACGGACAAATCCTCCCTTGCTCCGACACAAGTGATAGAGTTCATAGGCGCCAGATTGGATACGAGAAGTCTGCGAGCCTACCTCACTTCGGAACGACTACAGAATCTGAGACTTCATGTGCGGGCCATCTTCCAATCAGAAGCTCCACCGGCGGATTTGGTCCTGAGGGCACTGGGCTCCATGGCAGCAGCAATAACGCTTCTTCCATGTGCTCGTCTAAATATGAGGGTACTACAGTGGACCCTCCAAGTACAATGGTCCTTTCAGCTTCTTCCTCTCAATGACCCTATCTCTATCAGCAAGGCTTGCAGGAGGGCCCTGTTATGGTGGCTTCAGTCCCCAGACCTCCATACAGGCCGACCCTTCTGCGCTCCACCTCCTCTCGCCACGATGACCACGGACGCTTCTCGCCTCGGGGGGGGGGCATTGCTCAGGCAGAACAGTCCAAGGCACGTGGAACGACACAGAGACCTCCCTGCATATCAATGTTCTGGAGATGAGGGCGGTGCTGTTAGCATTGCAAGCACTTCAGAACCTTCTTCCCATAGGAACTATTGCGATACAGACGGACAACATGTCAGTTATCCTCTCTGCCGAGAGGCCATGAGGGTGTAGGAATGGGCGATCTCCACCAACCACTTTCTGATCGCAACGCACATTCCGGGAAGGGCCAACATTCTGGCGGACAAACTCAGCCACACTATTCTTTGCCGTTACGAGTGGTCTCTCAACTCCCGAGTAGCGAAGCGGATATTTGCGAAATGGGGGCAACCCTGCTGCGATCTCTTTGCCTCTCCCTCAAATGCGAAATGCGACAGCTTCTTTGCTCTGATTCCCCCACCAGGGGAGGCCCAGAGAGACGCTCTAGTGCATGCTTGGCCGCCCGGTCTACTTTATGCCTATCCTCCTCTACCCCTGATGCTAAAGCTCTTACAGAAAGCCTCTCGGTTGGGGAGCAGAATAATCCTCATTGCCCCATTCTGGCCATGGCAAACTTGTTTTCCTTACCTGTGGTCTCACTTGGTGAATCCTCACTGGATTCTGGATCCCAGCCCGGATCTAATATCCCATCCATCAGGCTTACCGACCCCGAATCTGGACAACCTGAAGCTGACAGCTTGGCTGCTCCAGTTCCACTCTTAATCAGGACTCCCGGCATCTCTTCACCAGTCAAAGCCATCTTGGTGGCAGCGCATAAACCTTCCCCCAGGAAAGTTTACCGCAGTAAATGGAGGTGCTTCTCCGTCTGGGCGGAACATCATAATTTGGACCCCTTCACTGCCCCGTTAACGTCCGTGTTGGACTTCCTCACCGGACTTTTTCAGCAAGGGGCTAGCTGTTCAGCAGTCAAGGTACAATTGGCAGCCATCTCCCATTACCATGTAGGACATGAGACAGGTCCTTTGATGTCAGCTAAACTATGTAAAACCTTCCTCAAGGGTACTTTTCTGCTCAGGCCCCCTATCAAAGAAGCCGTACCCCCTTGGGATCTATCACTAGTTCTTCAAGCCTTGACCGCTTCTCCCTTTGAACCAGCTGCCTCGGCCGATCTTAAATACCTGTCTTGGAAAACAGCATTCCTGGTAGCCATCACTTCAGCGAAAAGTGTTTCGGAACTTCAAGCTGTTTCCGTAAAACCCCCTTGCTTGGTTTTTCATCAGGATAGAGTGTAACTCAGGACCATTCCCTCCTTCCTACCCAAGGTGGCCTCAGAAACCAATATCAATCAGTCCATTAACCTACCAGTTTTCTTCCCTAATTATCAAAATAAAGGAGAGTACAAGCTGCATTCTTTAGATGTGCACAGGCACCTGCGTTTCTATATTCATAGGACTGCTGGTCACAGACAATCCGATCAGCTGTTCATTTCCTTTGCCAAATTCAGTTTGGGTAAAGCCGTTTCGAAGGTCACCTTATCACGCTGGATTTCCCAATGTATTCTAGCTTATGAAGCTTCTGGGAGGCCCGCAACTCAAGGAGTCCGTGCACATTCCACTCGCTCCACATCTACTTCTGCTGCCTTTAGATCTAGAGTTCCCTTGGATGATATTTGCTCGGTAGCCACTTGGGCCTCTTCTCATACCTTTATCAACCACTACAAACTGGACGTCATTTCCAGAGGGAGAGCATCCTTTGGCTCAGCAGTGCTCCGGAACATCCTTCCATGATGGCCGCCCAATATTCAGGTAGCTGGGGACTCTGTCCCACAGGTTGCTGACAAATGAAGTCCCTACTCCAGATTAAGAAGTTATGTACTCACCATAACATTCCATCTGAGTAGGTGGCTTCATTTGTCTGCAACCATCCCCCCTCCTTCCCCCTGGCCTTCAGAAGAGTTAGTTTTGTTGTATCATCCTGCCTTTTCCTGTTGGGATACCTTTCCAGGTATACGTAGGAGGGCAAACTTGATCTGAGGTCATTTGGGGTTGGCAGGGGATTATGGGTGAGGGGTGGAGCTAGGAGCTCGGGTCCATAGCTGTATAAATAGTTGCCGGCTTGGATCTGATATCGTATCCAAGACCCGCAGGTTGCAGACAAATGAAGCCACCTACTCAGATGGAACGTTATGGTGAGTACATAACTTCTTATTTTTCTAGAATAACAGTCTTACTGCTATTTTATTGATATTTCCTTGCTGTTTCAAATCCTGCTTATTGAAAGCTGGTAAATTGCTTAAAAAAGACAAACCCAAGACAAGTCTGGATGCGCTAAGGGGTAGGTGTTAACTAGGAGTATACATAAAAAGAGCTGTAGGCTTGAATGAGTTGGTCATGGACATGGCCCACATCAGTGATTTTTGCCAAAAATGTAGTATCACTACAATGGGCCTCTCCCTGAATCAGAAATGGTGTCTGAGAGTGATTGGCTGCCCGTTTTTGGGTTTACTGCTCATGGTGGCCCTGTCTGAATCGCGGGGTTATGCTTTTGTACTGAGTGTGTCTAGCTGCTCATGTTAGGTCTTACTGCTGACAGTGGCCTTTCTGAATCCCTGGGTATGTTTTTGTATTGAGAATGGTTGGCTGCATGTTAGAGGACTTTCTACTCTTAGTGGCCCTTTCTGATTCCCAGGGTATGTTTTTGTGTGAAACTTAAGTAGAAATTATAAGAAGTCAAAGCAAATAAGTCAGGTGGAATACAGGGACACCCAGACTGCATCCTGTCAAAAATGTACTTCTCGCATGCTATAATCTGTTTATTGCTAACCATTTTCAAGAAGGCTTTGTCTCTGCTTTTGAATGTTTCCCATTCCTGTGTATAAAGGGCTGTGTGTTCAAAACATTATGCCTTTTTAAGTTAACAGTTTTGGTCAACATATTTGAGGCAGGTATCTATAAAACATTCTTTGACTGTGCACTTAGCTTTAAAGGCAAAGTTTGCTGCTCCATCTTGAATTTTAAAGGGAAAAACATAATTTAATGCACTTTTTATGCCACAACATTAAAAATTAACATCTTGGATTTATACTGAAGTATGTACTTAGTCTTTTTAAGCCTAAATGTTTTTGATAGCTTTTATATTTTATATGTTATTCATTTGTCATTCTGAAAAGAAGTAATAGTGAAATTAAATTGAATGTTAGGAAAATTGGCAGTTCATCAAATTTAATGGTTGTTTTGACATTAATATGGCACTGTAGAAGGAAGGGTCTCTGGACATTTTCAGGAGAAAGTACTTAAATACTCAAGCTTCTGTAGCACATCACATAAGCTAATAAAAGCAAGTAAGCAACACCATTTTAAATGTATAACATTAGTCTGTAAAAACTTGTTTTTTCTTTGACATTTAACATGACAGAAATATCATGACTGAGAAATATTTATTATTTTAGTTCTGATATCATAACAGCACCCAAGAAATAATTTAGAAATTCATTGATTTTGCCAGGCAGAACACATCACAAGTATGTATTGTGAATAAAATGCCAAAAACTGAAGTCCGTCTGGTAGTAAATACCAGTATAAGGCTTTCTCTTGGAAACTGAAAATTTCCACAAAAGTTGTCAAGGAGATGCCATTACTCCTTTACTGAGTTAATTTAGTTGATACTTTTAGTTGTAAGGATGGAGTGCAGTCTGTGTTTTTGTTTTTGGGGTGTACACTAACACCAGTGACAGAAAATGCAACTATTCCGGAAAATTGTATACATTTTTAAACTACTTATAGAATGCTTATTCAGTGTAAAAAATATTCTGGTCATGTATTGTGTTCCTTACCATGAGGCAGTGTACACATTTCCAGTGGAAACTGAATGCACTGCTACTTGGCAAACTGTCACTGTGAAATGCCTTTTAAAATTAACATTAATTATCCATTTAGGTATGCACTGCATGTACAGTTGACATTCCATCCATAAAAGATGCAAGTGCAGCTTAGTGGTGAAGCTGTATCAACCTTATTGCCATGGGTGATAGATTTTTTTTTGGTGTTGGCATTTTTTATGTTTCTAGATAAGATCTTTATTCTTGAACAATTTATGACATTTCCTTCAAATGTGCTTTCTAGTTAGTACAGGGTATATTCCTGACCTGATTACATTCCCATTTTGAAAATGTCATTTATCCACCTCTAATGGAAACCAAGGGTACTGCAGCTTGGCAGACTATCATACTGATGTGCCTTTGCACATGTTTGTGTATGTTGCACTGTTTCAGTAACTCTTCAATGAGTGTATGTACTGCATTTCTCGACCGTGAACATAAGTCTTGCACCCTCATCTTGGAGAATCTGAACATAAAAAATGTAGTGCTCTGCAAATTTTTTTGACCACCTGTTCTCTAGCATCAAAGTTTTTTGGCTGGGTAGAGGTCTGACGTTGTATTATAATCATGTACAAAAAATTCTGCCTATAGTAGTGTATTTTAGCTTGCTTCACACATATGCACATACACCCCCCCTAAAGCTGGGGTGGCAGTTTACATTACCTGAGTATCTAACTGTTGTTGCAGAACTTCTGAACATGCCTGACCACAGTGCCAGAAATCCAGTAGGAAGCCTTTCTCCTGACAGATGTGCTTACTCTTCCATTTGAAAAATAGATTTATGTTTAGGCAAAGGCTGTACCAAATGCTGCCTTGG